>NC_090272.1:212603504-212933192 GCF_040414725.1 Anabrus simplex
TTACTTCTAACTTATGAATAACATTTCCTGAGTCCACCCAGCTTTCGCTCCCATAAAGCAAAGTTGGTCTGAAAACAGACCGATGTAAAGATAGTTTCGTCTGGGAGCTCACTTCCTTCTTACAGAATACTGCTGATCGCAACTGCGAGCTCACTGCATTAGCTTTACGACACCTTGATTCAATCTCACTTACTATATTACCATCCTGGGAGAACACACAACCTAAATACTTGAAATTATCGACCTGTTCTAGCTTTGTATCACCAATCTGACATTCAATTCTGTTGAATTTCTTACCTACTGGCATCAATTTAGTCTTCGAGAGGTTAATTTTCATACCATACTCATTGCACCTATTTTCAAGTTCCAGGCTTTCGGCACAATCTGCCATTAAGACCAAGTCGTCAGCATAGGCCAGTCTGCTTACTACATTTCCACCTAACTGAATCTCTCCCTGCCATTTTATACCTTTCAGCAGATGATCCATGTAAACTACGAACAGCAAAGGTGAAAGATTGCAGCCTTGTCTAACCCCTGTAAGTACCCTGAACCAATAACTCATTCTACCATCAATTCTCACTGAAGCCCAATTGTCAACATAAATGCCTTTGAATGCTTTTAATAATCTGCCTTTAATTCCATAGTCCCCCAGTATTATTCACTAAAATATTTCTCAAGTTTAGATAAAATGGTCTAAATCCTGGTGTATTTTATCCCAGTCAGTATACAGGTACATGTCTATTTCCTCCTTCCTCACTTGAATTATTTTCTAAACCTCTGGCTGAGTTAAACTCTGACAAACTGCTTCCTGGACACAATTCCTCTTTGGCAAGTTCTTTCTCTCATCTTCGCATAATTTTATGGCTTCCTTTTTCCCCTAGGTCTTAAAAGATCTGTTGTCCATTATAGAGAGTACATTCTATAATTTCTGTGGTTAGTTGTTTGCTACATTTCTTGGTCCATCAATTCCCAATACTTTGTGATATTTAATGCATGAATTTCTGTGAATTATAGAAAGTTGCAAATTATGTGGATGTGTGTTTAAAAATTTAAAATCCACTGAAATATACTCTGCTAAGTATAGTAAACAAATACACTAACACTCAAGTGAAAAATGTAAAGATAAAAAAGTTTGTTCCATTTACATTACGCAGTGCAGCAGTAAAGTTTAAGAAATAGATTTTCAAAAGACTGGTCATGTAAGTTCACAAAAGGTCTGTCATGTTTGTTTGTTTGTTTCTTGGAGGATTGTTCATTTTCACTCATTTTTAATTGTAAATTTCTTTAAAGAAGAAAGATAGTCTGAAAATGAAAGGTCATCACCGTTTTCCTTATAGGGCAAAATTCTTCTTGCAATTGTGTGCAACTTTAGTAATTTCTGAGGTCCCATCCTTGTATTCACTCATCTTCAGTGTCGTGTTCACCACTACCGGCTGTGAAATCTTGTATGATGATGATCTGCTTTAATATTATACAAATTTTTTATTTATTTTTACCAGTTCTTAGTGTAGAATCGCTTAAAACTGATTGAGAACCTAAATATTTTCATTAACAAGTTAACTTTCGGCTGTGAGAACGACAACTGTACCTTCGTTAAATAAACAAAAACAAAGACATAACACAAATTATCGAGAGTTGACTGTATTTGTAATCTTGTTCTGCAGATTGCATTCATTCTGTCAAAATCTCTTCATTATTAGATCCTTGAAATTTTCAAGATGGCAAATTTAACTCTTTCTAAAAATAAACAATCGTTTTTGAACGCTGGAGGGGTTTTCAGTTATTTTCCTGTTCCCTGGATGGGCTTCCATTACAATTGTGGCATTGTCCGTGATACACCACAGAGAAGGAGAGTGCCATTTGCTGTGCTTTCCCGAGAACACCTTGCTCGTCCGTGGCTCCTCGGTGTGGCTGATGCCTGCTGCGTGGATGTGCTTCAGAGTCTATGACGTTGGTTATACGTTGCATTTAACTTGTCTCATACGATATAAACTTCATGTTGTCCGTATTGATGATTCATTAATTCAGTCTACAATTCAAAGGAGGGGATGTTCCACCTAATTAATACAAGAATTTAAAGTTTAATTATATTAAAATACTAGAACATGTTTAGACTCTTAGGTTGGGTCAGCCTCGGCTAGATACATGAATAATTTTTAAAAGCTAAAATAGCACTCTTCATAATGTATCACAGTTGTTGCTGTCCTTAAAATGTCCACTTGGTAGTTAAAAAGGATTTTTTCATTTATTATTTATTTACCATAAACCTTACAATATCTATGGAAGGCCAGGGAAAAAGGACAGGCCCTCCACACGTAGTGTGCACTTGATGTGCACCAGATAATGTTTCTTCATGAATGATCTGGTGCGCAACAAGTTCAAATAATTTTTAACTACCAAGTGGACATTATAAAAACAGCAACAACTGATACAATCTTTTGACATATCATTTTGAAGAGTGCTGTTTTAGTACTTAAAAATTATTTATGTATCTAGCTGAGGATGACCCAATGTAAGGATTGAAACTGGATTTAGTGTTTTAATATAATTGAATTTTAAATTCTTCTGTTGATCAGGTGGAACATCTCCTCCTTTAAACTGTAGATTGAACATTCAACTTGGTTATTTTCAGACTTGAACTTTGTATCGTTATTGCTGAACATTTGTCATCATTTATAACTTTTTCATCTCTATATTCTGACATGACATATTTTGGTAATATTACACAACTGGGTTCCTGTATAACCAACCTCATTGTACTGTCATGAGCATGTTTGTCAGCGTATGCTAGCTTTTCTCACTGCCAATGTATATAATACTGTGTTGGGGGATGTATAGTCATTTATTTGACAAAACGTACGGCCTTTGCAAATCCATGAACCTACAATTGAAGACTTCAGAAAGAAATGACTGTGTAGATAGTGCAGTGTGGACAAACTTATGGACTTCCTTGAACCTGAAAACGAAGTAAGACAGAACAGCATTATCTTGTGTTATTACATTGGCAGTTGTGCTCATCTGATGCTTGCATGTACAGAATGTTTTTATGTTGCATGTGTTGTCTTGGTTTGGGGTGGTGGTGCACTAGCTCTTCATCTTACTTTCGTATTCCAGGGTATGTCCACAAATAATGTGACCTATTTCTGAACAAGGATGAGTTGATTAGGTGGTTGACGTTGGGATTCAAACCTGCATCCTCTTGATTCTGTAGATTGGTGCATTATGATTTGTCTAGAATGATATCAAGCACATGGTCTTTGCATGGAATGACAGGTTTTAGAGTTCCCTGTTGGATACACAGACATAGTTGACTGAGCAGAGTAGCCATGCATGTTAACCCCTTCCCTGCGTCAACTGCTTAAAAGCGTCATGGTAATTATTCACAAGCTGCGTGAACCGTTTGTAAGCGTCAGAAGTTCATAGATACTTCTGACGTCTATTGGCCTTATTTTGCAACAAAGTTCTAAATTTTATTTCCATTAAATATCGTATTCCGTGTAGAATTCATGTGAACGTGCACACGTTTTCCGTGTGGTCAGCAGTCGTAGCAATATGGCTTCCACAGTAAAACCCCCAAGTGTAAACAAAGCAATTGAGCAAACAGTGATATTGAGCGAATGCTCTTGCTTTCCAATGAAAATTAAGATGAAAGTGACAATTATTCTTCCGAACTGAGTGATGAATTCCACGACGACAGAGGGCCGTGCAACAGATTAAATTTTACTGGCATTAGTGGAATTAAGAGACATAAATTTTATGTTGATTGAACTGCTATTACATAGACAATTAAAAGTTTTAGTTTAACAGTTCCACTACAAAATTTTTGCAATGCTGTTTACATTACAAATGAAACATTCATTTGGTACTAGTTTCGACCTAAGGTCAAGGTCATCATCAGCCAATAACACAAATTGCACAACATATCAAAAGGTCCATAAACAGTGTACATGTGCCGTAAAAATATTGTGGTTTGATGCTAAAGTTAAAAGTTGAAAAATAGTCACAATGGTGATAAAAGTTTTAAACTATGCATTAAATGCATTAAAATATAGCACTTAACTGCTGTTGAAGGATGATTAAAGTTGATTAATCTGGATGCTGAAGATTCTTAAAACTTGCTTATCATTCGTTACAAAGTTCTGATAGCTGTAAGTCATTATATGGCAGCAGTGGCATTTAGAAATTAAGTTATGCACATGCAGTGAATAATGTAGAAACATGTTACATTGGTGCCGTTCAAAGAGCTTCTAGTTTGATGTCCTTAAAAACTGAAGGCGAAAGTTGCGCATGAAGGTCAAATTATTTTTATGAAGTAGGTGGTGAAAATTCGCAGTTCAATGCGGAAACAAGTGGACCAGTAAATAATAATAATAATAATAATAATAATAATAATAATAAAAGCCAAATTAGTACAAGAGCTGTTGAAAAAGGGGCCAGTCGAATAGCGAAAAATAACAAAAATATTTTTAAAATATAATGAAAATATAATATTTGACTCACCTTGCGCTGTGGTGTATTGGACATATTGAATAACTGATAAGAAGGAAGCACGAGTAGGGAAGATCAGGAAGGGAGGGGAAAAACGGGGTGGGGCAGATAGGAGAGAACGGGGAAGGGAGGGCGAAGTGAGGAGGGGCTGTTTTTATGGCGGGGCTGAGGGGTGTGGAAATAGGGGCAATTGCTTTAGAAAGGTACCATGAAAGTCGATTTATGATTTGTTAAATTAACATTATTCTAAAAATAATAAGTGCCTTACTTTAATGCATTTTATGCATAATTTAAAACTTTTATCACCATTGTGACGATTTTTCGTCTTCGACTTTTAACTTTTAGCATCAAACCACAATATTTTTACGGCATATTTACATTGTTTATGGACCTTTTGATATGTTGTGCAATTTGTGTTATTGGCTGATGATGACCTTAACCTTAGGTCGAAACTAGTACCAAATAAATATTTCATTTTTAATGTAAACCGCATTGCAAAATTTTGTTTTGGAAAGGTGGAACTGTTAAACTAAAACTTTTAATTTTCTATATTAGTGGAATTCATGCTAACTTTGAAGATAATCCCGAATCATCAACAATATTTGAACATTTTCTCAGTGACAAAAAATTATCTGAAGTAAAAAAATCAAAAAATACAAAACACTTGGAAAATTAATGCTTAGTTAAGGGCTTAACGCGCTACAGCTATGGAGCCAAACTCTGAATTTGGGAGACAGGTGGGTTCAAACCCTGTGGTCGACTGTCCTGAGAATGGTTTTCACTTCGTGGTAAATGCTGGGATGGTTCCTGTTCATAGGCCGCACCAATTCCTTTCATCTCCTTGCCAAAGTTTATTCACAATCATTCATTTTGTCTTCATCAGCTCCTCAGCTGAGGTTGGCATCAGGAAGGACATCAGTCATAAAAACATGCCGTGTAATTTCATCTCGCCTCATCCCTGACCACATCAGACCATTTGCTTTATGTCACACCGACGCAGAGTGGTCTTACGGCAACAATGGCGTAGAAAAGGGGTAGAAGTGGAAAGGAAGTGTCCATGGCCTTAATTAACGTACAGCCCCAGCATTTGCCTTGTGTGAAAACGGGAAACCATGGAAAACCATCTTCAGGGCTGCTGACAATGAGTTTAGAACCCACTATCTCCCATATCACAGTGCACGGCCACTTCAGCCGGTAAACCTGCATTTAAGACATGTTGTGTACAAATCTCATGGTCAGTAAACTACTTCTACCAAGTGAGTTGGTCGTGCAGTTAGGATTGCGTGGCTGTGAGCTTTCATTCAGGAGATAGTGGGTTTGAATCCTACTGTCAGCAACCCTGAAGATGATTTTCCGTGGCTTCCAGTTTTCACACATGGCAAATGCTAGGGCTGTACCTTAATTAAGGCCATGGTTACTTCCTTTCCACTCCTCGCCCTTTCCTGTGACATTGTCACCATAAGACCTATCTCTGTCGGTGCGACGTAAAGCAAATTGTGAAAAGAAAAAGAAAAAAACCATTGAAGCCTATCTAGGCTTTCATACTCAATACTGACTTTTGTTAGCGGAAATTTAGTTGACAATCAGAGAATGTTGTAACAATCCTGGTGAGTTTTTCTTGTATTCATTCTCTGTTTTTCTCATTGGTCACCTAATACAGACCCTCGGCCTTCCCTATGCATGTAGGAATATTTTGCAGTACATTTTCTCTTCTTCCTTCTGTTGAATCATGATGAAGGAATTGCTTGGAATATTCACTTTCTTTTTCCCTATGGTTTGATTTCATTTTCTTTGTGATACTTCATTTTTTAATAATCTGGATTTCACTGATGCCATATTTCCTGTATTCTTATGTTGCTTGTGTTATGTACTCTGGTGCTTTGTTTTGCTTGATTCTATCATGTTTTGGAGCTTTTTGTTTTTTCTTTATAGTGTATAAAGTAAGAATATAGATGTCATTTACTGATGTATTGAGCTTTAGATGTGCTGATATTTTGATTTGCTTTTAAAAATTGTAGTAAACCGGTGTATACTCTGCATACCAATTTTGGTTATATTGCCCATTATTTTATTTTAGTCAAATAATTACTGTTTCTGAAGTTTGCAACAACCAGTCCTTGCCCAAGGTTATAGAAGATGATTCAGTATGTGGTGCAGTTTTTGCACAATTTCCCATCAGAATATTACATTTAGTTCTGTACAAATTCAGCCTGGTTCCCTAAATCTGTTGCGCCCTTAGTCTCTTAATACCTGTACCTGCCAACTGCATGCTTACAGTATGATGTTATAAATGTTTGTTTTTTAAAGTATCAAATGCGTTCAGCTTTGGTTATTGGACACTTATTGCTTTCAAGATAGATAATTTTCAGATACATCAGCATGTTTATAAATAATGGAAAGGTACAAATAGGTCATCTGTGAAAGCTAGGAGCATGAGAGGAGGATAAACATGATGATGGTATCAGAAGAGGGAGCAACAGGTGGAGAAGACAAGGTCAGGGTCAAACTCCACTCTTGTCTTCACAGAGATGCTCTCTTCCCTCCCCAGTCCCGGTTCTTCTCGACCCCTGATGAGCTTGTTTCTGCTTCCTAGCTTCGTCAGGAGGCCAGGGTTCACCTTTTATTGAGGGCTGTCTTAACCCATTCATTGCATTGTTAATTCTGAAATAAGATTTAATTTGCCTGCCCATAGTTTGAGCGTACCTGTCTCGCATAAACATGCATACAATAAAAACGAATGCAGATAATTCACTCAAATTTTGCATTCATGCCATTGATGGTTTTGACTTACCCATTCTTTATTCCTTGAGTGAATGCTGGCTGTGGTACAAATGTCTCATTTGAAATAATTTTGAAAAGAAAGAATCCGTGTACTCTAAAAACATAATAATTTCGGACGGTGGGTGGACTATAAACTTTTCGTAGGTATTTCTGAAACACCAGATATCCACAAAATGGATATATGTCAGGATTATCTCATTTCCAGTCAGTGTGGTTCTTTTGTGTCACTGGCTGTGCATGTTTAGATGAACCTGGCATGGCACTTTCACTCTCACTTTCTTCAATATTCTGCTCACTTCAGCAACTTTCACTGTTGCTATCATTATCCTCAAACTCGAATTAATTTTTCAAAATGTCAGTATTGCCAAAATCACCATCGAAAACAATCTCTACAAACGCTTTCAATCTCTCGTCGACATTACCGCAAAACCGGTTCTATTGCATAATTAATACTGAATACCGAAGAAAATAAACTGTTATTCAACAATTCCATTGTCGCACAGAAATACATTACAATACATTAGAATCATTCCATATTGATGGTTTTAACTTTACAAAGAAAATTTATTATGTCGTCCTATTCAGTACATACACATCTCAATCATTAGATGGAGTAATAATAGTCATACATGTTTCAACTCGTTTGAGCCATCTTCAGTGAAAAGGTAATTTTTTTTACATAATTGATGCTAAAAAAATATTTTAAAACATAATGAAGAAAAGAATGAAAAACAACAGAGACATGACTGAAATAAAAAAATAAGTGATAATGGCGAGGTTGTGGACCTCTTAGTCTAAATGTGCAGTGTGTTACAGTTAAAAACAAGAACGAATTCGCTGTGCTAAAATTTAAAATGACAGTCTGTCTTCATTGAGTCACCATCACAAATAGTCAAGAGGGCAGTGAAAAATTGAGAAATTATGTTTGAAAAGAAAACAAATGCTCGGTAAAATGTATGTGACACATAGTGGTCACCGCCAATGAAGTTCAAATCTCTCATGGAAAAAGTGAGGTTGTATAAGAAACTTGGGTTAATAGGTAAAAAAATAAGTGAGAAGAAAACTTCAAACTTACTTATTAAATAGTTGCCCTCTCAAACGACCTGACCTTCTCAAATTTAATGGTCCCGTTCTCACTGGTTGTGACTGATCAAAAATAAGAGAGGCACTGCATAGTCACTAAGTAGTATGATAGGAAAGGCAGATTGAGAAACAAAGAAGTGAGAAAGGATGTCGGAATGGAAAATATAAATGAGAGAATTGATAAGAATAAACTAAGATGATTTGGACATGTAAAGAGGATGGAGGAGGAAAGAATATCAAAACAGATGATGGAGATGAAGTTCGAGGGAAGGAGAGTAAGGCCTAGGGCAAGGTGGATCGATTCGATAAAGAGGAGTGCAAGAAGAAGAAACCTGCACTGACACAAAATGTTGGAAGGAGAGAGGAAGATGGAGAAGTGCGATAAATGCCCCGACCAGGAGGAGGAGAACTGAGAGGAACTGACATTGGCGAGAGTCAATGTATGTTTACACAAGAGTATGTGGAGATTGTCCTTTTGTGGTTTCATGTTTATCTTCACTTTCCCACTTCTGATGCTGATCTCTCATTGTGTTTATCCTGTTATCTGTTCCATTTCAGGTTCATATCTTTCTGTGTATCATGAGGGGTTTTAAAGAACAGCTTCTGACCCTCAAACAAGTTTCTAGAACATCGGTTGTTCTGGACATGCAATATAAAATTTCAAATTGCTTGGGAATCTTTCCTAACTTTCCTCATTGGGTAGAAATTGGTTTTTACAAGCTGTGCACGTGAGATTACATTAATTTTCTTTATATACTGTATTTCATAGACAAGTATTATTCAGGTTTGTGGAATTTGTTGATCTCTGTTGAAAATCTTGTTCCATAGAGCTTTCTTTGTAGTCTTGCATGAGACTTGCATCAAGTGGTTTGGATTTGCTTTTCTTCAGGGTAAAGTATGTTTATAAAATCTGAATTATTTTAAATCCCCAGTGGTGGAAATTGATGAATATTCTATTGTTGTATGAACTGTGTTAGGAAAATGTGTATGTTCTGCTCTGAATTTAGTGATTCATTGAACTCCTACGAGTCAGTTGGGGTGTTTGCTGAAAAACTTGTTCCACTACATACACAACCATGAAAGAAATGTATTTCTTGAAAAATTATAGACATGCAAGGTTGAATCGTGTAAACTTTCTTCTGCTTATTCCTGGCTCAATTTGCATTTTTCCGGGGGTTAAAGCCAAATGCCCTTCCTGATACTTTATGATTTTCAGGTGAATATTTTTCTTTTATTTTTGTTAAGAAGGAAGCCATACTTTCTAATATTGACTCAGTTAAAAGTAACTTAACAGCTCTTCAGTCTGGGAAACACAGAAGTTCAAATAAATATCACACCAAAATATACCTGTAAAAAAAAAAAAACCCACATTATTAGACAAGGGGTAAAAATATACACTATTAAACAAATCACTTTGTTAGGTAAATTTGTGATCAACTGGGAATTGAATCTTGACCATCCAGATGGGAAGCCAGCAGTCAAGCCACTACCCTAATCATGCCCTTGCAAGGTTCATGCTCTGAAGCAATAAAATGACATGATGTTGCCCTATAAAAGATGTTGGATCTTTCAACTCTCTGAAATCTATTGAAGCAACTTCGTTACACACTAGTTCTAATCTTTTGCAACAGATATTTTTGTGGCAGATTCTGTTTTGTAGCTCTTGTAGGATGTGAAAATAATTGCCTCAGTGGATGAGTGGTAGTGTGTTTGAACCATGATCCCAAGTTTTCAGGTTCAATCATGGCAGAGGTACTAGTTTGTTTAAAGAGTAATAAAAAATCTTTGCACTACATGTCGCCGTTGGTATGTTCAGAATCTCTCGTGACACATACGGTGTCGCCTGACAACGTAGGTGTATAGGAACCATCCAGTAGAATTCTCATTTTCCTGCTAGATAGCAGCACAATCAGATTGTCAAAATTGGAGAGCAGGCTGTCCAGATTAGGGTGACCAAACATACTTATTTTATGGGATTGTCCCTTATTTCTCTAAAGTGCCCTGTTATCCCAGCAAAAAATGTATGGGACTCATATTGTCCCATTTTTTGTGAACTGTTTCGTATATTTTAAAATACTGTGTTTTAAACTTTATCATAAAGCTGTGATGTACGAGGGTAATCCCAGAAATAAGGTCTCCTACATTTTTATAAATACAGAACTCTGTTCGTGTGGCTGTTGGTCACAATATTGTGAAGAGTGTTTCCCATGCTCACATATAAACGTAAACACGCCGCATTGAAGCACTCGGTCTTGGCTTGGCAGCCGTTGAGAATGGAGCTCCCGTTGGATGTTACCGACAGGTGCGAAGTGCACGCAGTTATTCTGTTTTTGAGCGCAAAAGGTACTGAACCTATTGAAATCCATCGCCAATTGATGCAAGTGTATGGTGAGTTGTGCATTTATGTGAAAAATGTTCGCAAGTGGTGTAGAGAGTTTGCAGCTGGTCAGACTGAAATTCACGAGGAATGAACAAAGGAGCAGGAGAACGTCAATTTCTGTCGAGGAGTCACGAAGGTTGAGCAAATAGTGCGTGAAGATCGGCGAATCACCTTGGATGATCTCTGCACTTTGGTTGCTGAGGTTTCCTGAAGTGCCGCTCACAACTTCCTGAGCAGCATGGTGGCGAGCTGGTATGATATGGGCATACAAAAACTGTCACAGCGTCTACAATAATGCATTGACCAAAATGGTGATTATGTAGAAAAATAGGTAAATATTCAAGCTGTAAAATGATGTAAACCATTGTAGAAATAGACAGGTCTATGTATTTATAAAAATATAAGAGACCTTATTTTTGGGATTACCTTCGTATATTTCTCATTGTGTGTGTGTTTTTTTTTTTTTTTTTTGGTTGGCACTAAATGTAACAAACGAGCAAAGCAGGCATATGTAAAAATGGCAGCTCATAATCCTGCATAGTAAACATCATTTTGACATGAATATGTATGGAAGTGACGTCACTTTTGTCGTTATAGGCCTTGGTCGCCAAAGATGCTTTGTGAAATGATACAGGTAAATCGTTCATTATCAATGTTTGAGTTTCATTGTTGATAGACATTAGTCTTTTGCAAAGGGAAAAGTTTTATTTTTTGCAACACTTCATTTACTGGAATTGGACTGCTTTCATTTTTAATAATAATAATAATAATAATAATAATAATAATAATAATAATAATAATAATAATCGTTACTTGTTTTCTATAAATAAATGATACTCTTTGTGAGGTCTGTGGCTTGTGATAAGAAATTCTAATCAGTAGCAGTCGAAGTGTCCCATAGTTTCATGCTTGTAATCTGGTCACCCTAGTCTAAGAGGTAGCACATTTTTCTTTTTTTCTCTTACCCCTTCATATTTCTCTGGAGTTAAAATTCATGGGGATAAGCAGAAATAGGATTCTCAGGGCTGAGAAGGAGATTGATGAGGAGAGGACCAATCTGAAGATTGCAGAGTATGAAGATGTGTGGATTGGCCAAGTCCTTTTGTGTTCTCCTCTTTATGGTACTCGACTGACTCATCATTCTGTTTATGCAATTTTGTGTTCTGTCCATGTTCCTGTCTTTCTTGACATGTCTAAACTAAGGATTTTGAGACTAGAAATACACTGAATAATGTGCAAATTTAGAAGTAAGAGTCCACTTGATCATAATTGTGCCAGCTCCTGTGGAGACTGATGCAGATAACAGTGGAGTGGCCGGAACAAGTTTCCAGGCAAACACCTGTATCTTTCATGTTGGAATAATGTAGAAAGTAAATTACTCCTTAATTTCGGGCCACATTATCTCCACTCTCCACCACTATTGTAAACAACTTGTAGAACCTAAAGGTCCTCTCTTGAGTGGTAGTACCATCGAGCTCTCTAATCTCTGGCTCTATGTTTCAGAGTTGCGGATCCTTCCCAGAGAGAGAACTTGGGGATAATAGTTCAATACAAGGTGAAGGTGAAGCTGTGTCTTGGAGCTTTAGGAGGGTAAGTGCTCTTTTTATGGGACAGTTGGCATAAATTGTTCTCCAATTGTAGAGTCATTAAGTATTACACATAATAAACTTCATGATAGTTCTGTATTGATTTATAAAATACTCCTAAGAGAATTCTCATAATGTTCCACCTATTCAATACAATTTTAAAACAACTTTACATTATTAAATAATAATAATAATTTTGTGTGGCTATTTCTACCCGAGTGCAGCCCTTGTAAGGCAGACCCTCCGATGAGGGTGGGCAGCATCTGCCATGTGTAGGTAACTGCGTGTTATTGTGGTGGAGGACAGTGTTATGTGTGGTGTGTGAGTTGCAGGAATGTTGGGGACAGTACAAACACCCAGCCCCCGGGCCATTGGAATTAACCAATTAAGGTTAAAATCCCCGACCCGGCCGGGAATCGAACCCGGGACCCTCTGAACCAAAGGCCAGTACGCTGACCATTCAGCCAACGAGTCGGACATTAAATAATGGAAAGACATTTACATTATTTCACAGTTTTACATGTTTTCTGCTCTTTTGAGCCATCTTCAGCTGGTTCATATATAAAATGGACAAAAATATATTCTAAAATATTGAAACAAAGATATATAGATGAATAATGTGAAGATGAAAAATAATATACAATAAAAACAGCATGGCGATCTAAGATTCCACTCGTTATGTGTCTAAATGTTAAATGCACTTTCCATTAGAATGTTGTTCTCTGTGGTGTGAAGTTTATCATCCTCTTCTTGTAGTTTTTAATACACACTCTGTATGAATAAAAGTGCAGTTTCCTTGTTGCAGTCTTATTTTAAAACTCTAGTTGACTAATGTGTAGTTTAAAATTGAAGAAGCATTTCTAGTATATTGTAAGTATTTGGCATAGGACGAGTTTGTATGCAGTGTCGAATACGGAATAATCTTTCGTTGTGTTTTGTATTGCGGAAGTCTAGAAAGAAAAGAGAAAAGTTTTTTTTATGTGTGAATGTGATAGAAGGTCTCACTGACTCAAACATATACTACCGCCAGCTGAGTGGCTCAGACGGTTGGGGCGCTGGCCTTCTGACTCCAACTTGGCAGGTTCGATCCTGTCTCAGTCTGGTGGTATTTGAAGTTGCTCAAATACGTACGTCAGCCTCGTGTCGGTAGATTTACTGGCACGTAAAAGAACTCCCACGGGACTAACTTCTGGCACCTCGTCGTCTCCAAAAACCGTAAAAGAAGTTAGTGGGATGTAAAACAAATAACATTATTATTAACATATACTACCATAAGTATTGAATGGTTGAAATATAAAATATTCCATTTAAAGAAATAACTATTTTATTAGTTATAGTCAGTATGGAACAAACATGATATTCATCAATTGCAGGGGAAAGTTTTTCGACCAATGGGACTCAAACTGGCTAACCATGGTATCAGACAATATAGACTTGATGCCTTAACGAACACAGCTACCAGGCGGGCTGCTTGTGCTCTGTTAATGAATATTATAAACAACGTAGTAATTTAGGTTAATATGTGTTCAATGTATGTAATGTATTCAGTGATAGTCTTGCTTTCAAAGTGCTATTTTAAGAAGCATGTTATTGTAGTCAGTGATCAACAGAGTAAATAATATGAATAAACTGAACATACTGCAAAACCTTATTAAAAGGTAGACAACAAACTTGTCATTGGTGAGCTTACTAATAACTAAAAACAGATTGGTCGACACAATAGTGTTGTTGAGGATTCTCGTTTGGAAGTATGCAGATCAACACTAAATCATGTATTTAACTATAGTTGAACTATATAAATGATGTGAGTTAAGATCTGGAATCACAGATAAGGCTGTTTGCGGATGATGTTATACTGTAGAGAATAGTAAACGAGTTGCAGGATTGTGATTGACTGCAGGGGGCATAAACAATGTTGTGAGATGGACATCGGATAATGGTATGAATGTAAATGGGATGAAAAGTCCTCTCAGTTTTAATTATTGTGTTGATGGGGTGAAAGTACCTCATGGGGAACACCGTAAGTACCGAGGTGTTAATATAAGAAATTATGTCCATTGGCGAAATCTTTAATGAGATTAAGAAAGGTTGCAGATCTCTTTACATGCTTATGAGAGTATTTAGGAGTTGCAGTAAGGATGTAAAGGAGAGGGTGTATAAGTCTCTGGTAAGACCGCAGTTAGAGTATGGCTCCAGTGTATGGGACCCTCACCAGGACTACTTAATACGAAAACTGGAAAAAATCCCTAGGAAAGGAACAAGATTTGTTCTGGGTGATTTCCGACAAAGGAGTAGTGTTACAAAAACGTTGCAAAGTCTGGGCTGGGAAAACGTGGGAGTAAGGAGAAGAGATGCTCGTTTATGTGGTATGTTTCGAGCTGTCAGTGGAGAGTTGGCATGGAATGATGTAGGTAGACAAATAAGCTTGAAAGTAGGAAAGATCATAGTGTGAATATAAAGTTGGAATTCAAGAGGACAAATTACAGCAAATATTCATTTATAGGATGAGGAGTAGGGGATTGGAATAAAATATCAAGGAAATGTTTGATAAATTTCCAAGTTCTTTGAAAATGTTTCAGAAAAAGCTAGGTAAAAAATTGGCAGGGAATCTGCTACCCGGGCGACAGTCCTAAATGCAGATCATTGATTGATTGATTGATTGATTGATTGATTCTTAACAGTCCAAGCATGAATATTTATAGATGAGCTTTGTTTATCTAATATGATTCTTCCTCAGAGACCTGGTGGCCGAGCTGCCTTTCATCCTAATGCACCCCAAACCCGAAGAGGAACCCCTGCCGTCCACGGCCCGCCCTTCGCCCTCGCACGCAGCCAGCGAAGGTGGAGAAGAAGTTGCAGTGGACACTAACCTCATCCAGCTAGATGCGTAAGTATTCCCAATTATGCTACTTGATGTATCTTTGAATATGATGTAACTTATTCTGCACTTGTGATGAGGGGTGTTCTCGAAATAGATTTATTGTGAATTTAATTTAAAAAACAATTATTGTAAATCTTTTCTTCTAGTAATAGCAGTTGAAGCTATTTTAAACACTCAAGTCATCTTCATAATCATCTTGACATTTCTTGTATTAGTTTAATCGATTATGCCAGGCTGAATAGCCCAGATGGTAGAGCACTGGCCTTCTGAGCTGAAGTTGGCAGGTTTGAACCCAGCTCAATATTCATATATGCCAGCCTTATGTCAGTTGATTTACTGGCATGTATTTGAACTCCTGTGGTGCAAACTTCTGGCACCTTGGATTTAAAACCAATAACATCTTATTATTAAATCAGTTATTTATAATAATATCAATGATGAATTTTTCAGTATCCCCCTCTTAATCACCCCCCCCCCCCCTTTTTATCCATATTTATTTGAAGGATGTGAATGTTTAGGTGCCTTTAAAATGATTCATGTTGAACTGTTTCTTAAGAGTGGATTTGAAGCTGAGAACATCTGAAGCTTTCAGTGACTTATTAGCATCTTATGACAATATATTTGGGAGGAGCCCAGGTCTATTTCTGGTGAGATATAGTGTTTACAGTGAACTGTGTGCGAGGTATAGTGTTTACAGTACAGTGTGTTTGAGATATAGTGTTTACAGTGAACTGTGTGCGAGGTATAGTGTTTACAGTACAGTGTGTTTGAGATAGTGTTTACAGTGCAGTGTCTCTCCTGGAATGGGCTAGAAGTAATTTGTTTCTCTTCATTGTTCTATCTGTCTCATCATTGGTATGATGATGATGATGATGATGATGATGATGATGATGATGATGAAAGGTGTATGGCCTGTACAGAGACCTGGTGCAGGTCTTTTGAGTTGACAACGTATAGGCGGCCTGCGTGTCTGCGAGAGTGGGGCCTTGCCTATGATGAATTCTAATGATGAAGACAGCACACATGCCCAGCCCCCAAACCATTGGAATTGACCAATGAAAGTTAAAATCTCTGACCCAGCCGGGAATCGAACCGGGATCCCTGGACCGAAGGCCAGCATGCTAACCATTTAGCCATGGAGCTGGACATTCGTTTGATGATGTGAAATAACTGTGGTATGACTTTACACAATGCCGCGGTATTCGAACTTGCAACCCCGCAGTTCTGTAGCCTGGGATGGCCACCACCAGCTCTTGGCATGCGTTTGCTTCGCTATGAAAGGAATTGAGATAAGGAAATAAAGTATTTATTATCAGCATTAAAGTGAAAGGATAGTGAGGAGCGAGCACATGGAGTAACAAAACCAATTTCCACTCAATTTTTATCGGGCATTTTTACAGAAACATAAAACCACAGGTAGGCCTACTCTAACAAAGAACAGCAAGTTTTTGTGATTAGTATGAGAAGTTACCCGTTCAGTCCTCAGCTTCCTGTAATTACTTAGCAAAATGTTACTCATTGCTAAGACAATACTTGTAACTATTGTCATAACATTACATCCATAGGCACAAGTTTTCTCGGCAATTTCTGACAATTCAGTATCTGATAAAATGCCAAGTAGACTAAGATGCTGAATTACTTGGCGTTGATTGTTACATTTATTTAAAAATTGTTCCTCAAACTTATCAGAAATTAGTGCCTGCGTAATTCCAACAACATGTTTACACACTGATATAATAAAATCTGCAGGAACTGAAAGTCCACCCCTATTTATTTGATTGAAATAGCTGTCATTTATTTGCAATTTATTTCTCAGCAAAGCTAAACATTCTTCACATTTTATTTTTGATCATTGCTTGAACGAAATGTAACCACAGGCATAAATAAAACCTGACTCATCAAAAAGTATGTTTTCGGTATACTTGTCTTCTAAAATACTGTAATAGGTATCGTCAACAGTAATTGATGAAAGGCTGCTTGTACTTTTCTTGAATTTGTATCATAAGAGGGCATTATCATTTCTTTTGAAAAAGTAACTGTCCCATACCTAGCCGAATGAAGGCCAAGTACCCTTTTTAACCTTATTTTCAATTCGGCCTCCATTACCTGAGTAACTGATATATTATAGTTTCCCCCTGTTAATTGGCGGTATTGGCCAAATCTGGATTCTGATTGGTCACTCTGAAATTTGCCAGTTAGCACATAAGAGGGGTTCACAGTATGTAGAGCATAAATAATAATCTCACATAATATGTAGGTTGTTACGTATAATGCATTGTGAGTTTCATTGGTTAAACTATTCTTTTTCGAGGGGTCCTTTTCGTCATTCTTTTTCCATGTGGACAACCACCTGAGGAATACCTTTAGAAAAGCCAACCTTTTATCTTCGGGATTTTTGAAAGGCATTTGAAGACTATTATGCTTAACAATATGGGCAGGAGGCCACTTAATATTAACAATGGGGATTTCCTTATCTTGGAGGAACACTTACTGAAGTACGATGGTAAGTTTGGAAATACCTTTGGAACCATACGAGGTAACAATACAGGCTTCTTCCGTGTCAATTCCTGATTGTTCCCATCACCATCCTTGGATTTTTCAACATAGCTTATGTCTTCAGGAAGAAAGTGTTTAATACATACGAACTAATATTTGGTAGGTACCCAATTGGCTTGAGGAATGGCACATTCCCATACAGCTTTCAATTGTGGATTTTTAGGAAACCCAAACACTGTCACAAATCCTTCAGTTTTTATCAATGAACGATAATTAGACTTACAATTTGGCATAACACAAGTCTTTGGCATTGTAACCAACCACTATACACAGATAAGCAACAGTATCATTTAATTTAGTTACAGTATTTTGATGAGAACACGAGCGTGAGACACATCTCCCATGTAACTCAGTGGGATACACAGAGCAGACTAGCCATTCACTGCGGGGTTGCCAATTTTCGCTCAACGTGGCCTTCTGTAAAGTCGGCCATGTATGAGCCAGTGCTAGTAATATGGACCCAGTCTCTCTTATGAATGCTGTGAAAGTGTAGCTCAGAGGGTAAATTAGTTTTATTTGCACAGTCAGAAATAATATTCAGAGAATATTTGTACTGATGAACTTGTTGGTTCTTTTACTATTGGTTATTACAAAGGCTATTATTTAATTAAGGACCGGTTTGTCATATCTTTTAAAATACGATATGCTTCTTCTTTTGCGTCTGTACATTGACTCCTAGCATCCCTTGAGCACAGACACATGCTAGTTGCCACGTTGATACTGTCTTGTTGCTCTGTAATTTACATTGGAACTCATTAAGACTATCGAGTGGGCCGCGGTGTAAGATACACCTGGTTCTTGACCAAGGAATGTGCCACTGGCAGAGATTCATGGCCAGATCTGTGAAGTGTACGGCTCCAACACTATGAGTGGGTAGCGTTACTCAAGGAAGGTCTGGGAAAATGTGGAAATGCACATCTTTTCTGACGAAAATGAAAGTAAAGCAAACTTTATTAACTCGCAAGATTATGGCAATCGTGTTTTGGGACAGACGTGTTCTTCAGCTAGTGGAGTTCATCCTGCCAAGGACAACAAACCTTGCAGCTGCGTATTGTGGAACCTTGATGAAACTTCACTGTACAATCCAGAATAAATGCCGTGGCCTTCTATGTGCCTAAATGTTGTCATTTCATGACAATGCAAAACCTCAAAGGCAGGCTCATATTGAATTATTTGGCTGGCAGCAATATGATCACCTCTACCACACAGCCCTGCTGTATAGCCCTGACCTTATGCCTAGTTATTACCATCTCTTACTTCATTTCATTTCCCCATTGGCAAGCATTTTCACACCAGTGAGGAAGTGAAAACAACAGTTCAGACATGGCTTTTATCACAGGTAGCAGACTTCTGTGATGAGGGTTTACGAAACTTTATCTGATGATAAGATAGGTGTTTGAACGAAAACGGAGACTATGTGGTAACATAGCTTAATGTGTGTAGAATCAGATTAAACAAATTGCCCAAAAATATTCAGGAGCTTTTAGTTTATTCGAGCGCTTATACACTGCACCTGGGGAAGTGGGGACGGTTAACTGGTGATGATGATGATCATGATCATGATGACTTTCATCATATCTCCTGCATGTCCAGCTGATCCTCGGCCCTCATCTCAAGATCCATAATTTGAAAGCTTCGAGCTGTTTCCTGTCTTGTTTACTTAATGTCCAACACTACCCAGATAAGAGATTTTGTGAAACACTTCCTGACTTGAAAGTTCATGTACTTCCTTGTCAGCAAATGTCTTTTATTGATGAAAGATTGTTTGGCCAGGGCTATCCTCCCCTTCATCTCCATGCTACACCTGTTGTCTTGTGTGATAATACTTCCAAAATAGGATAATGTTTTTACTATTCAACTTTTTTCCTTGCAAGCTTAATATTTGTTCACACATTAATTCTTCATGCTGTTTTTCATCTGCAAGTCAGAATGTGCAGTTGATACTTAATTTCCTTTTGCTCATTAGCATGCATTTTGTAATTTTTCACACCTGTCGTATTTGCATTCCCATTATTTTTCCAATATTTTGTTCTACTAAAGCCTAGCATTTCACAAACCCACAAATGAACTGAATTAACCAATTTGAAATATTTCACTGGTTCTGTTTTCAGGGATGGAATCTTGGGTCCGGACCAGGACGATGACATAATTTTCGAGGACTTTGCTCGATTGCGACTGAAAGGTGGCGAGACCGATGCCTGAGGTTCAAGAGCCCGAGCCCCGTCGAAAGCATGGCGTCCGATCCGAACGGACGTTTACCTTGTGTGCAAGTGAGGCTCCCTTCACATTCCCTTCACCTGGGGCTGGGCTTGGATGAAAGTCGAGAACATAAAGAGGATCAGATTTGTGTTTATATGTAATAAATAATCATGTCGTCTTCTTGATTTTCTTCCCTATTTCTCGACTCTTGTCTTGTGGCATGCCTGCCATCTGTTGACTTTTGTATAAATTTTAGGGGCATAACTTAATGGTCACTCTTTAAAAAAATCAAGAATCCCTTCTAAGAAAGAGTGTATGGGGTGGGGGTGGAACTTACAATATTGTCAAGACTTTGGAAAGGATTGTAGTATTGGATCAGAAAATGACTAGAAATAAATGGGAGGAACTAACCACAGCTCAACATCTATCTACCAGTCATGAATCCTGTCAGTTGTTTTGTATTTCTGACATTCAAGTGTAACATGCTTTCTGCTTGGATTGTACATCCTACCTTGGCCAAATCTGTTTAGTCATGCAAAATTTCTGAATTTTATGAATTCTTCTCCAGTTATTAGGTCATTAGATATAACTGTGGTAGGATTATAACAGAGATGGCAATGAAGAGAGGAGGGTTAAATACTGTACTGAGATGCAAACCCAGATCTTTTTGTTACGGCAAGATTACTTGGCACATAGTTGAGATTTGTGGGCCAGGCTGAGTGGCTTGGACAGTTGAGGCGCAGGACTTTTGACCCCAACTTGTCCGGTTCGATCCTGGCTCAGTCCGGTGGTATTTGTAGGTGTTCAGATATGTTAGCCTCGTGTTGGTAGATTTACTGGTACGTAAAAGAACTCCTGTGGGACAAAATTCCGGTACCTCGGAGTCTCCGAAAACCATCAAGAGTAGTTAGTGGGACGTAAAAACAATGACATTATTATTTGAGATTCGTGGAACCTTATGACCTAGAATAAGCTTCGTATTGACTGCATCTTTACTTGCTGTTATGAAAGATGGAAAGTGTTGCCTTGATGAGAAAGATTAGTCACGATACAGCATTGAAATTTAACCCTTTAATTCTGTTCAGCACTGTCAACACATTTAGCATTGCTGGTTGGGAAGATATAATTTGGATTTTATCTCATAAAAATGGATGAGGATGGAATGTAGAGGAGGTGCTTGTGTTGTTTACATGTGGATATGTTGAAGAATGATGTGTTACTTTCACCTCGCCTTATCTTTCTAATGTGATAAGAATGTAGTGTCTGTATAAGCCAGCCCCACCGTGTAGGGTTAGCGTGCCTGTCTCTTACGTGGAGGCCCATGTTCAATTCCTGACCAGGTCAAGGATTTTTGTCTGGATCTGAGGGATGGTTCAAGGTGCACTCAGCCTATGTGATTACAATTGAAGAGCAATGGCAAGATAGCAGCCCTGGTCTAGAAAGCTAAGAATAATGGGCGAGAGGATTCGTCGTGTTGACCACACGACACCTCGTAATTCGCAGGCCTTCTGGGCTGAGCAGGAGTCGCTTGGTAGTCTGTAGCATTTGTGAATAATTGCACCATGGGTTTTGATTTGGTTTGAATGTCTGTACATTCAGTCTTTTGTCATGATTTTGAGAGGTTATGATAGTTCTCTTTAAATTGAACAAATGAAGAAACTGCTTATCTGTTTTTAATGGAGTTTGTTGAAATTAAAGAAAATAAATTTCCATACACTTGGCTTTATCTCAGTCCATTAAGTAAGGGTTGGGAAATAACTTTTATAGCATCCATATCGCCTCACAGCGAGAGAGAAGCAAGCAGTGAGTTTAGCAATCTCTCGTGGGCCACC
Organism: Anabrus simplex; assembly: GCF_040414725.1. Taxonomy (NCBI): domain Eukaryota; kingdom Metazoa; phylum Arthropoda; class Insecta; order Orthoptera; family Tettigoniidae; genus Anabrus; species Anabrus simplex. The sequence goes on from NC_090272.1 coordinate 212,625,291, forward strand.
AATACCATGCCTGGGTCCATGATTGGTTTCTTGCTAACAATCAAAATTGTGTTTACTTACTTATTTAGTTATTTGTTTATTGTATGGCTTTTATTGCTGGAAGTGCCCAGGGCACGTTCTGCTCCTCTTGCTAGTTGACACGTGTGGTTGATGTGCACATCTGCATGTGGGGGGGTGATGATGAGATACGGTGTGTGTTAAACCCAGTATCGGCTGATAGCCTGCTCCTTTCGAATAACACCAAGGGTTCTGCTCATGCCATAATGTCCCCATCCAAGAGACGAATCGCCATCAAGAGAGTCGTATTGCTCTCTCTGCATATACACATTGATGAGAGCTTTTGTTTCTTGGCATGCAATGTAGTGGTTAGAAATTGTATACCAGCACCTCTCTTACCTTGCCAGCCAACATTCTGATGGTGACATTCTTTTTTCCACCAATAGGACTCAAACCGGCTAACCACGGTGTCAGACCATGCAGACTCGATGTCTTAATAATTATGCCATCGGGTAGGTGGGCTATACAGTACTGATTGTGTTTGGTACTTTCTTGCTTTCTGCTCACTGTGTAGAATGCAGAGCCATTTGAAGTGAACTGATGTGGAGTAAGTCCAGTTTTGTGGTTAGTTCTGTAGTGTTGAGACAAACTCGCACATTCAGCCTCGAGCTAGAGGAACCACCAGATGTAGCTAAAATCCCCTGTCCAGCAAGGAATTGAACCTAGAGCCCTATGAATTGAAGGTCACGAGCTGTCTTCTTCTTCTTCTTCTTCTTGTAATAATAATAATAATAATAATAATAATAGTAATAATAATAATAATAATAATAATAATAATAATAATAATTGGTGGAATTAATATTATTATTATTATTATTATTATTATTATTATTATTTCTCTTTTCTTCTCAAGATACTTGAGCATTTTCTTTCTTCACACTAATTCTTTATCTTTGGAATTGGATGAAATGTTGTATCTGAAAGCGTACACTTAATGATGGGACAAGCAATAAAGTAGATAAATGTTGACTGTGAAATTTTTCAAATGCAGTGAAATTTTATTTAATAACAACAGCAACAACAAAAAAGAAACAAATAAAGAATCATATTATGGAAACAAACTCTAATTTTAAACATTGATATTAGAAAGGGTAAATAATTTTTCAGTGCTGATGTAATAATAAGTATGCTAACAATTTTACTACCAATTTTATGGTAAGCAAGGTATGTTATTGTTCATTGTTAACAAGAAAATAATTTCAGTTATAAGCAACTTTGCTTTGAAAAAAATAACCTTATTAACTTTTCTCCTCATTCTGACTTGCCAAAATCTTGACATTTTTTTATTCGATATATTTCCATTGTTGAGTTATGTTAAACTTGTGGGCTGTACGTTGACCATTCTCTGGGTTTTTATTCCCTACTGGCAGGCATGCATGTATCTCTGGGGATATTCTTCAGTATTATTTCTCTTAAATTTCATTAATTCTTTTCAAAACTGACTTCTCTTCTCTTGGTAGTTCAAAGACTCTTTCAGGTCCTGAACCCAGTCCTCTGTCCTTTCACAGCACAGCAGAGGTGAGCAGGACAGCATTTCATACTGCTGTCCATGTTGTCGAGAAGTGTCCTTGTGCCCTCCCTGAATATTGACTGGTGCCAGCCTGTGCTAAAATCACTTGGGCAAATATAAATGTAAATAATGCAAAGAAACCTTCTTTCATATATATATATTTTAATGATTAGTTCAATTTTTCATCCAAGCATCGAACATGGGAGCTAATGAGGCGCCTGTCAATACAATAGATTTACACAATTAATATGGTGATTACTAATTTCGTTCACATTTCCTACTCGTACATGTTTTGAGAAAGTGATCATTTCTCTTCTTCAGCGATAATAGAAAGAAAAAAAAGTCAATCTCCAAGGAGATGCTTCAAATGACAATGCATGAGACCTCACCATAAAATATCCAGAGAGAAAAATTAAAATTTACAACAAATCTGTTTCATGTCACTGTCTAAAACCTATCTTATATTCCCTCTTGAGGAAATATACTACAATTTTGTCACACTGTGAAACAAGAGTGCAGTTTGTTGAGCATAACATTCCATTTCTTGAACTGTACTGAATGTGTTATTCTAGAAGTATTGAAAATGCATTCAGATTTATCCAAAAGCAAATAAGAAGTGCTTGTATTTTGCTTGGCACATGGAACCTTTCTTCTTATTTAATACTTTAAGAATAACAAGATTTTAATATTTTTCCTCAAGAGAGAATATAAGATAGGTAACACGTACAAAATGTATGAAATGTGAAAGTTAGTAATCACCATATACTAATAGTGTAAATCTACTGTATTGATGGGTGAACCCGTATTAGCCCCGTTCTTTTCACAGGTTGTAAAGTCATCAGTAGTCAATACTGATCTGACAGAAACCGAAAATGTTTAAGTTCATTAATACATAAGTTATGAGTATTGTATATAAGTAAAAAATTAATATAGTTCCTTAAATGAAACATTTGCCATTGTGCATAAAAAGATAATGTCAGAATTATTTGGATCAATGAGAGCTCCTGTTATTCCACATTTGAGGAAAAGAGTAAGCTACTAATTTCTCCCATACTGGGGATGTGGAGACCAAGAGTAATAAGTCATCTGAAGCCTTCACCTATAAGTACGAGTCGGATAAGGTTTGACTCCAGCCCCACTGTAACAGCTTCAGATATCACAATTAATTCTCCTCACCAGTAGATTGCAAGTTAAATTTCCTTGTTTGGGTTTTAAAAAGAAATTGATTTCATTCCTGTTTTCTCTTGTGTTATTCTGATGCGTGCTGTCCTGAAAACTTTTCTGCTGTGCTTACGAACTTTCCCTTCCCTGTCTCTTCCCTCGAAATAAAGAAAGATAATAATATATTTAAATAAATGATGAATATTAAGAAATGAATTATGTGTAGAATTTTTTTGGATGTCCTTTAAGCTGTTATGAATGTGTTTTGATCCCTACAAACAATAGAATTGGTATGATAGTAGTAATTTAATTTCAGGTGTTCAGAATGCTTCATTTTGGCCCTGCTGTGATTTGTATATCATTTTTATAAAGCAAGGCTCTTTCTCTTATGAGCAGTTGCTCATTTTACCAAAGCTCTACATTATTCTGTGTTGGACAAACTGCTCTGTTAATGCTGTTGTAAGCATGAACAGTGTATTGCATTTTAGTTCTCAAACAATGGAACATTGCTCATGGTGTATGATATGTTGACTGCAGTAGACCTCACTCCACTTTGCTGTGAGGGAAGCTTCTAAAGGTCATTGAACCTCTTGTATTTTAGTACTGAAAATATCACCCTCTTTTTGTCAGCTGAAATCTATTTGGTTGTACCAGTAGAAATTTGTCTTCAACTGTGGATTGTGAAAAGAAGAGAATTTAACATGCAGCATTCATTGTGTAATTACCAAATTTCACTGAATCTGTCTTCAATGTTCTATTTCTTTTACTGCCGACTCAGAGAGCACTGTTTAGTTTCAAGAATTCATCAGTTTCCGAATTGTAGCCATTCAGTCTGAGATGTGTTCTTTACTAGAAATTTTCTTGGCGGTGTGTGTGTAAAAAGTCTGCATTACATCGTCCAATTGAAAATTGAGCAAACAGTGCTTCTCTCTTGGAAAGTGATTACACTCCTGGACTTACAAGCCTAGGCAAATGACTATCGAGACTTACACCTGAAGATTCCTCAACACCATTTATAGGAATGTTGTGTGGTACTGCCATACAGAGCTGTTGGACAAAATCAGCATAGTTATGTTGGTATTTATTGGGGTTGCCTTAGGAAATCGCTGTATGATGTGAACTGGGTCCCAACATGAAAAGGAAAGTCACAGTATTAATTCTTTATTTGCCTCATTATTCCCGGTTTAGTTAAGATTGTGTGTCCAAAATTTATTGCAAAAAGCATCTTTAATCTAAATTATCTTCCATATTATCATGTATTGACTCTACCTACTTCTCCTGAAACCCAGATGTTTTGAAAGGATTGCATTTCTATGATATCTGTGTTTTAAATTAAATTACTCATAAAAATAACTACCTACCGCCGGGCTGAGTGGCTCAGACGGTTAAGGCACTGGCCTTCTGACCCCAACTTGGCAGGTTCGATCCTGGCTCAGTCCGGTGGTATTTGTAGGTGCTCAAATACGTCAGCCTCGTGTCGGTAGATTTACTGGCATGTAAAAGAACTCCTGCGGGACTAAATTCCGGCACCTGGGTGTCTCCGAAAACCGTAAAAGAGTAGTTAGTGGGACGTAAAACAAATAACATTATTATTAAAAATAACTACCCGGTCGCAAAAATCAAGCAATACGGCTGAGAATAGCGCACTCTGACCAGTATCTGCGGGCTTCTGGCTTAGTGGGCTGTTGTGCCATGAGTTTGTTCATTGTTTTATAAAAATAACTTCTGGAATTTATAAAAATAAAATTGCTTTTTTTTTTTTTTTTTTTTTTTTTCACCAGGTGCCACATTCCTAAACTTTACCGTGGGATTAGTTGGGATATCAACACCCAACCCAGCATTTGGCTGGAATCAACTTAACGTGACACTCCAAAGATAAAAATATATTTTTACCTAATGCATGGATTTTCACGAAACTTTGTGGGAATGTCACTTACATAAAAGTAGAGATATCACAAACATTTCTTTCGTATCTTTTATTTTTCCAAAATAAATGAAAATTTGAATTCCATTTTTTTTTAATGAAATTTAATTAACATGTTAATGTAAATTCGTAATTAGGTAGATAAAACTTCTTTTAAAAGCACTACATATTTATTTTTGTGTACATAATGTATATAAGGAGATATATCGTACTAAAGTTTGTGTATCTTTTGCGTTTTAATACCATACAAATTTTGTTACATTTGGCAGAATATTATGGGAGAAAAATGGGATTTAAATATAAAATTAGAAATGGCAAACAAAGCATTATTACAGTGATAAATTGTTTGAATTCAGTGAAATAACATTGTGGCAAGAAAAAATAAATTCAATCCTTTCAATTTCAGTCATTAAAAAAAATTTCATCAAAATGACCAAAATGACGATTTTTATCTCTGGAGTGTCGCCTTAAGTAGATTTTTAACAATGTAAGCATTTTTAATACCATACTTGAAAAATTCTACTCACATCTTTGAAAAAAATCTGTGTAATCTTTAAAGTATCTCATGCTCTGAAATTGGAAGAAAAGTCTTGAAGATCATTTGCTTAGCCTTTTATTGGGTCAATCCAATGATTTAAATTGGTGTATATTCTAATTTTGTACATTCTGTATTCATTATTGTTACCAAAGATAGAGGAATTGCTCTTGGTTGTGAATGGACTTGTGGTGCCAGAGGTCTGCTGTATTTTGCATTTACCAGAATTAAGTTGCTTAATTCTGCATTGCGCAAAAAGCTGTTTAATTCTTTTTGTATTTCTCACAGCAACCAGCATTAAACTTTGACTGTTTTCTTTGTGTCGACACCTTCAAGTATATAGATGTATTATATTGATGACGATAATAACCATTTTGTATAAGTGTTTTCCCTAGCTTTTTCCTCTATTGTAAATGATAACTAAGAAGATGGAAAATAATAGAAGGTTTCTTATATATATATATGTTTCTACAGTGAAAGCCAGATGAAGTGGTTGTTCCTATTATGAATTAGATACCGTTCAGAATGTCCAAATGTTGATTTACTCTGGAGAGGTGTCATAGCGCACAAGACCTGCAGTATTGCTAACATGACAGAAATGAAGCTAAAAGTATGTTGATAACTTTCATTCAGACACTGCATTTCATTTTAAGAATTCCTATTTTTGTATTGAAGGGGAGCTTCATCTGTAGCAATATTGGATTGAGTACAATGCATTTCTATAATAACATATACAGTTATTTTCTTATACGTGAAGTATTAAACCTCTGTCTTGTACGTTCTGCTCAGGTGTTGATGTGTATAAGTTTCTTTATGCACATACGGTCTGTATATTATTATTATCATTATTATTTTTGTTGTAATTATTATCATCATTGTATGAACTGCACTGTCCACTTGCCTAACCCAACTTTTGAAAATAAACCAGTTGTGTCATTAAAAGAATTGCACTGATGTGGTCATTGACTCCCTTAACCATGATCTTTTTCTTCCTTAATCATTGCTTTGAGTTCCCATAAATGCAGTGATGAAAATTTCCAATATGACTCTGTATTGCTTTCTTTAGCTTTCCGTGTTTATGTATCTGTATTTCCTTGAGTCACAGTGTTTCTAATGATTGTTGGTATTTGTGTGAAAGAAACGAACGTAGACTGGTCAATATAATTTTTCCCTCTCTATATAGCTGCTACCGAGCTTGATAGCTGCAGTCGCTTAAGTGCGGCCAGTATCCAGTATTTGGGAGATAGTAGGTTCGAACCCCACTGTCGGCAGCCCTGAAAATGGTTTTCCGTGGTTTCCCATTTTCACACCAGGCAAATGTTGGGGCTGTACCTTAATTAAGGCCACGGCCGCTTCCTTCCTACTCCTAGCCCTTTCCTGTCCCATCGTCGCCGTAAGACCTATCTGTGTCGGTGCGACGTAAAACAAGTAGGAAAAAAAAAAAGAAGAAGCTGCTAACGACTGAGAAACATGGACCGTGAAGAAAGCTGGCAGGAAAGTAATCGATGCATTTTGAGGTTTGCTGTTGACGAGGTCTGCTGAGGATACCATGGAGAGTCAGAATTAGTAATAAGAAAATTGACTGGGTCAAGCCAAAAATATCCCGGGAACTTGGGATAGCGAGGTACATAACGAGAAGTACCTTCCTGGTGCACCAAGCGCATAAGAAAACTCCAGCCAGCTCTTATCCCAGGGTAATAATCGTAGTTATATTTTTACGTGAATGCAAGAAGACGCCGGTACGTAATGAAATATCTCGTCGATTTTTCATAACTATTGATTGACGTCTCCACCTAATGTATCACTTCAAAATCGGAAATAGTAGATTAAGCTATATCTTAGTTCTAAGTTGTATAGTATTTCAGCAAGCTATGAATAACGCCTCAATATATTTTGATTACTATGATTTATTGACAAAATGTGATGGATAATAGAATAATGTGAAATAAATGGATTGAAGATCCAAAATTCATTCATCAATCATTGTTATATTCGTTGCTTGTTACATTACTTTCTTATTGAAATGAACTAATGTTCCTTTCTCGCATTACGTTTCTTAAATAAAAGAATACAATGGAATAATTGCAAATTATCGTGGTTAAACATTTGGTTAAGTTAAGCAATTAATCATATGGCTATAATATTCTTGATCCTTCTAATTGTTTCTCTTATTTCTTAGGTCAGTTACTTTCCTTCATTTATATACGCCGTTTCATAAAAATTAGCTTAAGGAAAAAGATTGGTTTCATATCTGCGTAGCAAACATAGGCTAATATTCATTTAAGATAATATTAATTGTCATTGCATCATGTGTCAACGTAGTCTCCAACTTAAATAAAATATACATCATAAGTAACCAAACAAATTCTTGACTACATTGAAAATTTAACATATGACTTTATGCGACTCAACTAAATATTAGGGAATATCATGGTTAACGATATCAAGTGACTTTTATTCAATTGACATTACTGGTAAGAAGTAGCATTATCTACTCAGAACTATCAAAACCTGACATAATTAATATTTCAGAATATGTGACTTTATTGTAGGAATACTACGTTGAAATAATAATTTAAATGAATAATTCTCCTCATTAGGACTCATTTCGATGATCTATTCCTGCCATGCTATTATATAAATATCACGTCATGTTGTCATTATTGTATGATATGGATTCTCAATCAAAGAAACATTGTTACTGCTATTTTACTTTCTTTTCAAATATTTCATTTACATTCATTATATCATCGTAGAAACATATTCTTTCAGTTCTTTCATTATCATTCTCATATAATGTCGTTTCATATCTCTATCTTCCCATTTTACAACATATCTCTTCCAATTATATCAAATACTCATCTCATATAACTTATATCAACGTGTAAATAACTTCATTCTTAATTAAATATATCATCGGATTACAAGTAGCAAAAAATGGTGTTGGATTCTTAGTTAACGAAAGGACTGATGCTACAGCTGAAGTTATCTGCAAAAGTGATAGAATCATTAAAATGTTCATGAAACTGGAGAACACTAAGTACACCATCATACAAGTGTATGCCCCACAGATAGGCTGCAGTGAGGAAGACAAAGAGAAATTTCGGCAAGACCTGGAAGATACAGTTAATGAGGAAAATGTTATTATTGGAGATCTAAATGCGCAAGTTGGGGTAGACAGACTTGGGTACGAGAACATCATTGGTCCACATGGAATTGGACAAAGGAATCCAGAAGGAGAACAACTATTAGATCTGTGCAGAAGAAATGATCTTATAATCAAAAATACATTCGTCAAAAAAAGAGACAGTCACAGAATAACAAGGTACAGTTGGGATGGCCAGTATAGAACATTGATTGACTATGTAATCACAAATAAAGATGGTGGCAGGTACATCACAGATGTAAAGGTCATCCCTAGTGAAAGCATGGACAGTGACCACAGATTGTTGGTAGTAGACTTCAAACATAAGGCAAATGAAACGCAGAAACTTATTACGAAAAAACCAAGGGTTAAAACTTGGAAGTTGCAAGAAGTCCAAATAAAGGAAGAATACAAACTAAGGATTCAACAGAGTTTGCCGAAGTGTGAAGTAACCAGCGTTAATGAAGAATGGAAGGCCTTCAAAGACACCTTTGTGGGAGAAGCCAAAATCCTATGTGGAGTTACAAGTTCTATCAAAAGAAAAAAGGAGACACCATGGTGGAATGATAGAGTGAAAACAGCGGTGAAAGAAAGAAACCAAATAAAGAAGGCACTGGACAAGGAAAAACAAAAACAGGGACAAGAACGAAATGAACAAGAAATACAAAGACTTCAAGGAGTATACAGGAACAAGAAACTTGCTGTAAAGAACATTGTAAGGGAAGAAAAAGAGAAGAAATGGAATGAGTTTGCAGACAAACTGGAAGAGGACAGTAGAGGAAATATGAAATTGCTATACAGAGTAGTGAAAAACAAGCGAAGGGATCAAGAGACCATAAAAGCAATAGAATGTGATGATGGAACTCTGGCACAAGAAGAGGGAGAAATTAAACAAACTCAAGATCTATTTCGAAAAGCTGCTGAATGGAGATACAGAAAACATAACAACGGATAGGGGAGAGCCAAGTCGAAGAACCACAACTGAATCACCAATTACATGGCTTGAGGTTGAAAATGCGCTCAAGAGCATGAAGAAAGGAAAGGCAGTGGGCATAGATGAACTAAGTGCAGATATGCTGAAAGCAGCGGGAATTCCAGGAATCCAATGGCTCTACAGACTGCTCAACAAGATATGGGAGGAAAATACTATTCCTGAGGACTGGAAGATGGGCATCATTGTACCTCTGTTCAAGAAAGGAAGCCGACGAAAATGTACTAATTACCGTGGTATCACACTACTGTCTCATGTCCTGAAAATATTGGAAAAAATAATAGAGACCAGAATCAGAGATATTGTTGAACCAATTTTGGAAGAAGAGCAGTATGGTTTCAGACCAGGAAGGTCAACTACAGACCTTATATTTGCAATTAGGATGCTAATGGAAAAATACTGGGAGAAGAACAAGCCTTTATTTCTAATATTTTTGGACATTGAGAAAGCATACGATAGTGTACCAAGGGAAAGAATTTGGCAATGCATGAAAGAACTTCAAGTGCGAGACAGCCTCATAGACAAAGTGAAAATGTTGTATAGTGGGAACAGAAGCTGTATTCAAGTAGGATGTGGTTTGTCGGACTGGTTTGAAACAAAGAGAGGAGTGCAGCAGGGCAGCTCATTGTCACCACTTCTATTTATTATTGTAATGGATGTAGTAATGAAATTTATTAAAAGGAAAGAACATGGAGATATCAAAGCCTTCACATTTGCAGATGATGTTGCGCTCTGGAGTGACTCAGAAGAGGAATTGGGAGAGAGAATACAAAGCTGGAATGAGGAGTTTAAGAAATATGGTTTAAACATCAAGAAGACCAAGACGGTGGTGATGAAAGTGTATGGGGAAGGAGCAGAACCAATAGTCATGTTAAATGAAGCCCAACTGGACAGCGTTCCAGTTTTCAAATACTTTGGTAGCGTTATATCAAATGACAACTTAGCAAAACATGAGGTGAACAATCGAATCAATAAGGCAACACAATTTTACCACCAGGTAAGACACCTGCTGTGGGATGAGCAAATACCCATGAAAACAAAAATGACATTGTACAAGTCCTATTATACACCAATTCTTACATACAGTCTCGAAACTACAACACTGACCAATAGAGATAATTCCAAACTTCAGGCAGCTGAAATGAAATTCCTACGCACTATGATCCAGAAAACCAGGAAAGACAAGATTAGGAATGAGAAAATTAGAGAAGTAGGAATAGATGATTCTCTCCTCAATAAGATTCAGATATCAAGACTGAAGTGGTTTGGTAACATGAAGAGGATGCCAGTAAACAGAACTGCAAGGAAGGAATTTGACAGGAAGGTAGAAGGAAGACGACCCGTGGGAAGGCCACGAAGGAAATGGATAGATTTAGTTAAGAGCGATGTACTGCTGAGAGGTCATGATTGGGACAAGTTGGTGGAGGAAGAATGGTACAAGAACAGGATGAGATGGAGGAGGCTCATATACCACACCCGGGAAACTGGAGATAGTTTAGGATGATGATGATGATGATGATTGGATTACAAACTTCATATACAACATCAACATGTGTTTCATTTGCCTTCATATCCATATCTAATCTCGTTTCAATTATTCATGACAACATATAACCTGCACACATTAAAGTAATCTCCTACCTTTCATCTAAAATCCTACAGTATTCTATTCTTATACACGTCGCATACATCATGGCATATTCCGATATGATTCTTTGATATCATTGAAATAACACGGTCACATATTTAAGTCACTTTCCCTAACCAAAGATGGTCTAATTTCTTATGAAGAATGCCTATTTCCATCATATTATCGACAAATTGTTAGGTCACTCGCAAGAAACTAATGTAAGTTGATTCATTTCGAAGACACAATCGCCCTATCACCTATTCATCAAATGCAAGCAATCTACAATACATATTATCTAGCAATTTTATTGAATTCTCTGCGAAACTTATCTTTTTCCTTTAGCCATCTGGATTATGTTGTTTCTGGTTCGCCATCAGCAACTGTGGTTAGTCTCCATGGTTTACCGATAGCCATCGAGACGTTGCTGGGAATGTCGCTCTCTGTTATCGTCATCTTAGTTGGATTGACCCCGGACAGTTAGCCAGTCTTCTCGTTAGAGAGTCATGGCGGGCTTGTCTTGCGGAATTAGAAGAATCAAATATACAGATGAGATCAGCCGAAACATTATATCGTAATCAAAGCCTTCTAACGTTAGTATGTCATTAATAGTCAAGTTTAATATAGGCTTTTCTTCTTAAACTAGGCAGACCTCCATAATGACTACTATAGCCTTAATTTCTTATATTCACCACAGTTGCTAAATGAATGGATCTTTATAACTGTTGCGTTAGATCAAATTTCTCTTCTCTGAGCCAAGGCTTAGTCTTTGCCCTCCTCTTAGCGTTTGGCTTATTCAACTCTTGCTGTATCTTACGTATTTGATGCGAATATTTTATTAATAAAGTTGCATTTATACGTAGTTTTCTGGTATAAATGTATCTAAGTCCTTCTTTCTTTACTTCTATATAATTCTCAATGTTATATGGCTTGGCTTGCTTCTCGATTGATTGCGTCTGCTTTCTAGAAGTGTCTGTTCATTTGTAAATGTTTTTAAATGGTGTTAGCGTTAACAATTCAAACTCTATTTTGACATATGCACTGCCATCATGATCGTGACCGTTTCATCTTTGCGCGATACCACATTTCTTTGACATTTTATAACTTAATGCGTTGTATTTAATTTCATTACTGGTAATCGTGTGCAGATCGACTCTACCAAATTATTCCTAGAACAATGAAATGGCACACTGGAAAATGATGTGATACTTGAAGTAGTGAGTGGCAAAAGAGGAATGATTCATTTAAGAAAAATACAGGTAAACAACTGATAGGAAATCTGCTTCCTGCATGACAGCACTAAAGGCAGATCAATGGTGATTTGATTGGTTGATGGCATCAAAGGAGATACTGGCATGATAGCTGAACTGATAGAAGCTGCCTGGAATAGGGCTGAATGGACAGACACAGGATCCTTAGGACAACTGTAAGCTGGACTCAGCTGAACACATGAAGTGAGAAGTGTTTCTCATAAAACACTGCTAAAATATAGTTTTAGAGGTTAAAAATGTCTGATGAGACAACTGCTGTGTCAAAATAAGCGCAACAACATGACTACCTCCAATGGAGCTGGTTGTGTTAGAATACTACTTTTATTTAGAGGACTGATTTTGGTGACAGATCTTAAAAAATCAATACTGAATTACCTTTATGAAGAATTAGAGGACATCAGTCAATCTATCTCAGTGTTCTCTGAGAAATTTTCGTCAGCCGGGCAGCAGGAGTGAATATTCGGGTTGGGAATAATACATAAGAAATGAATGTGATAATATTTCATAGGGCATTAACGATCATATTAGGCAGGTAAACATTAGCTGCAAAATTGAACTATTTTAGTGTTATTATCACAAACAAAACATAACAGAGTATTTTGAACTTCTAGTATTCTACTGGTCCTTCATAATCATGTAACACCGGAACTTACCACTCGGTTGCTGTTGAGTGCCATATGAGTTTGTAACATGTGCCCCTCACTACACACGCACACACACACCTACTAACACAAATACTTACCTTGTGGACTGGTCGGAACAGGCTAAAACAGCCAGGAGCTGGACTCCTGCCTCATCAAAGATAGGAAATAAAAAGGTTATGACCCGCACCCCCAAATAAAAGAATGGGATCAAAAACATAAATTTATTAACACAAGTAAGAATTCAAATAAAAATGTAAAATGAACAAAATTTAAGAGGGAATACAGAAAAGAGATTACTTACTTATCACAAATGTAAGGGCTTTAAAACGCGCAGTTGTGTTTCCCATAATAAGTGCCGTCTGGTAGATATTAACAAAATTGTAAGGAAACGTTGTGAATTGCAATAACAACTAGAATTAGAACATACCTGTTTCTTGGCAAAGTAATTAATTATTTGGTGTGAAGCATCTCTTTCACTAAAGCGAGAAGTTGGATACGTACAATTTAAGCAAACATTTACTTTCTTAAATCTCACAAACGAGCATTCGGTAATACCGGACACGAGTTCAAATCGTATCTTATTTTAAAAGACGCGGTTCACAATTATGAACAGCAGATGGCAATCTCTTTTGTTTTGTTTACATAGAGTAAAGAACATAGTTTATAATTTTATCCCTACACAGCTCATTTGTTCGTTTATTTAAGCACATTGGAGTTCTGAATTTCATGTGTTTCTCTGGTCGTGTGACGATTGGCATTTACGTAACGGTAATTACCTACTGAACTACCAAACAGATACTTTTCAAATTTTCTGTGTTTACTCACTTGCATGGCTGCATTGCAGAGGAATTATCACATTTTACCTGTAATTTAATTTTGAATTATTTTGATTGCTATTTTTGAAATTTGATTTTTTGTTTAGAAAGTGTTCCGATACTTTTTTTTCAATTTAAACTTAACGGTATTTTAATCATTGTCTTTAGTAAGTACATACTATCCTCAATATTTCCTTCAAGCTTAAAGTCAAAATATTCAAAATTTAAAATTATGTGGTGCTTTAAATAGGGACTTGCAAAATGCTACTAATCAGCCTGGCGTTCTTGGCACATTCTCAGTATGAGAGCATGGCACTGAGAGGGTTAATATAAGTAATGGAAAGTAAAAACACTGTACTAAATTCTTTCTTGTTAAATCATTGCTGAAGGAATTATTCATATTACAGTTTTCCTTGATGGTTTTAAGTATTCAGGTTTTACTCGGATGTAGGAGATTACCTTAGAAGGATAAAAAACATATACACTCCAAAAAGTTAAATATTTATTAAAAGATATACAAAATGTCACCATTTATTTTATCACCTGTTATAAATTACAATATGTACATATATACAGAAATATCACCCTTGTATCCCTCGTAAAGTGAGCAAATAAATGTGAGTGTTATATCTTTGGAAGATAACTGTGGAAGATTCTGGCTAGACTGAAGATGACTAATATCTTCATTGTAACCAAAACCGTCCTCTTGCTGAATACACTAAATTCTGGAGAAGATAGTGTATGAGCAGCATAAATACTGTTCAGTCTGATCAACAATAATAACAACAACGAAGTAACAAATCACTGGGGAGAACAGGTGTCTTGTCTTTGGCATATGAATCTTCTGCTGAACATTCATGGATGGAAAACTGAGAAGTCGTTCACCTAAAAGCAAGAGGAAGAATGATTTTCCAATAAAGTTCTTTAATGTGTCAACTGCTGAGCCTAGATTTTACTGCGACTGTTGCTGTAAAAGGCAGCTGAGTGCTTGAAGTTCAGTGCAACAAGATACCTGCAGAATGGGTGGAGGAAGGGAGTGGGATGATTATTGATTACCACATTAGTAAGCAACCAGTCATGCCAGGTAGGCCACATGTGTTGACCGGCAGGGACCATCGAGCATTGAAGAAAGTGGTATGGTGAAATGGAATGATATCATGTATTCTATAGGGCCATTACTGTATTTCTCCGAATACAAGACGACTGTTTTTTACACAGAATCTCATGTGAAAATTCAAGGACCGTCTTGCATTCGCGGCCTGATAGTAATGAACACCACCGGCAACTTCCGCAGTAACCACGCAGTTTCTTTTCACACACGCACACAACATTCGTTAACAATAAATGACTGTATCATACATCGCTAGCCGCGGTGACCGGTTGAACAGTGCCTCTGTGTAACGTCACTGGATCTCGGGAAATAGTGAAGAGAGAATGAAAATCTATTAGCCTCTACAAAAAAGTTTCTCAAATCCACAGAATGGCCTCAAAACTGTGAGCCTTCGAACTCGTAGAAAGGCCACGGCTGCTCAGTGGCAAAGTTATAACGTGTCTACTGTACCTGACGCTTAGTAAATTTAAGTTTTATAGACAGCAGGAATATTTTTGTGATTGGATGATCGTATTGTAAAGATGAGTGGAACAGGTATTGCCGATAAATTTTCAACGGGTTCTTGTTGATATTACGATGCCTATTTTAAGTTAATGCTTATTAAACTCGCGGAAATAAAGAAAAATTGTGCAGCCGCAAACAAAATGTGGCATAACTAAAGCCAATGTTCGGCATTGGTGTGAGGACATATATAGTCTAATAATATGTTAAGAAAGGCATTCGTACGATTTTACAAAACACTTTTTAAGCCTGATTTAATTTTTTTCATTCAGGGTCACCTTGGATTCGGCAAAATATGGTAATTGTGCAGCTGGTATCATGACTGTGCACTGGGAGATACAAGGAATGTGGTTGAAGGCTCAGGTATTTGCCCATAAACCACACAGTTGCCAACGAACATTAAGCGCTGCATTTAGTAGTGTAAAGAGCATCACCATTGTTCTGAATGACTGGAGACGCGTGATTTGGAGTAATAAATCACTCTAACCATGTGGTAGTCAAACGACAGGGTTTGAGTGTGGTGAATGGCAGGTGAACTACGATACATGCCGACCTGGACAGTCTCCAGTCTGAAATTTGGTGGAGGTGTGGGCGATGATGTAGGGGTATTTTTGATGGAAGGGACTTGGTACTTGTTTGTAACTTGAAGCATTATAAGTCTTCCTCATCGCTTTAGAACTGTTCCTCATTTGTATCGAATTACCTTCATACAGTTTTGGTAGAATGACAGGACGTCGAGAAAAATTCCGTAGCTGTGCTGAGAATCCAGGCATTATTAACACGTGAAATGAATAATCTGTATGTGTATCCATGTAGTCTACAGGGTGCGAATAAATTGTAAAATAAACTTTTATTAGGCTCACAGAAGATAAATGGAGAGGTGGCAAGGCATTTATATCATTGTGAGCAACTCAAAAAAGACCTCAACAATGTTGCGAAATCGACAACGGGCAACGGTGTGATGATGAACTGGGTTAAAAGTCAGATTATGAGTTTCACTAATAGGAAAAGGTCCTCTGTTTTAATTACTGCATTGATGGGGTGAAAGTTCTTTATGGGAATCACTGTAAGTACCTAGGCGTTAATATGAGGAAAGGTGTTCATTGGGCTAACACGTAAACAGGATTTTAAATAAAGGGTACAGATCTCTATGGTAATGAGGATATATAGAAGTTGTAGTAAGGATATAAAGGAGAGGGCATGTAAGTAACTACAGTATGGTTCCAGTGTATGGGATGCTCACCAAGATTACTTGATTCAAGAACTGGAAAGAATCCAAAGAAACTGAACTCTATTTGTTCTGGGTGATTTCCAACAAAACAGTAATGTTACGAAAATGTTGCAAAGTTTGGGCTGGGAAGACTTGGGGGAAATGAGACGAGGTGCTCAAATAAGTGGTATGCTCTGAGCTGTCAGTGAAGAGATGGTGTGGAAGAGCATTAGTGGACTAAGTTTGAGTGGTGGTCTTAAAAGTAGGAAAGATCACAATATGAAGATAAAGTTGAAATTCAAGAGGACAAATTGGAGGGGAATAATTGTTTACAGGAAGAGGAGTTAGGAATTGGAATAATTGACCAAGGGAGATGTTCAATAAATTTCCAAATTCTTTCCAATTATTTTAGAACAGTTTAGGTAAGCAGCAGATAGAGAATTTGCCACCTTGGTGATTGCCCTAAATGCAGATCAATATTGATTGATTGATTGATTGATTGATTGATTGATTGATTGATGCACGTATACATGAGTGATAGTTCTCAGGGAATACCTCATATGATATACTAAGGGAAACTACAGGAGATTCTAAGCAATGCACACAACTAAGACATCTTTCATCTACACTACAGTCAAACACTGCAAAGTCGGAAATGTTAACACGTAGTATAAATCAGGAACGATAGCAACAATTAAAGAAACATCTGCACAGTTATCTTGAAAAATATATCAAGGGGCACAGAAACGATCTAGTTAGAGTTGACAATGCAACAGTTTTATATCAAACAGCACTTGCTCTATGAATCAGTGGTAGGCTGTCAGCCTCCAGATCCCAAGATAGTGGGTCAAACCCGGCTGCGGTAGTCAGATTTTTGAAGGGCGGAAGAAAGTCCGTTTGACACTCCACATCGTACGATGACGGCATGTAAAAGATCTCTTGCAACACATTTGGTGTTTATTTGACACAATGCATTAAAACCAAGCCATTGATGGCCACAAGAGATTTGGTGAACAAGCAGCCAGATGCATCTAATTAAATTGTCTGCACATGATAGCTGAGGCCTTACGATTCTTATCATATCATATACGTAATTTGTGTAAGGGGTTGATTAAATGTAAGAGGTTGAAACATTTTATTCAGAACATCACACAAAACTGATGAATGGTCTGAAAGGAATTTTTAATGAAATTCAAATCTAGCAAAAGCACATTAATTGAACTGATGAAGATATATATCAGCGACTTTTACTTAAAGATATCTAGAGGAAGAAAATTTATGTTTATACGAGACAAAAATTGACATACAAAGCAGAAGTGGAATCCTAGAAGATATTCTGCATATGATGAAGATTGCTGCTGTTTCACATAAAGACCACGAGTCTTCCAGTTTAACGAAATGCACATCAAAAGTACTTTTGAATATGATCCCCTGAAGGAAGAAATTATAGGCCCCTTCTTCTTATATTTTGATAAAAAGATGACAAGGGACATACTAGACAATTTCATTTCACATCCTTCAGAAATATGGCATAGAGTAATAGCGCATGTCTGTGACATGGCTGCAGCAAATCAAGGTTTGTGGAAACCCTATGAAATTGATGAAACAAAAACATGGTTTTTGAACCCTGAATCTCAGAAAAAGGGTACCACTTTGCAGATAGCCCTCACCTCTCGAAACTAATTAGGAACTGGTTTCTCATCACCGGCTTTGAAGTTTCTGATTGAAAAGTTATCTCAAAAGAGCCTGTGGGAGCTCTGGTTAAGAATGATAGCCACAAAATTAAAGCATGCCACAAAACCAATTTCATTCTTACTAAACTGTGGGAGCACTGAA
This sequence comes from Anabrus simplex, assembly GCF_040414725.1. Classification (NCBI taxonomy): domain Eukaryota; kingdom Metazoa; phylum Arthropoda; class Insecta; order Orthoptera; family Tettigoniidae; genus Anabrus; species Anabrus simplex. The sequence goes on from NC_090272.1 coordinate 212,643,629, forward strand.
AGGATGAACATAAGAAAAGCTGCAGAATTAATGCTACACAGTGCAGCTGCAGCACTGCAACATATTTAGTCTTCCCCCTGTCATGTAAGCTCTCATCGCAAGGAAACATGGAAATCAGAGAGAGCTTGAAACTTTTAGGTTAAGACTACTCCTCAGTTTTCATCCAAATTTCACTACCCGAGCCCCTATTGTCTATGTAATGCCTTGAGCAACATCGTGATGTTCAATATGAATAGGTATTTTCTCTGTTGCAAGAGTAATTTATTGGTACTGGCCAAATGTTAGTGCTGTGGCTGAGGCGTTGGCTCCCAGCAGCCCCGCTCATCGCTCCCGTCGCTGCACTCCATGAAGCCATTGCACACTCTGCTGTGCGGAAGACACTCTCCAAGAGGACAGCGATGTCCCTTGCATGCCGTCTTGTTTGCCTGCACTGACGATGAAGTCTCGGGTTGGTTCATGGCTGTCTCCATCCATGAAATGTAGTTGGCCACCTTAGTGTATACTCCTGGACGGTTGGCACGTGCACACCCGTATCCATTGCTGGTTACACCGTATAACATCCAACGTCCATCAGGCTCCTAGTTAAAGAAAATTATGATTAGAACGACTTTGTTCATTGATATTCAAGTAATAATTTTAAACAAATTTAATAATAATAATATATTAATCAAACCCGAAGCATTAATGGGTGGTAGGAATGACTAAAAGAATTTTCAACAACAGGGTTAGATTGAAATAGACCTCAAGGAAATTACAGCCAAAACTCGTTACGATGTTTTTGTGGGGACAGAAAAGAAAATAATAACGTAATAAAGAGGGAAGGTGCTAAAAAAATGAAATTTAAGGTTAGGTATGAACATAAAAATAATTACGATGAAAACCAAGAAACAAGTCTTTATATTTATAATTAATGAAATAAAACATTTTAAGTACACCAACATAGTAAAACATTAAGGAAAAACGTTCTTAGAAACGCAAACTATACACGCCGCTTACAATTATGTTTAAAGTTGTCACAGGAAAGTCCAACATCTGAGCAATTTCCACATGTTTCGTGTGAGGTTTAGTATCCACTTTCTCAATGAACTTAAAATTTTCATTATTTATAAACTGTGTAGCTTTCTTCTTCTCCATAACTGAATGTCCTGCAAACCACTATGCGTAAGTACATTGTTACGTAAGTACATTGTTAAACAATTCACGTACGAACGTAAAATTAAGCACCAACATGTCAGCTATATACGTGAGTACAGTAGGCCTAATTTACGTACGTTGTTACACAAGTCACTCAGGCCTCTTTCAGATGGCGCCTGTGTGTATGCCCACTGACTTTTACGCACACACAGTGGGCCAAGTGGTTCAAAACTCCCTGCGCTTTCGAGTAGATCCTTATGAACAGACTTTTCAGTGTGGGTAATAAATATGGACCAAAATATTCATTTACCTTCTACACTTAAGAAAATATAAAAAATAGTTTAAGCATGTTGTGTCCTTCACATTTCATTAGAGAAGGAGATGGGTACAATTTTGAAGATACTTTCTCAATAACGGGTCTAAATGATATCACGCTTTCCCAAACACGAGACCACTGGTATTTCCGAGATTAATGTTATTAAGTTCTCAATGTCTATTTCAGGTTCCATAACATCCGCTGTAAATCACATGGGAAAAGAAGAAAGCACATGAATAACTTTGAAATTGGAAATGAGAAATAAATATGTCAAATGGGTGAGAGCGGGCCTATTTTTGTTTATCGTCTAAATCCATTTCTACTTTCCTATAGGTACACTATCGGGTTCTGATACAGGCCGCAGTACTGATAAAATGAAATGGCGTATGGCTTTTAGTGCCAGGAGTGTCTGAGAACAAGTTTGGCTCGCCAGATGCAGGTCTTTTGATATGACGCCCATAGGCGACCTGTGCATCGTGATGAGGATGAAATGATGATAAAGACTACACATACACCCAGCCCCCGTGCCAGCGAAGTTAACCAATTATGGTTAAAATTCCCGACCTTGCCGGGAATCGAACCTGGGACCCCTGTGACCAAAGGCCAGCACGCTAACCATTCAGCGATGGAGCCGGACGCAGTACTGATGTCGCGAGCACGGTCGATCCGCTGTGTATGATGACATGCATAGAAACTAATGTCCAATAACGAGTAACTGTGGGCGTGGGACCGCAACTCACTTCGGACTGCCCCCTCAAATGTTTTCTCCCGCGCGCTGTTACTCCCCGTCTCATCTGAAAGATTCTATTTGAACAATCAATTCTTAATTTGGGCCTAGGTAGACTGGCGGATAAGCGTAGACGCGGGTTGAACCCATGCCATCTGAAAGAGGCCTCACGAACGTAAAATTAAGCACTAACATGTCAGACGCAAAGACTGGTTTGGGACGCTCCCTGCAGCTGTAGGCCAACATGCAACCGTGCTCTGGGGCTGTGAAATTAAGTTCTCTACCAAATCCTTACCCAGGCCAGTTGTTACTGGTCTGTCATGTGCGCAACGTGGTAGGGAACACAAATTTAAACTTCTTATGGTGGCTTTTATGACGTACTAAAGAGTGGCGTAAATGTGCTCTCCTGGTTTCTTTAGCGTGTATTTAATGGAACACGTCATGTGACTTCGGATTAATGGTGTAATAACCAGGGAAACACGCTAGAGAGGGACGTCTTAACCAGTTTCAACTGTATACAGGATAGATGTAAATTCCGAACATTAATCAATAAACACCAATTTCCAGACAAAACCAACACCAGAACCACTAACACCTGGACAGAAGAACACAGAAAAAAACTTAGTGAGAGGATGAAGAGATTTTGGTAGAAGAAGAAAGCAAAAGCATCAGCTAAAAGAGTTCAACAGCGCTTCTTAGTCGGGCACAAGGATGTTAAATTTTTGTTTTAAATGTCTCAGCTACCATGTGCAGGCATTTTAATTTGAAACCATTTCACTGCCTGCATGTCAGTTTCAATGTTCTGCTTTACTCTAGGCCTTCTAGATGGCAGAGTAGACAAAACCTCCCTTGGGCATCTGTGGCTGAGTTTTAATGAAATTTGTTGGGTAAACACAAAATGTGTTGCCAGAGATGTTTTATATCCCGACATCATGCGACATGGAGTATCAGTTCTTTCCACCCTTCAAATACCTGACTACCTCTGCTGCGTCTGAACTTGCTGCTGAGAGATCCAGAAGCTGACACACTTCCTACTTATCCACAGAAGAAGGTAGGATGATGTTCATAATGATAATTGATGTATAAAGGGACCAAGATCTAGGTCATTGGTTCTTTCACAAGCTTATACAAAAGGCTTGTCCAATTGAAATAGTAAATTTCTAAATTTATACAAGGAGTACACTACAACCAAAACAAAAGCATACCGATGATAGTTTTGAGATATTCTACAAATAGTCGTCGCCTCCGTTCAGGCACTTGTCCCAACACTGAACAAGTTTCTCTATACCCTCTACAAAGAAGGTTGCTGGTTAAACCACTCATCCACAGCATCACAAACTGCTTGACTGGTGGTGAATTGCATTCTTTTCAGAGCTTTCTTCAGCAGACCAAAGACATGACTGTTGCAAGGTGAAAGAAGTGACTAAGGGGCCCCAGGAGCTCTTGATTTGGGAGCATGGGTTGGCGATAACAGGACCCTTTGCTGAGTCCTGGCATTGCTTCCACTTACTTGTCAGGCTCTTCACTTTCAACTATCCTATCCGACCTCACTTGGTCAACTTTTGTCCTTTTCTGACCCCGATGGTATCAGGTGTGGAGGCCTAGGGAGTCTTTCATTTTCATGTCCATGGCTCTTGTCTTGCTTTGGCTGATACCTTAATTTTTCAAAGTGCTGGAACCCTTCAGTGTTTCCTCTCTTATTAGTGTTACTTAGAGGAGGTTGCGCAGCTGTACAGTGGATGATCCATAAGATACCAGCAAAAACAGTGCTGTCAAATGATGTATCGGTAAGGTGTTGATATGTGTTACTGTGGAGTACAAACACACTTTTGACAGTTTTCCTGGTCAACATACAATCTTTGCACAAGAATTGAATTGTATCACTCTGTATTTGTTTGGACATAACCGTTAAACACGAATGTTGCTTTAATTTTTCCCTCACCGAGCTCGATAGCTGCAGTTGCTTAAGTGCGGCCAGTATCCAGTATTCGGGAGATAGTAGGTTCGAACCCCACTGTCGGCAGCCCTGAAAATGGTTTTCTGTGGTTTCCCATTTTCACACCAGGCAAATGCTGGGGCTGTACCTTAATTAAGGCCACGGCCGCTTCCTTCCCACTCCTAGTCCTTCCCTGTCCCATTGTCGCCATAAGACCTATCTGTGTCGGTGCGATGTAAAGCAAAAAAAAAAAATTCCCTCTATTTAGTGGATACCACACTGACCCCACTCTAAGCTGTCTAAGCTGTTACTACAAACACAAAACCATGCAGTGCTGCCAACCTTTTGGCTGTGTTACCAGCTCTATCTGTTTTCATTTGTGCAATCCATATAAAGAGGGGATGTGAAGAGGAACACATACAGAGCGTATCAGAACTATGCTGACAAAAAATCATGGATGCTCTTCGTGTTATGTTAACCCTTTGCAGTCCAATTTTGTGTCACATGTTCCAACAGTCTGATCCAAATTAATTTTGCACATTTATACCAAGTCAGATTAAACTCAGAATTTTTATTAGTAATTATAATTATATTATTATTATTATTATTATTATTGTTATTATTATTATTATTACAGTACATTCTATTGCATAGGAATTAGTTTCCATAATAATTTTCGCTGTCAGTGCAGGAGTAAAAAACAACATACAATGTAATAAACTGAAGTGGAGTGATGCAGCTAGGCAGAACCTGCGGTCTTCTAGTTTTCTGACCTGATGAATAACCTAGTATAGGTGGCTCACTATCATGAAATGTTACATTCCGGTAAACACTATTGCCGTTTGCATTCCCATTTGTATGTGCGGAAGTATGTTCAGCATCACTTTTACTGAAATTATCAACCCTGACCTGAAAAGCGTCATCATTGCCGTGTGCCGTATTCCCTCCTCCATCCCAGCCCGTTAGCCTGTCTTCTTGCTTTTGTAATAGTCACTGGAACTTTCTCTTCTCAATCTTCGGAAACAGCATATGATGGTCCGGGATCATTCCGCACTTTTTACTCACAGGTCCAGTCGCTAAAGTTCCACTTTCAATGCTGGAGTTCACTACACCTTCATCTTCACTTGACAGTTCTCTAAACTGTTCGTCTAATTCAAATAAATAATCATTGTCACTGCTGTCTAAATAAACGTGCATACGTATTTGTTTTTCATTCGTATTTGCCGATTTTATATCGCAAATTCAACTGAGACAATTCGCTATCACAGATAAACATGCCTAGTACAACACGTGTGCAGCACTACTCACTGTAAACCCAGCTGACAGGCCGCGGGTAACCATGGCGACACCCGGCTACATATATCTCTTATTATATCCGTGGAGATAACAGAATGGTTTCTTTTGTGCACAAAAATTTGCTCTAGAAACTCCAGGGATATCGATCGACCTCAATCAGGTCAAAGAACTTCAATAAATAATTTCTTAAATAGAACGAAACATGATGTTGAGGTGAGCTCGACGTTGGACCGGAAAAGGTTAAGAACGATGGTGTAACGGATTGACAGAGAACATTTTCCTTTTAGAGAAAATTAGGTTACTTTTTACTTCCAGGCACGCGATTCAAATTTATGAACCGTATTTGCTATGTTGATTCAGGTTCCCTATGGGAATACCATTTATATTGGTATTATAAATTTACTCATTCGGGACAAATATTTCAGGTTCCCTATGGGAATCAATATCTATATCATCTGATGGCCAGGCAGGCATCAATTTTTGTTAACGAGACAAAGTCTCTCATAGTGCATTGGCATTGCCGGTGGCTTCAAGTATTCTATGCAGTGACCTCCACGGTATGCACTAGCCAGCGTCTTGGTGGGTGTGCTAGGTACCAACTGATGAGCCCAACCTAGCACACGAGGGCGAAACGCTGGCAACCAGGAATTAGTTAGCTGGAAAATTTATAATGTCCAATAACGGACCATTTATATTGGTATCAGTATCCCCTGCCTGTCATAAGAGGCGACTAAAAGGGGCGACAAGGGATGATCAAATTAGAACCATGAGACTACTTGTAATTAGTACCATCACGCAGGGAACACCATGGGTCGCATTTACTTGCGCATAGTGCTACTATGTTAGGTATGCAATAGGTTTGTGATCAGTAGCGACAGTGTGTGAATCAGGATGTGGGTCTTACAGTACCTGTGATTCGTACCCCTATATGAGCAACACCATGGAATGAGGGACACCATGGTTCTGCCTTGCCTATGCTTAGTTCCCACTATGTGAGGAATACCACAGGATAGTTTGGGTCCCTCTGGTTAGTCCACTTATGTGAGGAACGCCACAGGTTTGTGTTGCCTGTAAATAGCGCCGCAATGTGCGAAACACCATAGGTCTGTGTTACATGTGCGCATTACACTACCTGTGAATAGTACCATAATGTGTGGAATACCGCGAGTCTACGCTACTTTTGATTAGTACCGCCAAATGACAAATAGCATGGTTCTTCTTTCCTAGCGATAAGTACCATTATGAAGGGCCGATGACCTAGATTTTGGACCCGTTTCGACTACAAGCATAATCGATTCAGCATCGTGCTATAGAAGCAGTCCCTTGGTCAGTAATACTATTGTTTGTGCCAGCTTCTGTGCATGTGAGGCACTATGGGTCAGTTCCAGTGATCGTTTTAAATTCATATCCATCCATTTATTCATTCTTCGTCCTCATGCTTTGAATTCTGATCAGTGGAGGATTTTGGACTTTTAATTTGTCATAACATTTCGTCTCATTTCGTACCATTAGGGGCCGATGACCTCGATGTTAGGCCCCTTTAAACTACAAGCATCATCATCATCATGAACAAAGGAAACAATATGCCCAATGGTTTGATTACAGTAGATATTCAATATATCCCCTCCTACTTTGATGCACACTTTACACACAAACAGGAATGGGCGCAATCATTCTCTTAGATTTATTTTAAATGACAATGTACACCCTACACTGTACGCTGATGAGAGATCTCACTCAATTAGCGTGTCGCATGCACCCTGCAGTAGGCAGATCGGAGGGGAGAGACAGATGACATTAACCAACCATGCGTGGCAATGAGAGAAGTCCGTCCTCAATCTCGGAGATTGTATTCGTCTAACGATGGGTTAAAGATATGTTGTTTGGGTATAAGGAAGTAAATTAATTTATAACATGTGCTGTGGACAGAAATAATTTCAAGAGGGGGGAGAAAAGGTGATTATGGGCAGAGTACTTTGATAAAAGGTAAAGGTCATGAAAAGGGAAAAAAGGTGATGGAAGGAAAATATCTGCATTCTCAATTTGTGGCAACATACCACACATTGGTTTCTTTCAGGGAGCTCTAAGTTTCCCCTACAAGGAAAAGGTGCACCCCTAAAATCCTAACCCTGGACTAATAACAATAAAAGAATGGACTGTAGAAACAACCAACTTTGCACTGTTATGGTTTTAACAAGAGTTAAAAGCATACTACATCAGTTTCATAAGTCTTTTTCATATTTGATCCAAGAAAACAAACTAATATACCCCCTGGCGCTACAGCCCAGACGGGTCTTTGCCTACCAAGTGCTCAGCTTGAAGGCCTGCAGATTACGGTGTCAGCATGATAAATCCTCTGTCATTATTCTTGGTTTCTGCATTGAGACCACTATCTCACCATCACTCCTCAGTTGTTCTTGCATACACTGAATGGACCTCAAAACCAGCCCTCATATCCAGGTAAAAATCCCTGACTTGGTCAGGAATTGAAACCGAGGTCTCTGGGTAAGAGGTAGGATCACTACCTCTAGATCATTGAGCCACCTTATATTTGGTCCATCTTCATATAATTGTACTCCTGAAATAACTCCTTGGCTTGTGCTGATGTGACAAGGCAGTATGACCATTCTCTTCATTAAAACTTTTCTCACAGCATTCTCGACCCTTATGGTTTCAGTTGTACACTGTTGCTGCAACCTGAATTCCTATATTGTGGACTCACCTGACACATCAGAGGCCCCCCTGAATCTCCCAGACAAGCATCACGCCCTCCACGATCGAAGCCAGCACAGAACATGTTGTCTGTGACACGGTACAGAGGTAGGAACAGTGTCCGCTTGCGACATTCGTTCGTCGAGATGACTGGTAGCTGAACTTCTTGCAGAGTGTCGGCTGAAATATCAAATGGTATGAATTACAAACATAAATAGCAAAACTGGTCTGAACATTTTGTGAAGTTATTTGTATAGAAAGATACTATTGAGCAAAAGAAGTATTTCATTTAACCATACTCTTCTAAAGACTGTCTGCTGAGATACTTTCCTTGTATATCCATGGCAAAGAATTGAATTCCTGCTCTAGTGATAGGTGTGCAAGGATGTTTATGCATAAGACACATTTGACAGAAGATCTATTGGTCTATTCAAGAATATTTCAGACCAAAATTCAAGTGTACACGGATCTCTTAAGATTGTCATCTCCTAAAAAGGGCATTGACACCCCATATGGTGTATGGAAACATTATTAAATTCACTTCTGCTGGAAGAACATATTCTTTGGTACTGATATGCAAGTAAGAACCAACGCCTAGCTACTGCATAGTTGTTGAAATGTCAACATAATAAGAAGGTCATTGTCAGTAGTAGCTTGTTTCAAATGTTCATAATAAAAGTTGTTTTTTTTGCTAGTTGTTTTACGTCGCACCGACACAGATAGATCTTACGGCGACGATGGGACAGGAAAGGGCTAGGAGTAGGAAGGAAGCGGCCGTGGCCTTAATTAAGGTACAGCCCCAGCATTTGCCTGGTGTGAAAATGGGAAACCACGGAAAACCATTTTCAGGGCTGCTGACAGTGAGGTTCATAATAAAAGTAGGTTACATAAGTTACCACCTCGCATCAAGTTATCTTGCGGATGTTACCCATCTTTTAATGTAATGTTAAATTGCCTCATTTAAAAGAACCAAGTATTGGATTTCTCAGAAAGGATTTCAACTCGTTTCAAGACCAAAAAATATCTCTTGGGGTAGAATCAGTGGCGAATTTCCCATACATGCAATTGCAAAAAAAAAAAAAAGATCTCTTTCGTGGGGTTGGAATGCGAAACAAACAGCCACATCCGTCAAGAGGGCAGTGCAAGGTGGAATCCTGTATAAGTTATCGTGTGTGGCCGGGATTTATTTGCTATTTTGTGAAATACTGGAGTTCTTGCTGTGAGCGGTTCTTTTCTTGTGCTATAAACGATGATATATGACAAATGTGTGTTGTAATAATATAAATGGTTCAGTTTTGTGTGCTTGTAGTGTAAATTTCAAACAAAGAAAATGCAGGAATGATGTGATTTTGAAATGACATCACACCAATCAGAGAGTAGTTCAGCAGGAGTGCCAGGGTCACGCGTTTCTACCGCGTAATCTGAATTGAATTCTAACCATTGTGTAATCGAATGATTATTAAGAGAACCATTTAGTATAATTTCTTTTATGGGAAAAGCAGAATTATAAATGAAGGTCAACCGCATCCAACTCTGAATGTAACTACACAACTTAAGTTGTGTGTTCGTCATTTCAACAGAAATATTTATTAAACAGACCATTGGATTAGTGGATGTGAGATCATAAATCAACTTTTCTGTTGGCCTTGTTTGTCATTTTCTGTTGAAAAATGTGTTTGGAATGACAGTCTGTTTGCATTGACGTTTCCAGTTTATTTTTCCTGGTCACATTCCCTAAACCAGAAGTCAGGAGTCGCCACTGGATAGAATCAATAATCCTGAAGAGTTCTCTTATCTGAGAAAATGTTTCCATATTTAGTCATTTTGAGTAAAATTTGTAACATTCTCAACTCTCTGAAAAGTACCTATACAGTACCCGTAGTTCTTTCCTAAGCTGTGCCCTACTTTAAGAGGGGTGCATCTATTCTCTCCCATTGAGTTGTCAGCTACACATTCTAAGGTGCATATTCTACTTACCTTTGATATGGATTTATTCACTCCTCGTGGAATGGTCTAGTGTTATAAACTAGAGACATGAATATTAGTAAAATCTTGCACATGCTGCTAGGGACCAATAGGTTCACACATAAAGACAAGGTGCACAAAGAATACTCTATTTCTGTATTACCGTATTAAAGCTTGCATTAACTAAGTGAATAGTTTCGTCCGTCCAACCTGCACAATGCAAACGTGCATCATACTCGTGTGGTACGTCTGTGTTTTGCAGTTAAGAATGTCTGCATCTGCAGCTGCCTTTCTCAGGTGTCAAATTTCAATTTCTAGTACTACCAGAGTTTTAAGAATGGAAGGAAGGTTGGTATGCTGTAGAATGGTAAATGCAACTCGCCTCCATTGGGGGCATGCCTGAAAAGAGCTGCACCACCTCGGGATGAGGACACGAGTTTACTTTAGTTAAGAAATATTCTCAGGTGTTTCTATTAATATTGTAGGTGAAATCATTAACGCTGTGATAATTTAATATCCCTTAAGTTAGGCCAGTGAGTTTTGGAGTAGATTTAAAATGTGATAAAAACAATCCAATCATAATGATTGTTTTACTCGTCAGTGTACCTAAAATAATCCTACTATGCATTAATAACTTGGAGACAACAAAAGTACGAATTTCCTCTGTAGTTGTTGACATGTTTCATGATGTGTGTGTGTGTGCGCGCGCGCGCGTGCGTGCGTGTGTGATGGATGGATCAATGCCGTTTTCCAGTCTTCGGGTAGGATTTCTTCTTTCCAAATTTGTTCTATTTGTTTCTGCAAGATTTCACCTGCTTCTTCAGGGGAATATTTCCAAAGTTCTGCAATGACAGAGTCTTCTCCAGGCACTTTGTTCTTTTTGAGTCAGGCAGTGTGACGCTTGATTTCGTCTTTGTTGGGTGGTCTCGATTCTGGGCATCTAAGTATGGGTTCATTGGTCTTGATGGGATTTTTGGGTTGATAGCAATTTAGTAGGTTCTTATAGTAGTCAGCGAGGATGGTACAGTTTTCTTCGTTTGAGGTCACCAACGTACCGTCCTTTTGCTGAAAGCAGCATAGCGACAGAGGTTTATAGCCTGTAAGTTTCCTTTTGAATGTTCTATAGTACTCTTTGGTTTCATTTCTCTTAAAGTCTTGGTCGATCTTCTCAGTAAAGAACTTTTTATATTTACGTTTCTCAGCTTGGATCACTTTAGCTGTCTGGGTCCATTGGGCTTTGTAGGTTTCCCAATCAGTTTGCGATTTTGTTGAATAATATTGTTTTCATGCGTCGAGCCTTTCCTTGAGAACTGAAACACCGGTATTATTCTACCAGGCATGTTTCTTGCTTCTTTTGATTTCAGCAACTTCTTTTGCAGCCTCAATATGAAGTTTTTGGTGTTGAAATCACAGTCGATCAGTCAAGCCTTTTCCTGGAACTTCGTGACTTTTTATCGGAGTTTATCATTGTCAAAGCGAATTATATTTTTGGAGGTCTTGTCCGAGTTTGCAGGGACCGGTTTAAATTTAATTATAGACATGTATTGGTCTGAGGCCACGTTTACGCCCTCTTTAATCTTAACATTCATAGTCTCAGGACTGTTTTTTCTAGAGATTGCAACGTGATCTATTTGGAACTCTCCAATGGTTGGGATAGGAGAACGCCAAGTTGTCTGCTTACTGGGAAGATGGTGAAAATGGGTTGACATGATCTGCAAGTTATGGTTTTCCAAATGGAGACCAATCTCTTGCCGTTTTGATTGGTTCCTTTGTGGGCAGGATAGTTTCCAATGATTTTCTTGTACTTTTGTTCTCAGCCAAGTTGGGCATTGAAATCTCCCATAAGAAGTTTCACATGGTGTTTGGGAATTTTGGAGAGCTTTCCATCCAGTAAGTCCCAGAAGTTATCCACTTCCTCTGTATCAGATCTGTTCTTATTTGATTATTAATATGGATCTGTCATTTACTGGTTCGAAATTTGGAACCAATTTAAGGATTCTAGTTCTCACAGCAAACGCGGTTTCATGCATCACAGATCCATTGAGGACTCTTTCTTGTGCTCTGCTCTTGAAGAAATGGTAACCTCCAGATTCAAAAGTCTCTTCGTCTGTGTAACGCATTTTTTGTACGGCAATTACGGATATCTGATTTTCATGTATGACTTAGGTGAGAGTTTTCAGTTTGCCAATTTGAGTAAGGGAATTTATGTTGAATGTTGCTAGAAAGGTTTTCAATTTGGTTCTGAGTTTCTGACTGGTTGGGATACACCGAGATGCTCCGACTCGACTCTTGCATGATGTCATGTCTCCCCCAGAATATGAATGAGACTTGTGCGCCGCGGGTTTGACAACGAGGGATTTATCCGAAGACTTACCCCCTGGGGTAGCTTTCTTGAAATGTTTTGCCATTATGGTTACTTGACTTGAATTTGTTTTAGACGCATATGCATCCATCCATCTTGCAACTAAGGTTGTTAGCCCTAGAGGTTGTCTCAAGATGTTTTCTAGCTTCTCTTTACTACCAAGGTTATGAGCCTTGGAGCCCCTAACACTGATTGGCTCGTTGACCCAGTTTCCCGCTGGGATTGGTTACCCAACCTTCCACTAGGTTGCTCGATTTAACAGGGGCACCTCTTGTAGGTTATGCGCTGGAGTTGGAGTGAAAGGGGCTAGTTGGATTCTCTTGCTGAACCCAATATACTAATGTTGCAGACGTTGGCAATGGCGCATTTCACTCCCATTTGCCAGAGTCGCAATGACTCCTCCTCCCAAGTTGCTTTTTATTATTATTATTATTATTATTATTATTATTATTATTATTATTGTTGTTGTTGTTGTTGTTGTTATTTATGGCTATAAAAGTGGGAAAAATGGATCTAATACACGAGGAAAAATGATATATCAGGGGTAGTCTAAAAGTAAACTATCAGAAATATGATTGAGATGGTATGGACATGTGATGTGCAGACGTAATATTTACATCATGAAGAAATGCCAATAACGGTGTGTGGCCTTCGGAGAGGTGGTGGTGGTGATTATTGTTTTAAGAGGAAGTACAGTCAGGCTACCTTCCTCTGGCCTCCAGAGAGATCTGGTACAGTTCTTTCAAGTTGACATCCTGTAGGCGACCTGAGCATTTGTGATGATGCGACCCAACCAAAGATGAATTCTAATGTTGAAGACGGCACAAACACCGAGCTCCAAGTCAGAGGAATTAACGAATGAAAGTTAAAATCGCTGACCCCACCAGGAATTGAACCCTAGACCTCTTGGACCAAAAGCCAACTTGCCAACCATTTAGCCATGGAGCCGGATATGAAGAATTGCTTATTCATGGCTACAGGGAAAAGAGAATGGGGCAGACCTGTAACCATCTGACTGACTACTGTCCATAGGGACATGATAAATATAAGTTCCTCCAAAGGCAACACACTACACAAAGGAATGAATGGCACATCAGGATTAATATTGAGAAATTGTGAGGGAGAAGTAGTATGACTTTACTAAAATTCTGAAGTGCAGATTTAGGTTAGAAGTGTATGAAACAAAGCTATACAGCTCAAAGATCTGACAGTAAGAAGTATGGCTTTATATTTCTGTACTAATTGTTTGCTTGAGTCGTTACCACATGATTTTGTGTGCGAAGTACAGAACTGGCTATAATACTCACGGAAGATGCGTCCCACTTCAAACAGCTGTCCCCATCCCACGACAGTACAAAGCCTGCTGTCGCGCAGCTCTGCAGCTGCTCTGGGCAAGCAGATGGGTCGAACATAGTCGCTGAATGCGATGGGCTCGTGCATTCGTAATAGTGAGATGTCATTTATGAAACCTGTGTCAATGTAACCAGGATGTAGGATGATCTTGCGGATAGGTCGTAGCTGTTCGTACGGCGATGGGAAGTTGGTGCCCCTGCGAAGAGCTCCCAGTCTTGCCACCCAGTAGTCATCCAGTGCACTGCATTGACAGATAAAATTATCGGTAAGACTAGTAACAAAAGACAACAAAGCTCCAGGTCCAGATTCACTACCATCTGAAATATTAAAATTCATTGATCAGGGTAAAATAAAGATATTTGTAGATTTATATAATACCATTTGTAACTCTGGCATTATTCCTAGAGAATGGCTTCATGTAACTTCAAAAAAAAAAAAAGGCTAAAGTGAGAGACTGTAGGATCTTTTACATCTTTCAGACGTTAATCTGCTTTCAAAACTCATCCATTTGAACAATTTGGGCCATATTGACAGAACATCAGAAGAAAGGAAGGTATCCAGTTCGTTTTCCAAGAACATACACCATCCAAGTCAAGAATCTGTTTTATCAAGTCAACAACATGTTTACCACATCATTATCAATGTCTACATTTCTCAGCATCTCAATTTTGAGACTTTCACTTCTATTTGAAGAATTCAGTCAACTAAGGCCTATGTTCTTTTTTGAATTTTAATATGCCCATCGCATCCAAGGAAGCACATTGTTTTCAAAATAGGATGTTCTACAAGTATAGATTAGGTTGACCTTAATTATCAAAGTATTTTGTAACTGGTAACTGTCAATATGGATCACAATGAAATTTGTAATGATTGCTGTCAATAACCGAATTACAGACTGTATTTCACAGTCAGTGGGCCGTTTAATTCTCTTAAACATTTTAACCTCACAGTATAAATAGCACAACGTGACGGCATGACTGCAAATGCAGAAAGCATGCCAGTAGTAGGCGTGCCAAATTTACATGCCTACAGCCAATTTGACCTTACTTAAAAAATAACCCTCGTATATACATACTGTACATCAAATAACAATGCTCAGTCTGCAAGGATAGAATACTGAAGTAAATAGAGAACATCTGTTTCTATATCTAAAGCTGTATATAATCCTCCAGAAGTTAACAAATCTTGTGATTTCTAAAACTGTAAACTGATGCTTCAGGACTCATAAACAGAAAACAAACACCACTCTCCAATCTGAAAGATGACCCTGTATCAATATTACTCACTGGTAGAAGCAGTGGCCAGCAGACACAAGCCAGGACTGGGAGACGAGAGTGGCTCCACACTGGAACTCCCCCTCCTTGTAAAGAGCAGCCTGCCATGGCCACGAGCCGGGTCCTGCGTTGCCTCCGCCCACGATCCTGGAAGAACGTGACCTGCACTACATAAGTTTGTTGCAGTCTCGCCAAAGTGAATTAGAGTAAGAAACAAGTGAAGGAACTTGTATGAGTACCTGGCCCATTGGTTTACAGCCTGAGGTCGGACACCGCACTCCAGGTCACGACAGCTCACGTGGATCACTTCACGACGAGGGCAGGTGGTGGGCTGAAATGCCAAGCCGGACCTGCAAATGGAAACGATTTAGCTACTTTGCTTCTTTGAAAATTAACTATCACATGTACAAAATGAGCCCGAATTTGCCTGGTATTTAAAGGTTGAAACTGTGTTTACTGAGAAATCAAATTTAATTCTCTAGGTGCATGTGTTTGGTTTCCCATGCAAAGACTGAAAACAGACAGCCAGTACAGTATCAAAATACTGAAGAATTGTCCTGAAACTTATTTTGAAAAATTACCAAAATATCATTTTCCTGTAATGGAATTAATAATTTGATTGTTTGCACTGCTATCCATTTCATTCACTTCACGCTATCTCACAGTTCTATTGTGAATAATGAAATCCACTGTGATTTTACTGTCTCAGAGGAACACCGAGCTCTTGTGTTATCCTAAATAATCATTATTACTTGTACTATCTCCATTCATCACCATCATAATCCTTTTCCCTTATCCAGCTCCTGCCAAGTCGGGGCATGTATCACATTTCTCCACCTTCCTCTCTCCTTCCATTACTTTGTCCCAGTCCAGGTTCTTCTTCTTGTATTCCTCTTTATTGAATTGATCCACCTTGTTCTAGGTCTTTCCCTTGCTGTCTTTGCCTTGAACTTCATCTCCATCTTCTGTTTTGGCATTCTTTTATCCTCCATCCTCTTTACATGTCCATACCATCTTAGTTTATTCCTATTGATTCACTCATTTAGGTTTCCTATTCAGACTTTCTTTCTAACATCCTCATTTCTCACTCTGTCTTTCCTTATCTTTCCTATCATATTTCTTAAGTATTTCATTTTGCTGGCTTGAATTCTACTTTCCTCCCTACTTGTTGTCCAGGTCTGAGCCACGTAAGTCAATCTGTCTCCATTATCACTCTCAATTACTTCTGATTTGTTGTTTAAAATATTTTCAATCATACACTGGTACAAGCCTTTGTGTGCCAAAAGTAAGACGCACTTGAATTGTACTGCTGTACATTCTGACACTCATTAGAAAAAGAAAGATACCAGTAAAATTAAAATTAGGGAAGGTAAGCCGCATTTCTAAACTCTTCAATGAAATTCAGACAATGAAGGAACAGCGGTGGTGCCAGAACTTCATATTTGAGGGTGCAGATGGGGTGCTATGTACACAATGGAGGGTGTTATTAGTCATATTTGTAAAACAAAATTTACTTCAATATTACTATTTTATGTTTCTAATTTAAATTAACATACCGTACAATACAACCCATATATACATACATACACATAGCGGTGGGAAACAATGCGAACCATATCAGCGTTAGAGGGTTGGTCGTGTTGATAAATGGTATGAAAGAAATAATTTGAAATCTCGCACCATTGTAATTTTATCAGCTGCTGAAGTTAGTCAATCAGATTGCTTCATGCACAAATTCACATGGGCTTTTTGAGGCAGTGTTAATGAACCTGTGCGTGTATTATGACCAGCATCAGAACACCAGTCGAAGTACTGAACTTCGCCAGGAGAGGTGTTTGAAGACAGATCTCCGAGCTGACAGCATCGTGCTAAAGCAAGTGCACTACGGTGACACCGGCTGAAAGCAACGGTGTGTTTGGCTCTCAAGCAGGTCTTACGTCACGTGCAGATTTAGCAGCAGTACTGAGCAAAGTTCCATCTGAATTTGCCTGCCAAGCGATCTGATTCGCTAACTTCAGCCGCTGATAAAATGACAACGGTGCAAGATATTGAATTATTTCTTTCAAATTATTTATCAGCACGACCAACCCTCTAGCACTCTTATACCGGGTTTACATCATTTCCGACCACCCTATATACATTCATACATAGAAATTAACGTAAGTCTGTATATATATTTATAATAGTTCGTTAGCATGGTATGGTATCATGTTACCCACTGAATTTGGATCACCTAGCTGTGAGCTTGAATTCAGGAGCCCTGAAGATGGTTTTCTATGTTCATACCAGGCAAATGATGAGGCTGTACCTTCAATAATGCCACAGACGTTTCATTCCTGTTCCTAGCCCTGCCCTGTCACATCGTTGCCATAAGATCTGTTTGTGTCAGCACAATGTAAAAGAAGGAGTAGATATGATAATGTAGTGCTATGTGCCAATTCTCAGAATTTGGCAATTAGTGTCTTCGTATCTTCACTAACAACCAAGTTGCTGAGATGAATGTTATATATTTTGATGCATGCATGAGAAGGTGTGGTTACGTCTGGTACTCACTATGGCTATTTTTGCAAGTTCATGAAGCTCATGAAATGCAATCTTATATTCATCAAGAAACTTCACAAATAGGAGTAGATTTATGACTTTAGGAATCAATCTGACTTTTTCTTGAACACCATCCAGTCACAGTTGTAGTGTTGCACCAAATGTTGCAGTTTAACAATATTTAGACATTTTTTTCTATCAGGATGTAACCATTTTAAGATTTGTCAAAGCTTCTCTCCAGTTCTGCTAGCATCTTGTTAGAAATGGCAAAGAAGGTGTGTCTCAAGAGACCCTATTCAGTTACAAGTAGTTCTTCACACAAAACCTTCCAACACAAATTTTTCAGGAAGCTTTGGAAGTCTTGTTGACCACTGTCTTTGATACCTAATTCAATTTCAAGGACATTCACGTCTTGCAGCATTTAATTGAAATGATTGCAAGGACAGTCCTCTTCTAGGTTCTCTCTTGTGGCTGCAACTATGGTAAGGACTCACCCAGTATCGGGATCCTGGTTTGCAGCATATCTGTCCTTTTTTTTTTTTGACAGGCCTACTACTACATAAAGAAAAGCTATTGCATACCTGCCAACTTTAACAGTTTATCCGTAAAATTTGTGGAAATTGCAGCATTTTACGGTTTTGCAGATGGATGGTGTCATTTTACGACTTTGCAGGCAAAAATTTGAAACGTGAACATTTGATAAACACTCCACTTCTGTACAATTGATTGTTTGCATGGGTCGCAGGCAAGTCCACGATAGTCGATAACTAATTCTTTGATATGATTGGTACTTTTAACCGTGTGATGTTCGTGTCATCATTTGAATTGAATTTAAAGCTGGGATAATAGTTCTTCCATGTGAATCTTAGGTGTCGACAGGCTCTGCTCCGCAAATTCTTTTTTCCGCTCCGTTCACTTGTTGTGATTTAACCCATATTTTTTGACCACGTGAGTGTTGTTCTTTGTTCACGAAGTCGGCGTTCCTCGAATGTTTTGGCCTTTTAAGGTTATGACATATTTTAATAAAGTGTTAGAGTTTTTGTGTTATAATTTTGTGCTTCGCAGTTTCCTGTATTCCTTGGACTAACTACATTCGTTCCACATGTGTGTGTGTTTTTTACCAAGTGCATATTCTTTGTTCACGAGGTTGGCGTCGTGTTTATTTAATGGTTTAAGACTTTGTGTGCTTTGACATGTTTTAATGAAGGGCTTGACTGTCTTGAGTGTTTGTTATAATTTTATGTGATGTTCAGCGATCCAGGTTCCTTTTGATGTTTCAGTAGATATTGAGACATTTGTTCACTGACATTTTCATATGCTATATTCCTATTGTAGGATTCATGAATAAATCCAACAAGAAGCAGTACTTCCAGACATTTAAATAACCATATTCTCTTGATTTTCCATGCAAGAAAGGGAGAAAAAATTTTCTTTTGCATGGTATGTGGGTGTGATATTAATACTGCACATGGTGGAAGAAACAATTTAATTAATCATGTGAAGTACGGTAAACATGTAAGTTATGTTAAATCAAAGGAAGATAACAAGAAAATCAGTACCTTTTCTGCCAAGTCTGGAAACGTTGACAGTGACGTAATTAGGGCCAAGTGTCTGTTTACTTCCTTTTTGGTGGAACATAATGTGCCCTTAAGTGCGGCTGATCATGCTGGTTCTTTATTTAAGATGATGTTTCCCACATCAGAAGTTGCAAAGAAATATAGCTGTGGTCGCATGAAAACGACATGCATTGTAAATACAATGGCAAAAAAATGCATCATCTGAAGTTCTTAAGTGCCTTCAGAACAGACCATTTTCTTTGGCAATGGATGGAAGCAATGACACGAATGCCAAGATGTACACTATTGTTGTTACATTCTATGATATTCTGTGGGAATAGAATGCAATCCATACCACCGTTTAGACGGGGACTCAGCAGGGTAAAACATAGATAACCTGATGTTATCACAGCTGAATTCTCATAACATACCAATTGAAAACTGTGTGGCTTTCACAAAAATGGGGTTTCAGCAGTTCTAAAGGAAGTTCGACCAGGTATTGCCATCATAGGTTGCATTTGCCACCTGATTAATCTAACAGCTGAAAAAGTTGCTGAAAGTTTACGACTTAAAGTGGATGAGATCCTTGTTGATATATTTTATTTCTTAGAGAAGAGTGTCAAAAATAAAAAAGAACACCTTCAGAAATTTCAGAACTTGCACATTAAAGAGGCAAAGGAAATTCTGAAGCATGTATGTACTAGGTGGTTATATTTAGGCAGATGTTTGGATAGACTACTGGACCACTGGGATCCGCTTCTTTCTTTCTTCAAAGAGAAAGTAATATTATGTACCCAAAACATTTCCACAAGCTTGACATCTTTCAGAATACTTAGAGTAGAACAAAGTGGATCCAAAGAGTATCAGAAGAAGATTATTCTTGATTCTGCTACTACACATCTACACATGCCCTTAAAAGAATAGCATATTCTTCCAAATGTGACAAACCCCTCCTAGAAAGTAAGACTTCTGCTACAATACGTGAGGAAAAATTGTTTCTGTTCCAGTCCTCAAACTTGAACAAGGCCTTTTGCATTTTCCTTCTTGTGACTATTCCTGTATTTGACAAATTCAGTGTTGCCCTTCAGACTTGTTCCCCGCAAGTTCACTTTTTATTAGAACTTCTAATGGATTTCCTAAAGCAGTTCTTCACCAAGTTTGTTAAACCCAAAATTGTCAAAAGCTCCTCATTCCTTGAAGTTGAGTACAAGTTGATTCAAAATCAAAGAAGTGATGATGAGTTAGTTATTGGCATTCATACTTTGAACATAGTGAATGATCTCCAGGATATAGATAAATCCCTTTTCTTTTCATCAGTGAGAAACTACTTTTGTATTGCCTGTGACTACATCATCAAGTTTCCACTCAAGGATGATGTGGTAAAGCAGGTTTAAGTTGCTAGGTTAGACAAAATTGAAGATGCACAGTTTTCTTCCATTTGTTTTTTCTGCAACTTTTATCTCTTTCTAGGGATAGGAAAGCATTTTGTACGACATCATTTCAAAATAGCAAATGAGACAGAAACCGCACTGCAGGAGGTTGCAAGAGATGGCTCACAGAAGCTTTACCAATGCTGGCAAATATTTAAATACAGTAAAACCTTGTTGAGGTGTTTCTGCAGGGGACAAGAAAAATGAATGTGTTAAGTGAGAAAACGTACTACTGAATATACGAATAAAAACTATCTAACAGGTATACGGAAACACTAGATATGACTGTTTCCGAAATGAGGGCATTTTACGTTGTGAATCCATGGGTACAGTGAAAACTATATGTATCATTTCTCAAGATAAGAGGAAAGTATTAAAAGGTGTGAAAAACATGAGAGAACAAACATGAAAATCTTTTCTTCTGGGGATTATAAAATAACAAGTGCACTGAAAGTTGTGCAAAACACCAGACGGTACACACAAAAACATGTTCAGCAGTGCCAATAAAAATATCCAAGTATTATTGCAGATCACACTCTTTCTAAAACAGATATTAGTAGAAGCCTTTCAATTCAGAGCAGTGGGTTATTAAACATTATTTCCTGGTTACACTCAACCGTGTGCGACCGGAAGGAATCAGGAGGAAAGACTTTGACCGCCATTTTGAAAAACTTCGACAAGGTTGAATGATCGAGTTGAAACTCGAAGGTACGAGTCCAATTGGTCTTGGTTTAACATTCACGACCTCTGCACACTTAAAGATGTGGATGTCAGTCCACTTTCTGAAAGATTTTAATTTTGTTTTCATTAGTAAGGTATTTTACGACTTTTTTCCATATCCATAACTAGGCTATCACAAGACAAATATGTACCGTGCTAATCAATTTCACATGATTATGTTCCTAATCCAGATATAGGCTACTGTATCACGCGACAAAAAACTTTACTGTACCACTCAACACAAAATAAATTTCTAACTTCTGAATGGAATGCTAAATACAAGCACAAATAGGCTCACTTTTTTCGTAATCACACAACTGTGGCGACAGATCTTGCCCAAGCTGGAAATCATGTTTGTTTCACAAGGGATGACAAATAACATTTTCAATGCTAGGAAAAATGTGATTGTAATAAGGGGTAATAGCAAAAATTTGTGACACGATAAGTAGGTATTTTTATAAAGATTTAATACGGTGAGAATTGGGACTTCAAATTTATGACGTGCTAAGTGGGAAAACGTGTTATTGAAGAATGTTCTAATGAGGTTTCACTGTATATGATATTAGATAACTTTTTAAATCATATTAACTACTTATAGATGTACATTATACTGTACCAGAGATATGATGCTATGAGGCAATTTCCACCTACAATGCAAGATCCTTAGAAAAGTGTGTGAATGAAGTTTTACTATACAGTAAAATACCAGTATAACAAAATTTGGGGGATCTCAGAAATTAATTTGTTATAGTGAAATTTTGTTATACTGAAATAAGTCTACTCTTAAAAACT
The DNA here is from genome assembly GCF_040414725.1 of Anabrus simplex. Classification (NCBI taxonomy): domain Eukaryota; kingdom Metazoa; phylum Arthropoda; class Insecta; order Orthoptera; family Tettigoniidae; genus Anabrus; species Anabrus simplex. The sequence continues at coordinate 212,665,743 of NC_090272.1, forward strand.
TGCCTATTGTTAAACCTGTTGAAGAATCTACATTATTTCAACATGAATTTATACACAAAAAAACCTTAATACTGTATTTATTAAATGAGAGGAAGATTAGGATACATATATTTACATGCAGTAATGATATAAAGTACAGGTACTTGCAAGAAGTTTTCAGCATTTCAAATTTTACCCTCTACCAGTACATTATCTCCTCGACTTTATTTTTTGAAAAAGTCTGTGATTTTCTTCTGAACACTCCCAGACACAAATGAATATTCAAGGTAGTCAGCAACCACTGCACTTGAATTTAACACAGATTCTGGCACATCACTTCGTGACAGAAGAAAATCCTGAAGACTATGTGACACGTTTGTTGCCTGCACAAGAGTCAACTCTGTTGAACACTTTGAGGCACATCTTACTCCTCCACCTCATCATCACAGGGATTCCTATCACTTATAATATCTGCCACAATCTCTTCTTCAGTGATTTCCTTTTCCACTAACACATCACAGTCCACGTTGACATAATCGGTAAGATTTACACTTATTGGTACATCCAACTTATCACACAAATGCTTCCAGTTTTCCTCTGTTTCTGCACCCAACTCTTCACTTTCTGCGATGTTGTCTTCTCCATAACCCACTCCAGCTTTTCCTGATTACCTCTTCTTTCAGTGATCTTCATGAAGCACTGAACATCTGCATTGCTTCCAATAAGTTGACATTAATGTCTCTCTCTGAGGCAATGTTACATAGCATACACTGGATCACACGAGCTCGGTAATGCCACTTCACCACGTGAATTATCCCCTGATCCATTGGCTGCAAAACTGAGGTAGTATTTGGAGGCAAAAATAAAACTTTCACATACTCCAAATGGCGAGGTACACAATTGTGAGAGAAGCAATTGGCTAAGATGAGAAGAATTCTCCTCTTTTCAGCCTTCATCCGACGTTCCAGGCACAACAACCACTCTTCGAAGATCATTGATGTCATCCATGCCTTATTGTTGCGCCTATATTCATAGGGCAGATCTTGTACTCCGTTGAAGCAGCTTGGCTTCCCAAACTTCCCAATTATGAGAGGCTTCAGTTTATCCGTCGCTGTGGATTTGGTGCACAAGAGAGCCGTTTTCTGTTCTTTTGAGCTTTTGCTCCCAAAACACTTATTTCCCTTGAATTCAAGGGTTTTGTTTGGCATTAACTTGTAGAATAATACAGTCTCATCTGCATTATAAATATCCGCTGGCGACACTGTTTGCTTCACCATTTACAACCTTGTGGGAAATGCCGTATCTTTCCCGGAACTTATGAAGACAACCAGTACTCCCCATAAATTCCAGAAATCCAAGCAAACATGCAAAGGATCGTGCACGCTCGCATAACAGTGGGCCATTGACAGGAACGTTTCTGGTCCGCATTTCGACAAACCACGTATAAATGGCTTTGTCCACCTCCTCATAGTCTGCTATCCTCATCTTCTTTCACTGTGGGCCAAGGGCATCAGCATCAATATTATGATCTATCTTACTTTTCTGTTTTAGAAAAGTAGATAGTGTTGAAGGGCTGATTCTGTACTTCTTTTATTTCTCCTTTTTTTCCTCTTTTCTCCACTTCCTGAAGTATTTCACATTTTTCTTTTAAAGAAAATTGCTTCCCCTTCTTTTGATCCATATTGGCGAAAGAGTTAACTGGCACACTAATACACACATTGCTTCACAAACGGAAGTTAAACAATGAACGCATCAGGAGACGTGAATAAACAAAATGCAGTACTGAAGGTAGAGATGTAAAACCGTAACGTTCATTGGTTCATTGTAAATGTGGCGTTCCTACTCAGCCAATAGTGTTACTTCTTATGTATTGATTACTTTAAAATCAATATCCAGCTCGATCAATCACGTACATGTATGGAAAATGGCTAGCTGAACCGTATCTTGTAAACGCGAATAGTGTAGTCCAATCCGCGCACCCCAATATTTGAAAATACCGGTATTTTTATTAATAGAAAATTGGCTTTAATTTCCTTTTTATGTATAAGAAATTAATCCTACATACAGTAGAATCTCGATAATTCAAAATTGGTTGTTTGAAAATCTCACCTAATTCGAAGAAGATATCATTCTCAGAAACACGAGGTATGGTTTTGCATGTTATTTCAACTGTTTAGTTCAAAATACGGATAATTCGTAACTCAAAGAACAATGTCGGTCCATTAATGAAATTCAGACTTTTAATTCAAAACTGCCGTTACATTCAAAAGAAAATAGTATTTTACAGAGTAACTTAAATTCAACATTTATCCACGTCATGATAGAACGCATCTTCCGGAACGTACAGGGTGGCTTTCTGCACTTTCACTCACTTTGGTGTGTCTACAGTGTGCTTCATATTTGCTAGGTTTGAGTGAAATCGTAATTCTTTTGTATTGAGCATTTTAAGAAACGCCACAATATCACGTAGCAGGCAGTGTGTGGAAAAGCAGAATACGTGAACACTGGCGATGCCGACAGTTGGCGATAAAACGTGGCTCGCATGATCAATCTGTACACACCGAACGATATTGTCAACGCCGATGAAGCTGCATTGTTTCTTTTAATGCCAAGTCCAAATGCACTTATGATTTTAAAGGAGAGAAGTGCCAGCCGAGAAATCATACAAGGGTTGGGGTCATTATACTGTTCTGCAATGCACACGGAAGCGAAAGACTTTATCCTCTCTTCATAGGAAACTTTGATAAGCCACGATATTTTAAGGGTGTTAGGCACTTTCCGTGCAAGTACAGGGCATATAAAATGCATACAATACAGTAATCCAATGAATAAAGCACTTGCACATGAGACCCAGCATAGATTTCTCCTCGTCTTTGAATCATGCTTTAGTTTTCTTTTGTTGCGTGAGGTTATGTTTGTCAGTGAGTTATCCGAGTGCATTATCTGAATACTGTAAATGCACCTTGTTGGATACCTTTTGGAAATAGCTTTTTCCATTACATTTGAAAGGTTTAAACTGTGAATCAAGGTTAATTGTATGCAGTAACAGGTCTTGGAATATTTTGAGATGCGGCAAGGTTTGGCATTTCTGAATTACAAGTTGATGGTTAATTTGAAGTCCAATTTTTGTGTCCAATGACTTTGAATTAATGAGGCTTTACTTTTATGACATTCAGTACCGGTACACCAAAACTGAATAAGATAATCTTCACGTGCCGTTGGGTAGGCAACCTGCTCATCAGAATTGTGATGCATTTGCTTACTTTCCCCTGATTTGTAATCGGGTAGTTTTGCCTGTATGTTGTATAGAGTGTGCCGTCTGGTAATAGCTGTGCGAAATACCCGACGATTAAAAGAGGATGAATTTCAATTATATTTTGAAGAAAAAAGCTACATTTTAATTTGTTATACTGAAAGTTTGAAATTAGTTACAATTAAATATTTTAACACACGTTAAATAGGGAAAAGGGAATGGGTCTAAAAATAATTTTGCTATTCTGAACATTTCATTAAACTGGCGTTCGTTACAATGACATTTTACTGTATATAGCTGGAGATACAGTGGAACAATGTACTTGAAAACGTGTAATCTTACCAACCTGGGTGATGTGTCATTGGTGTTACTCGCTGTGTATGTGAGCTCATAGTAGGAACCGCTAGCAGATCTTCCATCATCAGGTGGATCAGTTGTCCTGTCTACACGTTCAAAGTCACTGAAAATGAGTTGAAGAACATTAGATTAGCCAAAGAGTGTAGCATTTGCTCATAATAGGTATTGAAAGCTAAATGTATATGGTACGATATGGTCCATCAAATGCTTAATTTACGGATTTACCAGATTTAGCCACAGTGACTGTTTTGTGGTCCTTACTGATGTTGGACATTACCCACCAGTAAGTAATCAGTCATGCAGGAATGTTGATTAGTCTCCCATTCAACAATCCCTCATACATGACCAAAAAATATGGCTTCCGATTGAGATAGCTAAATAAAATTCAGGAAACTCAATCATCAAAAATTACCAGCGTTTCGCTCCAGTGTGGCATGATGCTCATGCTAGCCCTGGAGGGCATATAGCAAGTGGAGATGCAATTCTCCTCTAGTACGTCAGCAGTGCTTATCACATGTATAGCTTGCAGTAGTGTCGCAACTGGCGCGCTAGCCGGCCAGTGTCTTGAGAAGGTGCGGTATCCAACTGATGAGCCCATGCTGCACTGGAGTGGCACACTGGTAATTTTTGACGATTGAGTTTCCTGAATTTTATTTATCCCTCACACATAGTAGTTTAGGGGATTTAGATCTAGTGAGTTACACAGCCACGTGTTTAGTCTGATGTGGTCATACAGGTTGGCCACCATCTAACCTTGTCCCCACAGCTTTGTGTCATCATCATCATCCACTAACTCCAGTTTCCTGAGTGAGGTTCACAAGCACTCTCCATTTGGTCTTGTCATATAGTTTCTGTTCATCCTTATCATCCCAATTCACTCCCCATTTCTTGACCCCTGATCTCACAGTCTCCATTCATTATCTCCTTGGCCAACCCACCAGCCTCTTTCCTTTCACTTTTTATTGAAGTATTTATTGCCTTGCTGTTCTAGAAGTGTCTGTTCTTATCATATGCCCATACCACTGAAGTCTGCACTTTCCTATGTAACCTGTAATAGATATTTTTGTGCCAGCATCCTTCCTATTCACTTCATTTCTGACCGTATCTTTCCTGGTTCTTTGATTTATAGTTCTAATGATTTTCATCCCTGCTGCTTGGATTTTGCAAATGTCTTTGTATAATAGGGTACAGGTTTCTTGTCCATAGGTGAGGATCAGAACAAAGTAAGAGCTGAAGAAGGTTATTGTGGCCATTACTGCAACTGTATACAATAAAACCTTGTTAAGATGTTTCTGCAGGGACAAATAAAAACTATCCAACAGGGATATGAAAACACTATATACAATTTTTTCTGACATGGCATTTCACGTTGTGTATCCGCGGGTGCAGTGAAAATTATATCTGCAATTTCTAAAGATGAGAGGAAAGTATTAAAAGGTGTGAAGAAACATGAGAGAACAAATATGAAAACCTTTTCTGCTGGAGCTTATAAAATAACAAGTGCACTGAAAGGTGTAATAAACACCAGACAGCACATATGAAAACGCGCACCAGGGATGATAAAAATATCGGAAGTATCATTGCACATCATACTTTTTCTAAAACAAATGTTGGTAAAAGCCTTTTATTTTGGAGCTGTGGGTTATTAAGCATTATTTTCTAGTCACACTCTTACACAATGAATTGGAGGTTACGCTTGAACATGTGCGACCGGATGGAATGACTTTGGCTGTCATTTTGAATTATTATTTATAAGTATTATTATTTATCTATTACATTGTCATTTTGAAGTCGACAAAACTTTGATCATCTTGAGTGATCGAGACAAAACTCGAAGGTGCAAGTGCAACATTCGCAACCTGTGTGTGCATAAAGATGCGGACGCCAGTCCACTTTCTGAAAATGAAAAACAATTTTAATTTGGATTTTAATTTTGTGTACATTAGTAAGGAATTTCACAACTTTTTCCATATCCATAACTAAGCTATAACAAGACAAATATGCACTACGCTAGTCAGTTTCAAACAATTATGTTCCTAATCCAGATATAGGCTACCGTATCATGCAACAAATATTTGCTAAATTTCACTGTACCACCCAACATAAAACAAATTTCTAACTACTGAATGGAATGCAAAATACACGCATAAACAGGCTCACTGTTTTTCAGCAATCTTGCTGCTAACCAGCAAGCAAAACTGAACATTTCTGAGGCTAACGACTTGCTCTCTGGAGGTGCAACTTATCCTGTGAAGTTCAGGAATTCAAGGCTTTTCCCCATAATCATGCAACTGTGGCAATGGCTATTACCTGAGTTGGAAATCATGTTTCTTTCACGAGGGATGACAACCTTTTCAGGACTAGGAAAAATGTGATTGTACTAATCGGTAATAGCAAAAATTTGTGATGCGATAAGCGAGTTATTTTTATATATATTTAATACGATGAGAATCGGAACTTCGAATTTATGATGTGCTAAGCAGGAAAACATGTTAATGAGGAACACACTAGCGAGTTTTCACTGTACCAAGTTTTTCATTTAATACATATTGTTATTTGTCAGATATGTTGTTTTTCGTTTTGGATCTAAAGTGTCCTGAGATACAGATTGTGAAATTAGTGAAGACTATCTTCAATTTCGAACTGGAATGTTGCCGTGCTATTCGATACCTCAACACTTCACCAGGACTTAACACAGTAGGGTCCCACTACATTTCAGCTTGCAAGTGTATCATCATCAGAAGGACCCATATTTAGATAAATGAATTTGAAATAGTGGCCGTATGTAATGGCCAGTACATTCTATAGATCTAAATTCATAGTATGTTGTTACTGTAGAGCCAATGAAAGTCATTAGGTAACAAAAGCAGAAATCTAGAGGATGCAAGGAAACTTCCATGGATTTAGACTGAATATGATGTCTCTTTCTTATCATTTCTGTGGCTCGTGATACTACACAACAATCTTGGTGAAAGAACTCCATGCTGTTCTTTCCCAAGCTTTCCTTTATGCAGAACTGACTGCAAGGCTTTGTAGACCTTTGATCACATCTTTCCATCATAATGAAGCTCTTCCAGGGATGTGGTTTTTCCATATTTCCATATTTTTTCCTTCTATATGGGCAGTGTAACTAAAGAACTCTAGTTTGCATTGCAGACATATGCTGCACAGACTCTTCTCAACTTGCAGTTCCTATAAAACAGACACATAGTTTTATTCTGTCCATGAAATTTGTAACAATCTTCTCCAAAACCACATTTAGGATGCATCTATTTTCTTCTTGTCAAATATGGACAAAAATGAAAAAGATAAGTGTTCAAGCTAGCTGTGTCTTCAGTGAGATCGAAAGGGCCTTTTGAGATGGAAGAGTTGTGACAATCCCTCTTTGCCATTGTAATTCTGTGCCTGATCTCTTTGGTGCAGTTTCCATTATGATGACTTTTAAACCAAGGTACGCCCATTTGGAAGGTATATCTAGCACCTATAAGTGTGGACAGTTTCTTTGAATAAAGAATATTCCGTAATATTTTGTTAGTTCATTATTATTATTATTATTATTATTATTATTATTATTATTATTATTATTATTATTAGCCTATATATAATAATAATAATAATAATAATAATAATAATAATAATAAAGAGTGAAGGCAAAGAAGGCTAAAAATACCACAAATATTGTCAAACGTGGTCCATAGATGGCCAAAACAAAGGAGAAAATTATAGATAATGGTTTTGTATACCACCAACTACTTTTTAAGGTTTTTGTAGATACAAAGGCGCCAGAATTTTGTCCTGCTGGAATTACCGGGCAAGTTGGCCATGCGGTTAGGGCCACATACCGTGAACTTGCATCCGGGAGATAGTGGGTTTGAATCCCACTGTCGGCAGCCCTGAAGATGGTTTTCCGTTGTTCTCCATTTTCCACACTAAACAAATGCTGGGGCTGTACCTTAATTAAGGCCATGGCTGCTTCCTCCCAACTCGTAGGCCTTTCCTATCCCATCATCCCCATAAGACCTATCTGTGTCGGTGCGACGTAAAGCCACTAGTGAAAAAAAGTCCTGCTGGAATTCTTTTAAGTGCCAGTAAATATACTGACATGAGGCCGACATGTTTCAGCACCTTCAAATATCACTGGACTGAGCCAGGATTGAAGCTGCCAACTTGAGCTCAGAAGGCCAGTGCTTTTTGGCTCAGTTACTCAGTCCAGAGTGTATGCAATGGAAAGGGAACAACCAAATCTACGAACCACATCTCATCAGGTGATGCATACAATACCTGAAAGTCATCGCCTTGCACACAGCTCGTCCCAAGTCGCTAATCTCCCACGTGGCGTGCGACCGTGCTATAACTGTCTCAAAGTTGTTGACACACAACTTTCCCCACCGACCTTGCTTCCTCACCATAAGGAAACCTGAAACATTACCATCAGCAATTTGTATTGTGTTATGGCAATTATTTGTGATGTATGATAAAAATTGTACTCTTTGATCAATATATAAAGGAATGAGGAAGAGCTAAAAATTTATTGAGTAGCCTCAGTTACTTAAAAACTACCCTGCAGTTGAATACAAGTACAGTATTTAGCTTTCATGACCACATTATAATCCAATGTGAGAATGGTTGTGCTCCTACAACTGATGAATTTCATCTTATTCCAATATCCATATTGACAAAATATTGAATTGTCGAGTGAAAAGGTCCACATATTCAACACTTTTTTTGTATCATACATTAAATATTTTTATGGAATACATGTTTTGTCTCCTAGACATCTTCTGCTCCTTAGAATAAAATTACAAAAATTAAAAATTATTTTTGCAGATATATATTTTTAATGTTAAAATCTCTAGTCAGTAGTTTCAGAGCACAAAACTTATAATCTATATGAAACACACATTTAGAAACTAAACCATCTTTAACCTCTTAACTGGGCATGACGTATATATTCGTATGCTGAATATTACAGGGTAATGAGCATGACGAATATATACATACTCGTCTTTTACCGCGAATATCTTCTGGGTATAACAAGCTACTTTGCTGTGTCATGTATTGTCGTTTTAATTGATGTTTGTCCCAAACGATGGGAGCAAATGGCACATATCACGCTTTTTGAAGCTTATTTCTTTCTATTTTACAACTGTGCAGTGCTACTTGTCCGCAGTAGGCCAAATATGGCAGCATCTAGTTCAAAGCATAAGTTTGAAACGCTCGAAGGAGACTAGAATGTTCAACACTTTGAGAATGAATGTGACGATTTATATTCTCAGAAATCCAAAGATGAGTGGTTTGATACAGATGAAGGTGAGTCTGATAGTGAAAGTGGTTCAGAGAATGAGAATGAAGAACAAGGTGAACAATATGATGAAACGGATGAAGGCAAAGTGTTAGATATGTTTCACCTTTCCCGCCGCGTGGTATTTCATGCCAGAAATTCGTATTTTCTGGTGCTAGTGGTGTAAATGTGGACTTCAACGATGAATCCAATCTCTTGGAATATTATGAACAGTTAATAGGTGATGATATGTTTCAACTTATTGCCGAACAGTTTTTGCTAAACAGTTTTAGAAGCCCATCCGAACTTCAAACCATGGTCACGAGCGAGAGATTGGGTGGATACAAATCCACCTGCGATAAAAACTCTAATTGGACTTCTAATGCTGCAGGGGATAGTTCATAAGCCAGGAAACAGTATGTACTGTACTTCTCAAAACGGGAAAGTATCGCAACCTCTTACTTTTCAAAAATTATCTCTGAGACAAATCACTGCAGTTCTAGTGAGGTAAATTACATAACTAACCGTGAAGTTAACTTAAAATCTTTCACAATGTCACTAGCATGATGTGTAATTCATAAATATTCCTTTCTTTTATTTGTTTTAATTTTAGGTGCTAACATATTAAAAAAACACTCAAATTTCAACCAGGCAAATGACCTTGCAGTTAATGAAAAATGGTTCAGAATGTCATACGCTTGATATGATATTTATAAATACCCCTTGCTTTTATTTGTTTCAACTTTTGGCTGTAAAATATGGGCTAAACTCTCAAATTCCAACCAGGTAAATGACCTTGCAGCTAATATAAAAATGGTTAAACATTTCTGTAATATTAAAATTAATTAAATTAATTAAAACTCCTTTATTTTACCTTTTGTATCACAGATGAATGACATTAATGATATTACTAACTTTTCTACCTATCCTGCCATGTAACAACAATCTGCTCAAAAAATACACAGGGCAGGTTACACCAAGCACATCAATAATACCCAGTTAAAAGGTTAAAGATATAATCTAAAGTCAGATGAAGTTAAAATACAATGGTGATTTAAAATCCAAGAAATTATTAGGATGTAATGAAAATGAAAATGAAAAACCTACAACCTGTTTTCCAGTCCTTGCTCCAGGTCAGGGATGTAATGAATGAATCAGATATAGGCTGTTGTTACGATGGGGTCGCCACTCCCAAAGTGATTTATATATTAATGACTGATAGATGCTATGAAATGAGAATGGAGAGTGTTGCTGGAATGAAAGATGACAGGGAAAACTGGAGTACCCGGAGAAAAACCTGTCCCGTCTCCACTTTGTCCAGCACAAATCTCACATGGAGTGACCGGGATTTGAACCACGATATCCAGCGGTGAGAGGCCGACGCGCTGCCGTCTGAGCCATGGAGGCTCCAGGATGTCAATATGTTACCTTAAAATTAAGTAAAATGTTGAAGGGAAACTCTTCTCAGATGACAATTTGCGCTGTTTGTAAGGACAGAGTTGGTATTTGCCGAATTGTTCCAGTGTATAGAGTTTCCCTGCTGTTTTCTCTTGAAAGATGACGTATGTCTCCTCTTGTGTGGCACTCATGATACTGAACTGAAGGAACTGAAGATGTCTCTGTACAAGACGAAACATGTAGTCCATAAAAATTATACATAATTAAATGTATGATACAAAAAAGTGTTGAATAGGTAAACCTTTTCACTAGACAATTGATTGGTTTGAAGGCAGTCCTGTAGCTTGGATTCTAGTCAACAGAGCAAAAATGGTAACGCCACTTAGCTCAATTAGTAGAGCATTGGTTGCAAAATCTGAAGACTGTAGGTTTGGGTCCTACAGGTGTTAGGTTAGCAATTTTTGCTCTAGTTATTACCTGTTTGGCATGTTCTATATGTACTCAACAAGACCTCATATCTGAAAGTCTTTCAGTGAAACCCTAGTGTCATTATTATAATGCTGTGTTGTTTTGTGTGTAATTGTAAGGGGACGGTCGTACTTTGGTGAAGAAGCCCTTCTTCTCTATTCTGAAAATGTGATTGAAAAATCAGGAATAATTAAGTACAGACAGTGTGTAATTCTGTTCCCAAAGACTGGCTTGATCTATTGATTTAAGAAAATACAAAGATATCAAGGAGGAGACAGTTAAAAAAAAAATCTGCAAGTTGCTTTACGTCGCACTGACACAGATAGGATAGGGGTTAGAGTGGAAAGGAAGCGGCCATGGCCTTAATTAAGGTACAGCTCCAACATTTGCCAGGTGTGAAAACAGGAAACCACAGAAAACAATGTTCAGGGCTGCCGACAGTGGGATTCAAACCCACTATCTCCTGAATGCAAGCTCACAGCTGCACATCCCTAACAGCATAGCTAACTCACTCGGTAAGGAGAAGACAGAAAAAATCAACAGGAAGATGTAACAATGACTGTTTCACAAATTTAATATCGCTGGTATCAGAGGAAGAGAATTTAAACAAATTTATCAGTTGCAGCTTATAAGGCACTGTATAATTTTAAGGATCAGCACTGTGTGTCAATCATGAAGAAGTTATGGATCAAGAACATTAGTAAGACATAAGCATTAGAAAGCACTGTATGGGAAGAAGTCCAGAATTAAATACATATCCAAATGTAGTACGGAGCAAATTCTTGAAGAGTTCAATTGCAGTTTATGAGGCACTGTATAATTTTAGGGACTAGTACTGCCCGTCAATAGATTAAAAATTTCATGATTGACACACAGTGCTGATCCTTAAAATTATACAGTGCCAAATACATATTTGATTTTAGACTTTTTTCATAACATTGTGTTATAGTGCTTCAAAAACTGCATCTGGCAGTATCATCTAAACTTCATATTTTTAACCTGTGCATCTTATTCGTGGTTGACTATATTTCAACACACAGTACTCCCTAAAGATTTTAGTGGTTCACTAACAGCAACCTACAGAATTCTTTATACTTCGAAATTTATTTATCTGTGCATTGTTTTACACTCATATGTGATCGGCTGATGATGACCAAAAATACTGGTCAAAACCGGTACCAATTTTAATTAAATAGGAATGTAAACTTACATTTCTTATTTTAATAGTATTGAAAGGTTGAACCATTCTTTACTTTTAACTTATTAGTCAATTATCAGTTTCTTGAGAATTTTCCCCAGTATAGGAAGGAAGCAAATAGGTCTGAATGATTTAACTGTACATAATACTAAGGAAATATCTTTGGGAATTATTTTAACTATTGCAAGTTTCCAGGAAGTAGGAAAGAAATGTAGAGCAAGGCATTTGTTAAATAGAACAATAAACATGTGTGGAAAGCATAAGTAAATGTTCTTAATTATATTAGCAGATATGCCATCCCATCCAGGAGCTTCCTTATCATCTTGTAAAAGATGATTCGTTCAACCTCCTGGTTTGAGAACGGTAAGTCATCTACAGTATCGGGCAGAAGTTGAGAAAATATCCTAATCGCTTCTTGAAAATCTGGGTCATCAACTTCATCAACAAAGAATCCGTTCATTAAAACTTCAGCAGTCTCTTGAAATTAAGTGGTGAATCCATTTTCATCTCAATTGTAGTAAGATTATTATTAAAATTATCTGGTCTCCTAGTTATCTTATAAATGAGTCCCCAGGGGTTATCTTTGGTTGGAATTGAACAAAATTCTTTCCAGCTTTCTTGTTTCCTTTTTGACATCAATTTCTTTTTGTATTCGCCTTTAGCCATCAAATATATTTCTTCTTACCTCTGACTTAGCAGAGGTACAACGACTTCATTTATATCTTCTATAACAGGCAAGAACATGTTTCCTCATAAGATCAAGTTTTTACAAGGTTACTGAGAGAGTTTAGGTTAATTAGTTTCAACTAGATTAATTATATCATTATTTAATTTGTTAACAGCTTGATCTAATTCGTCCGCTGTTCTACAGAGTCTCTCATTACTGTCTGCAAATTTCTTTCAGAAAACAGATGAAAATGATTCCATTTAAAATTCTTTGTCTTATAGATACTGTATGAGTTATGTAATTGTTAGCTTGTATTGTAGGTATTTCTGCTGTAAGTTTTAGAGATACCATTATTAAAACATGATCAGACAACACTGGTATATCACTGACTTTCCAATCATAAATAAATGAAAGAAGTGCAGAAAAAGCTCTGAGAATTACAGTGTATATAAGTTGGTTTACAACCGTTGTTTAAGATAGTCAAATTATGAGAACTGCAGAAATCATAAAATAGTCTTCCCCGAGTATCCTCAAGAGGACTACCCCAGAAACTATATTTGGAATTAATATCACCAGTTATGAGTAGTGGTTTCCCTCTCAGGTCTTCACAGATACGTTCTCAGAAATTTATATCCATATTAATGTCTCGTGTACAGTCAAAGAACAAAACAGTCTGTATTTACTATTTTCAAACTATGATAGCTCGTAAACTACTTGTACAATAATCCTAAAAAAAATAATAAAAAATAAAATTTACATTCTAATTTACTGTAGTTTTATTTTGTTATTGTCAATAGGCACTGTTTCAACTGAAAAATGTAACTTTCTAAAATAATACACATTCTAATAATTATTAACCCTCAGTTGATTGTGTGTAGGTCCCTTTACCGCTGATTTTCTTTCATCCGCTTATAACATCGGTTAAAGTCTCCTACAGTGTTGTTTCCCGTTGTAGTTTCAGTTCCTTTGTTAAAATATAAATTATTGTTGATAATATTTATATTTGTTGCTTTGTTCCTGAGTGAAGTGTTGACAAACAAAGGGTCAGTCGTTTACAGTGTGGCGGGTCTTGCAAGGAAGGTGAGATTTTTGTAGTGATGAAGTGTTTTCATTCAGCAATTCCGAGTTATTCATTCTTTATAGTTCGCAGACTTCCTTGATTTTATGAACCCTTAACAAGAGATTATTGATAAAGATGAAATTAATGGCTATGAGGCAGGAGAAGAAGATATTTTGTATGAGGCAGGAGAAGAAGATATTTTGCAGGAATGTGATCATGATATGGACACCGAGAGTGAATTTTCTTATGAGGAAACTAATGTTGGGAGTGATCCAACATATATTGATGGAATTTTCATTTTAATAATAAACACTTTATTAATCATCATAATTAATAAAAATACAGTACACAAATTGTGCATTGTATAAACAATGTTTGTCATATGTACTGTCACTTCTCACTATTACAAAAGTTCACAATAGATAATCCCCGGTTTTTGCATGTGATTACGTGATATCGACTGCAATGTTCATTGCACAGCTGGAAAGGAAAATATGAAAATCTGGACAAATTTACCACACAGTTGTTTTATCACCAACATGTTTCAGTTTATTACCCACACAGGAGGAGGGGGTGATAAACATCCTTGGAGAAAGTCGTGACATTGTTTGAAACAGTTTGTACTTCTATTTTTTAAATCATTTTTGAATTAAAAGGATCTATTAACCACATACACGATATAGCCAGCAATTTCGACACAAGAACCCAGGGCGACAAAACGACCAACATGCGACCACTAGCGTTACAGAATTAAGCGCGCCTCAGTACGGGTTAAATTCTGCACAGGCTACAATTATGAGCAACTGGTTATACTTTATTTATGTGAAAACAGCACATCCACAGCACAGAAATATTTGAGGTGCAAGTTTGATGTGATTCACCCAGTATATTACTGATAAAATATGATCTATTGACTGTTTTTTAATGATGCAACAATGATCAATCTTTATTTATCTCTGTAAGTTTATCTAATTTGGCTCACCATGTGAATGGTACGGGAAGTCTCCTGCACCAGCCTCGGTTTCTGACACAGTCACGCACTGTTTCTCATCGTCACCATACGGACAGTCCCGAGCACCATCGCACAGCCTCTGTTGGTCCACACACACCTGGGAGTTGGGGCATACAAACTGACCTGGAGAGCACCACTCTGGAACAGAAAGACACGAGATTGGTTTTAGCATGGGAAACACCAGTGATCTCTCGCTTTTTTTTTTTTTTTTTTTTTTTTTTTTTTTTTTTTTTTTTTTTTTTTTGGTGGTATGCAATGGTATACAGTAATTTTTCTGATAAGTGTTTAAAAATGCAATTTATTGACAGCAAATAGTTATTTTTTTTACAAAGGGCAAAAGCCAGGTTTTACATATGAGTTGAGATGTTTCAAATTTTGAAACAAATATGTGCAGCACTTTCACCGGTAATGTACCGGTGGAGTATATCATTTTATACATGTTGAATGTATTTGTTTTTATTTATTTATTTATTTATTTTTATTTAAATAACATTAAGATGGCTCACCATTTAAACAGTTGACGTCATCCCTGAAATATCATTCAACACTCAAGTAGATAGATATACTGTCTTGTCCACATGATGCTGTATAACGTTTTGGTAAGTGCAGTACCGTTAAGTTTCACTTGCCACATTACAGTACTTTGAAGAAAGTTAACATGTAAATAAAGGTATTATAAATATTCTGGCACATTGTACAGTGTTCATGAATTGAATTCTATGTCTGAATGGAGAGAAAAAAGGACTTAGTTAAGATAGGTTCCAGATTTGAGTTCTCTATTTAAACAGAAATAAACATAAATGTTTATATATTTCTAAATATTTGGGTGTGATTTGACACAACCTGATGATCTTCTTTCAAGTACGAAACATGTCATTCTATTTTAATAAAGTTGTTTCTTTTTCAGGTATTCTATAAAAGTATCCTATTACTCAAAATTAGTTTTGGCAGACTAAAAAACCTAACAGTTGTAAAGTAAAATTTAAAAAATAATGTAAACATACAAAATAAAAAACTGTATCATAAATATTCTGGCAGATTGCACAGTGTTCATGAATTGAGTTTTCAGTTTTGATTATTCAGAATTTGGTATCCTGCCTCTTTGCTGTTTCATAGGCTTTGCAGGTTAATACACAACCAGAAACAGGACATTTCATTCACTTCTAATTCCTTCCAGTATCAATATATCAGTTCTACATCTGTTCTGCAGCAGGCATGTCTTAGCAGTTGTTCCACAAGAGGTTCAAATTAATTTAAATGAAATCACTGCAATCACCATTCAAAAGGAGTACAATAATAGTTGCTTTATGCTTCTAAGTACAAAGAAACAAACAAAAGGGGAGGCTGAGGAAGCGGAAATAGTCAAATCTACTCGTGATCCTATAAAACAGAAAATTAGCATGGAAAATACACATAGTGAAGAGGATTGTGAAAACAGGAAAGAAGAAATGCTTGGTGAAAAGGAAGCCGATTCTGGTAATGAATGGCTTGAATGTTGGACAGTTTCAAGAAAAATTACTTCTGCAAGAAAGACAGGTGGCCGTATTTTTCAGAAGAAAAAATCCCTGAGGGAAGAACATGTAAGATTTTCATAATTAAGGAAGATAACTTGTCCATACATAAGTACAGGGTTATTAAAAAAGAAGGATTAGATTTCAAACATTTATTACTTCCAAACTACAAAATATAGAAACACAATTCCAACGTTCCTGAAAAGAGAAAGAGTTCAATTTTCACTTTTGTAAGGTTTCAATATGAGCACCATGTGTTACACGACAAATATCAAAATAGTGGCTCATTTCTTGCCACACACGAATCAGGTGGTCTCTAGTTATCAAACTCACAGCTTCAACAATTTGATATCGCAAACGTTCAAGAGTGTCAGGCATTGGGGGGATAAACACATGGTCTTTTACATAACCCCACAGATAAAAGTCACAAGAAGTGAGATCTGGAGACCTGGGAGGCCACAGGCAATGAAGGTTATCTTCTGCTCCTCTTCTCCTAATCCAGCATCCTGGAATGGTGTCATTTAGGTAATGTTGAATGTGCTGAGAGAAATGAGGCGGGGCACCATCTTGCATGAAGATGAAGTCATTGGAATCATCTTCCATTTGAGGAAATAATCAGTTTTGAAGCATGTCTAGATAGGTTAGTCCTGTCACAGTTTTCTCCATGAAGAAGAAAGTTCATACACATTCTTTACAGATATGGCACAGAAGACGTTCACCTTCGGTGAATCTCTTTCATGTTCTATAACTGCCGTAGGATTTTCACTTGCCCAAATTCTAATGTTATAACGATTATCTTTACTGGAAAGATGAAAATTGCATTCACTGAAAAAATTAATCGTTCAGATAAACTGTCTTCTTCCATATCGTTTAACTTGCTAATGCAAAAGTTGTAGTCATTTGGATGCAATTTCTGCAATAACGGCAGTTTGTACCCCTTCAGGTGCAGAGGGTGTTTTAGAACTCACCATACTGTTGGTTGAGGAATGTTAAATTCCTTGCTTCCTCGTGTTGTGGATTTCTTTGGGCTCTTTTCGTAAACTGCACGAATACGCTCGACATTTTAATTCGATGTGTGTGGACGTCCCGTGCTTTTCCCTTTGCAGATGCAGCCATCTTCTACGAACTTTCGATGCCACTGGTAAATCTGCTTATGCCGAGGCAGTTGTTTATTAAACTAACGGCGAAAAGCACGTTGAACTCCAATAATGAATTCTGGTTTTGCAAATTGGAGCACACAAAATGCTTTTTCCTGTTGTGTCGCCATTTGCTTACACTCCAACTGACAAGCACCAGCGCGCCGCGTGAAATGTGGCCGGGTACAACAAGCACCAACGCCAATGCTGCCGGGATTGCAATTTGCAACAGCGGTGCTTCTACATGGATTGTTCAAATTTTAAACCTTTGTCTGTCCAGGAATGTTGGAATTGTGGTTCTACCTTTTGTAGTTTGGAAGAAATAAATGTTTGAAATCTGTTCCTTCTTTTTGAATAACCCCGTACTTCACAATAATAATTATTAAATTAATGTCGTATTGGTCCACTTTTTCAATACTATAATATGCAATATTTTTGAATTACATTACTAAACTAGGGACTAGTTTTGGCCTTGGCTGGCCATCTTCAGCGTGAATGTAATACATCTAATAACTAAACAAATGTACAAACACACAATTGACATAAAAACAAATGTACAAAATTACAATTGACATTAAAATCTGGGATGAACTGTGGGTAAAATTTGAAAAATTAAATTAGGCTCTAAATTCTTAGTTTCTGGAGTATACTCATCATCCAGACTCTTTCTTTCATTAATGTTCATAAAATTGTTAGGTCCATCACTGTTAATCATTATAATTTCAATTGCAAAACGGGAACAGGTAAATGTTGATTCTGTAGTCAGATCATCAATCACCAAATCTACTTGAGTGGTGTTAGCAGTATGCAAGCCACTGGACGCCACTGTAAATAGCCACCAGCTGATGCAGAACTGCTAGATGCTGTTTCCACATCAACCAATGTAAATAAAATGAAATGTTCCTGTAGTGCTTGTTAAAATCATGTTGAAATGCTGTTGGACATTGTCAGGACGGCACATGAAGATATGATTAAAACTGACAATTCTTAATTTGTGGCTGGTATAAATTCGCAATTCATTGCTGTGTCCATGAAGTTAACCTGAATAAATGATGGATAAAATTAGATAAAATTAACGAATTGAAGGAGAGAGCGTGTTAGTCGAATGGCATAGGTTATATGAGACTTACCTCTCGTTGCGGCATGTGGTGCGTGGGCTATTGTTGTGTGCTTCATACTAATGGTTGTGAGATTCAAAAGAAAAGGAAGGGGTGGGGCAAGGGGAGAGGGGGTGAATCCTGTACTTACTAGAACAAGGACGTAACATACAAACTCACCATGAAGAGTATGATACTGTATTACTTTTCTACTGATTTTTAATACATTTTTTTTCCTTTGAAAACTTAATGATGTTACTGAACTCTTCTTTGATTTGGCAGACTTTTCAAATATGTGTGATCTGTGAAATGATGTTGTGCAAAGGAATATGTGTATTCAATGAAATATTAACTACCGTTTAGATTGATGCTTTCACGGCCCGTAATTGTAGACATGACATAAGCTTTTGCGCTTTTGTTGTGTTAAAAAAACAAGGTGAATTCTTCATGTTTTGCAGAGAACTTTGCTCTGTATCTTCAGAAGAAAATCTTGACTGTTTACAAGGAAGACTTTTCTTGAAGATACGGAGCAAAGTTCTCTGTGAAACGTAAAGAATTCACCTTGTTTTCTTGACATGGCTAAAGCTCAAACTGCTTATATCACGTGTTATACACATGTCACTTGGTGATGTACAAGGGTTAGGGCAAAAGTTATTGCAACTATTTTTTTTCTTGCACATATGTGAGCGGATCACAAACTGTTATTTGTCACGTGGAAGTTATGCAGGCATAGTGTGTATTTACAACAAGAGATGGCTCTGTTATTGCTGGTAGCAGCACAGAGAGCGTTGTGAAATTAGTTATGTGGCGAGCATCATGCGAGATGAAAGTACCTAACCCATGTTGAGCAGCGTGCGTACATCAAAAAAGCCAATCTCCAAGGGAGAAATGCCAGAGAATGTCACAGTACATTGGCGAATAATGCCTTCCCACATCGTACAGTAGTGTGGTGGGTAGGAGAGTTACATTACTTCCAAGGGCTTCCACCAATTCACTGTGACATTTTCTCATAAGTAATGAATTTTATTGTTGTCTGTATTGACATCAAATGGTAGAGAAAGGTCCACCTATTCAATACCATTAGCTTAATATAGTGTTCTACATAACTGGTATTAGTTTCGACCCTACATACATTGGATCATCTTCAGCCATGATCTAATTGAAAAGTTCGACTCATTGGCTGAACGGTCAGCGTACTGGCCTTCGGTTCAGAGGGTCCTGGGTTCGATTCCCGGCCGGGTTGGGGATTTTAACCTTAATTGGTTAATTCCAATGGCACGGGGGATGGGTGTATGTGTTGTCTCCATCATCATTTCATCCTCATCACGACGCGCAGGCTGCCAACGAGCGTCAAATAGAAAGACCTGCACCTGGCAAGCCGAACCCGTCCTGAGATATCCCGGCACTAAAAGCCATACGACATTTCATTTTCATCTAATTGAAAACATATGTTTACATACAACCAATAATAAAGAATAGAATTTGGTATATCTTAATTTAAAATCTTAGTCTAAAACATTGATGAAGTCGGACTAAACATTTAAAATTGAAACTAAAATGACACATTAAAACTGTTGTGGTTGCTGTTGAACTATGTCAATGTCCTTATAGTAACCAAATGTTCTTGAGTCGATCTGGGAGTTGCATATAGGGTCGAAACTAGTACTAATTATATACGACACTATATTAAGCTAAGTATTGAATAGGTGGACCTTTCTCTACCCTTTGATAGTTGACAGTGACATTCTCTTGCATTTCTCCCCTGGAGAATGGCTATTTTGATGTATGTGCACTGCTCGTTACTTCCATCTTGAACAACGCTCGTCACACAACTGAATTCACAGTGCTCTCTGTGCTACTACCAGCAGTCACAGAGCCATCTGTTCTTGTGAATACACACTATACCCCCATAGCTTCCACGCGACAAATAGCAGTTTGTGATTCGCTCACATATCTGCAGGAAAAAAATAGTTGCATGACCTTTGCCCCAACCCTCGTATTTAATTTTTCTCCCTAAGGGTCGCACAGATTTTTAGATAAGTATGGCTACTGAGGAACACAGATGTGTCTACTTCACTTCCCTCACTCGTTCCTGGCAGTCCTCCTGCTTTCAAATATTCCTTGATTCATTCTTCTTAGTCCTTCTTGAGCTACGGAGTCGATGTCCTACACATTATTGTTCCTTAACGTAGATCAGTGGGAGAGTGTCAGCATCTGGAACCCAACAGAGGTAGTAGGATACTCCAAGGGCGGAAAAAAAAAAGTCCATTCAGCACCCCATGTCGTATGATGTCGGCATGCAAAAGATCTCTGATGACACATTTAATGTTCCATAAACAAACAATAGAAACACCATGGCTTCGAAGCACTGCTCAGCCTGATGGTCTGCAGATTATGAGGAGACATGTGGTCACACAATGCATCTTCTCAGCTGTTATTCTTGGCTTTCTAGAATGGAGCTGCTGAGTCAAGTTCGACAGGGTCTCCTTTCCCTGCTTGTTCTCCTAAGTCCATTCCTTTGGCAGTGGTTTCGCTAGGTAGTAGATAGGGACAGTTGAAATCTCTTTAATCTATTCATGCACATCACTAATTAGATGAGGCATTTGACTACCTTAATAATAATAATAATAATAATAATAATCTTCATCTTCTACAATTTTTTCCACACCTTATAGGGTCGCGGGTGTGAACTGATTCACAAATGTAGGTTGGACCCTGTTTTAGGGCCGGATGCCCTTGTTGATGCCAGTACCTTGTTGAGGATAATAACAGTTTCCCTGTCTTCTTCTTCTTCTTCTTCCTCTTCAGTGTCAGATAGTTCCTTAGTTGTTCTCACGCAGGTTGAGAGGACCCCAAACAAGCCTTCAGATCTAGATAAAATTCCTTGACCTGGTTGAGAATCAAAGTCAGAACCTCCGTGAAAGAGACAGGCTCGCTACTCCTAGACCGTGGAGTCAGCACACACATGAATTAAAACACAGCCATAGGCTGTCCAACAGGGTTCACATTTCTCTGTCATCTGGTAGAGTAAAGAGAGCATTGAAATCAACACACAGGCAGCCTAAATGATATCAAATGAATATGCCTGTTCGCAGTAGCTGAAGCCACACAGTTATTACTACTATCATTCCTTTTTATTTGTTCTTAGAAATTGTACTCAATCATCCACAGTGTCAGGTATAGAGGCAGCCACCACCAGTCCTAAGCTTAGCACTACTGAATAAAAACTCACCGCAGTTGTTCTCGTCGGAGTAATCCCAGCAGTCCACCACACCATCACAGAGTTTGCGGGTTAGGAACTGAGCTCGCAGGTAGTCCGCACAAGAACAGTCTCGTTCGTCAGCGCCGTCATTACAGTTGACCAGCTGATTACAGCGTGACATTGCCGAGATACATTCCCCGTTCCCGCACCGCAACGAGTAGTTCCCGGAACATTCTGGGACAACAGTGAATTATGTTACTGAAGAAATAATTAGTTTCCTCAAGTATTTCAGTTTTTGTGTCGATGTTTGCTTTATGTTCCTTCTATATGAAGGTGAAATTTTAATTTTTTTGATTATATCTTTGGAGTCAGCAGTTCCCTGAGTGAATGGATTTTATAGGGGTTGGTATAAAGTCCTTAAAACAAGATAATTACAAAGTTTTGCAGATAACACAAATGAGCCTGAAGGAAAGAAGCACATCTCATGTTTAGATAATAATAAAAACTACAATTCTTCCAACTTTGAAATCATTTAAGAAAAGACTAGGTAAACAACTGATAGGGGATCTGTCACCGTGGTCACAGCCCCAAATGCAGGTCAGTAGCGATTGATTAACACATCTATTATCTTGAGGAATAAAAGTAATAAAGACAAAAAGTACAGAAGAAAATAAAGAATTTTCACTTCATATTGGAACTCCAGGGGGGAAATTCATCATGCAATGTTTTGTAAAGTAAGGGTTGGAATGAAACAAACATGTGACAAAGCAAGTCATATATAGAGAGATAGTAACACCAAAAGGAAAAGGTTATATGATAAACACAGTGACTGGTTAGCATGGGAGGATGAAGCAATAGAAAGAAGAGACAAGGACAAACATGAAAACAGCTAGGCCCTCTCCTCATTAACCACATCTGATGGACTGTATTACTTCAGCCGGTTCGATGTACCACGAACGGCCAGTGCAGGCGGAAGTTAGAATGCCTATTACATATGCATCGCTGCTGTTTTCCGGGATTTCGTTTCACCTTATGAATGGACAAGTTTTGTTCTTTCCTGCAATCTCTGTTTCATAATTAGAACTTTAAAAAACTGATCAATGTATGTTGCTTTTGATTCGTATCAATCAGGGATAGAACATGAAATGTGCTCTGTTGAGTTTCAAGGAAGTTGCTATAAAAGATATCACGTCCTTTCCTGCCATCTCATGAATGCTTTGTGAACTATATCTAAAATTCATGCCAATTATAAAGGGGAAGTACTGAAAGCAAATATTTCACAGGTATTTTTTGTTTTGCAGGCTAGAGGCTACTCAGTCTCAGAAGAATGGCCAGGCTGTCTCATTCTCTTATGGGCGCAGAGATGACAATAATAATAATTATTGGATTTACGTCCCACTAACTATGTTTACAGTTTTCAGAGACACCAAAGTGCTGGAATTTAGTCCTGCAAGAGTTCTTTTATGTGCCAATAAATCTACCAACACCAGGCTGACGTATTTGAACACCTTCAAATACCACCAGACTGAGCCAGGATCGAACCTGCCAAGTTGGGGTCAGAAGGCCAGTGCTTCAACCGTCTGAGCCACTCAGCCCGGCGATAGATGACAGTGGTGGAAGTGATGTATAGGGAACCTATATTTTTGGTGACTACGCAAAGCAAGGGGTTACTGCAGAAGTGGCAGATCAAGAAGAAAAAAGCCTTAGCTGTAATAACTTCGTGTGCTGTTCACTGGTTGTGGAGAGAGAGATAGATTTCATCACGAGCCCTCATGGAGATATGCTGGGTGTGGAATTTCCAACTCCCATGATAAGCAACTTTTTTAGGCTAGAACACACTCATTCAGAGGAAGAGACATTCTTCTCTCATTACCTATGTTGATTTTTTGTGTAAATAATATGAATGATTCATTTACATCTCCTTTCACTGACTTCACTACTTTTCTCAATGACTTGTGTTCATGAAGCATTTTCTTCAAGAATGTACAATATATGCTGAGTATATTGTCAGCTGTCAGACAATCTAGGCATCACTGAAGGTGTGTTAGGGAAATGTGCTGGGAGGTAGTGTCCTGTTGCTTTCCTCACTGCCAAGTCAGTTGGCTGAGTGGTTCAGGTCTCACGAACTTTAATTCGGGAGATGATGAGTTTGAACCTCACCATTGGCAACCCTGAAGATGGTTTTCCATGATTTCCCATTTCCACACAGGTAAATGCTCAGGCTGTATCTTAATTAAGGCCATGATTATTTCCTTCTCATTTCTAGCCCTACCTTATACACACCCCATCATTGTCCTAAGACCTATCCAACTTGGTACAACATTAAAAAAGAGAGAGAGAGAAAAAAAGAAGCTTTCCTCATTCAGCCAAGAGCTGTTATATAAGAGTCTACCAAGCCCACTAAAATGTACACATGGTGTTTCTAGCATCTCTTATACCTGTCACTTTCAGAATGTCAAGCCACAGACGAGACTGACAGATCAATGAAAGTAATCAATTTGTTCTAGCCCAGACCAAAAGATACAACTGTAAACACCGTATGTCACCAGAAATCAATCTGCGGCCCTAACAGTGTATGTTATTAAAACGGTATAAAGTTGCGCATGTGAAAACCGCTATCTGTAACATTTCAGCTTAGAATTTTGAATGGGAAGTTTTCTCATTTAAAGTTCAATATCATGCGAGTTATACCAAAGAATTCTTGTTCTTAATCATATATCTGCAATCTCTGACAAAATCTTCACAGAGCAGTTTTCACAGGGACAATGATGATATCAGTTTACATTTGAAAGGCAGTTTCCACATCCCTGCGTGAGAGGAAACTGTCATGGAGAAGTGGATGAGATATCAACTTACCTTTTGAACTTGTAGTGTTCAGCCCCGCTTGAGATGTTACCTCATTCTTCGTCTTGTTGGTCTCCTTGTGTCCTGGGATCTTATTGTAGATCTTGGTGAGTAGTGGGAACATGGCGATGCTGACAGGAGCCTTGTCTTCTGCTCGAACAGATGTATTTCTTATCTCGTTGCTAGTACTGTCATCATTACTCGTGGAATTTCCTTTACGATGGCTATCCTTGCTGTGTTTTGTACTGGCAGAGTGAGAGTTCGTATGTACTGTTGCAAACTTACTGATGGCATTGAGCACTCTAACCATTGTTCCGTTATCACCACCTGTCAAGGATTTCTCCATATTACCTGTGAACTCAGATTTATAGGTAGTAGGTGATAATGTTGTGGTGATGTCTTCAGGATCTGTGGCTACAGGAAAGCTTTCCCCTTCTGACTCGGTTGTCGTCATAAGGTCTACAAATGTTGTTGAGGCATCTCTTGAATAGGATGTGCCAGAAGTAGGAGGCAGAATGTACTCATTTATCTTTTTGGAGATGTTGTATGTTGTGGATACTTTTGATATTGTGAAGTTCATATTTATTTCCATAGCACCATCCATGCTGCTCTGCAATGAAGTGTCGTGGGAAATGAGCCTATTAGTTTCCATTGTTGATGTTAAGAGGTTTGATGGAGCTCTTGTTGTGAAGTTCCTGTTTATTTCCATGTCACCATCTGTGCTGCTCTGAACTGAAGTGTCTATGGCAATAAGTCCATTCATCTCTGTTGTTGGTGACACCAAGAGGTTTGATGGAGCTCCTGTTGTCAAATTCTCAAATATCTCCTCAAGGATGAGCTTTGCATCTGCTGTCCTTACATTGTCTTGTAACCATGAAGCCCCCATTTTGGGTTGTCTGTGACTTACAACAGGATTCCACACACTTGTCTGGTTTCTTTGAGTTATCTTGACCTTTGTCAAAAGTGGTACAGGTATAGCAGGTTGAAAATGTATCCTGGGTAGATCATCCTCAGTGCCTTCAATGACAGTAGCATTCCTGTCTTCTTCAGTCTTAATGTTATGGCTGGGTTTCATGGTGATATTAATCTCGGAAGTGTTTGTTTCTGGAGGAGGCATTACCTCTAACATGCTAGTCAAGTTCTTGCTGTACGAAACTTCCACTGTGGTTGAGGTGACCACTTCTGTGTTCAACACGATTGAACTTTCTGTTGTGCTGGTAACATTCTCGATGGACAAACTGGACGTGCTGCCTTTTGGAGTATTTCTCACTATTGTGACTGCATGCCATACAGCATCATTCAGCTCAGAGGACGTTACGTTAGTGGTCGAGTTTTCTGTCTGTGAAGATGGTGATGTTAGTTGTTCTCCATCTTCTAGTGAACTTGAAGTAGTGTTTTCAGGAAAATCCAATGAACTTATTGTTGTTGAGTGTGAAAGTTGTACCGACTCTTCAGTATTAGTTCCTTGTACTGATATAATAGATGAGTTGCCAGATCTTGAATGATCTTGAACCTCACTGGGAGAAGACATATTGCTTATTATATGATGATTCTGATCATTCTCAGGGGAGAAGCTATGGTTTTTGAGTTGAAGATTGCTGTTGTTAATTGAAGAGTTGTTTGGAATGAAGTAACTGGTGGTGGATAAATTGCTTGGTACATTCTGGTAATTATTACTACTGTTGGTGGAATAATCATTTTTCAGGGGTGAATTGTTTGGATCACTGCTGTTTTTGGTGTTATTATTGGCACTGTTAGAGGAAAGAACACTAGAGCTAGTATCCTCATTTTTGTTCTTTAACGAAGAGTTGTTTGGTTCAAGGTGATGATCACCATTAGACTCCAAGAGTTGACTTTCACTGTTGTTGCTACTAGAATTTTGTTCAGCTACTTCCAATATCTCGGCTGCTACTGGCTGTTCTGTTAACAGAGAGTTGTCTAGTTTGATGCTGCTCTGGTTGCTCATGTTGTTGGCTAGAGGTATCTTTGGGCGTGGTCTCAAAGGGCCTCCCAGATAGGACTTGACTGGAAGGAGAGTAATCAGTGGAAATGGTGTCGGAGGTGGGTCAGATTTAGCCTTTGTAAGAGGTGTGGTGAATGAAGTGTTTTCTTTAAATATCAGAGTAACTTTGTCTAATGCAGCTGGCTGACTACTTACTGTGGCTCTGTCATTCATCTCAGTTTCTTCCACATTAACTGAGTGTTTTCTCTCAGACGATGTGTCAATTTTAGATATGCTTTGCTTTTCTACATTACTGGAAATACTTTCAGTCTTAATCTGATCCACTTTATCATTATTTTCAATAATATATTTCTGCAACTGCACTGCTTCATTTTGCTTGATATTGTTTGAATGTGTCCCATATTCCTTTGATCCATTGATAGGATGCTTTTCTGAAATGTCTCCTTTCTTTAGAGTGTGTGATGTAAATATAGAATCTAACTGAGGGAAGTGCTGTAAAAGCGGCAGCTGTGGTACGACATTGGTGGTTTGTGGGTTTGGTGTTGTGGCCTTTCGTTTGCTGCTTACTGGCTTCGTCACGGTTGGAGTCGTGGTGTAGTACACAGGAGTTGTCTCGGTATGGTTGTGTTTCTTGATGATGATTCCCCCACTGGAGCTGGTGCGCAGGATGCTGATATCTGGGCTGTCCACAGCTGTTCCTGTGCCAAGGATGTGCAGTGATATCGTAGAGAGTTTGTCTTCCAGTCCTTCCAGTGCTGGAACACGCTCGTGATACTGTGGTTTGAAGGCTTCCTTCCCCACAGAAACTGCAACGTCATCCTCACGGTTGAAGAGTGGTGCGTTCGTGGAGTGTTGCCTGGAAAAGTGAATGCTGACAATTTCCTCACATATTCTGTGACCATTCCTTAAAAATATAACATTTTACAGAGAGAGAGAGAGAGAGAGAGAGGAAGTTGCACTGTATTCCTGATAATGTTATAATTCCTCAAAAACAATCCAGTTTAGAATAGAATATTAATGTAATGAACAATTGGCATTTGCCAAGACCAATCACTAAAATAATTGAGTGTTTATACCTGGCCTCCTGAGGAAGCTGGGAAGTATAAAGAAGCTCACTGGGGACTGATAAAAACTGAGACTGATGAAGAGACAGCCCAGCTATGTTTTTTTACAAGCTGTTTTATGTCGCATGCACAGATAGGCCTTATGACGACGATGGGATAGTTAGAGCCCTGCACGGATGCGGATATCCATGAAGTTAGTCTCTTGGCGGATGCAAACTGTATGGCAGTGCGGATAATTTTGCTCATAATTTATAAATAATTAAGCTTATTGATTTTCATGCAGGTATAGTCTTATTTTTGCTTGTGGTTAGGTGACCTTTCACAGTGGTATGGGAGAATGGTGATATAAAAGAGCCTTGAGACCATAAAGTGGTAAGCCTGCCTGCAATTAATGGAAGGAAGGAACAAAGGCCAATACGTCGGTAGTTATAGCAAGAGAAAATCTCTCACAAACTTGTGACTGTAGGGTTTCTGGTGTCAGGTATAAGACCTATAGTACTGAGTTAACAGATCTATCCATTTCAATACCTTGGGCGTAATATATTGCAGTTAAATATTTCAAATATCCGCGCCAGATGAAGGAAGTGCGGATGTGGATACATTTTTTTATATCCGCGCAGGGCTCTATGGATAGGAAAGGGCTAGAAATGAGAAGGAAGCAGCCATGGCCTTATTTAAGGTCAGCCCCAGCATTTGCCTGGTGTGAAAATGGGAAACTATGGAAATCCATTTTTAGGACTGCAGACAGTGGGGTTTGAACTCACTATCTCCTGAATGCAAGCTCACAGCTGTGTACCCCTAACCACATGACCAAATCATTCAGTAAGCCCATCTATGTGAAGACAGAAGTGTGAAGATGTGGAGATTGTTTTTGTCCTTTTGCGTTTTCTTGTTTTCCTTTGTTTCCTCTTTCTGTTGCTCCATCTTGCCAATACTGATCCATGATTTTAAGTGATTGCACTGTTGCGACGTAAAGATGGTCGCGCCACTCTCTGTTTGCACCAAGGAAGAACAGCGTTCGGTAAACTGTTTTTTGTGGTTTGAGGGTGTACCAGGAGTGGAAATTCATAGAATATTTTCAGCACAGTACGGCAACAAAGTTTTGTCAGAGTGAAGTAGTTTACCAGTGGACTGAACAGTTCAAAAGGGGTCGCACGAGCATGAAGGATGAGGAAAGATCCAGGCATTCATCTGCAGCCTTAACTGATGCCAATATTGAACAAGTGCATGATATGATGCTGAATAATAGATAAGTGACTGTTGACGATGTGGCAAACCATATGCACATTAGCCATGGTTCTGCATATGAAATCATGCATAACAGGCCTAACTTTTCACAAAGTCAGTTCGAGATGGCTTCCAAAACAACTCAATGAAGAGCAGAAACAGAATCATGTGAGAATCTGTCACCACCTACTGGATCGTCTTACTAACAAAGGTGAAACATTTCTGAAACGGGTCATCACTGGAGATGAAACACGGGTTCACCACTTCCAACCAGAGAGCAAACGTTAGAGCATGGAATGGAAGCAACAATGGCTACATTCATCATCATCATCATGAACCATCTCCAGTTTGCCAGATGCGGTGAATGAGCAATTTCCACTTATTCCTGCCTATGTATATGTTTTCTTCCATAACCTGCCGCCAGTAGCGGTGACTGGGAGTTAAAAGTGCGGGGGCGAAACAAAATTACGGACAACAGAAAGTACCCGGGTTAGTGGGATATAGCAGGCGGGGGGGGGGGGGTTTAAGCATGTAAACTGGAAGAAAAGCTACAAAGTGGTACTTTTTTTATGCTCTCTGGGTGAATTTCCATAGAGAGGTAAAGGTTTTACCAATTCAAGTGCGGTAATAACAGTTTTTGAGATGTTGTTTCAAAACTAGACTGCAGAATAAAACTTTCACCAGAGGAACAATATACATAGGTATTACAATTAAATAGAAGTACGGCATGATTGTACAATTAAAAATCATTTAGTATTTGACTACACACAAAGAAACTAACAGACAATAAAGACTCTGCCAGATGGATGAATGCGCGCGACAGTCGGTGAATCATACCTCAGTGTCCTCGATCTCGGCAAAAAGACATACCTCTGTTACCCTTTATCATAGCACATGCAACGTCTCCACTACTTAATGAGGTGCTATGCAAATCAGTAAGCTGCGATGAACGACATTTTGTATGTATTTCTGCCAATAATTAAAGAAAATATACTAAAGAGCTAGCTGATAAGATAACGGGGCTCGTACATTTTTAAAAAATAATTCCAATAAATCCTAGTTTCAGCCGGCTAAAATGGAATAAAAATGTAATGTTTTCTCCACAAAGTGGGGGGGGGGGCAACTGCCCCCCTCGCCCCCCTTAGTCGCCACTACTGCCTGCTGCAAATCCAGACCTCCTCCAGCCAGATCATATTTAATCTGATCGATCCATCTCTTCCTTGGCCGATCTTTTGATCTTTTGCCTTTGAGTTCCTTCTCAAACCACACTACATTAGCAAACAATTTCCTGAATCACTGAACATAGCAATGTTCATGTTTTTGCAGTTCTGATTTGCTTTTCCCAAGTCTAGCAGCCTGATGCTTTAAAGATAGTTTTGTGGATAGATTTCCCCACCAGGGGCTGCACCTCATCCACCAATCTGATACGATGTCTTCCCCAGGGTCTTTTCCTTTAACCTTTCCCCTCCAACACAAGCTTGCCTCTTCTTCTGAAGAAAACTAATAATAATAATAATAATTAAAAAAAAAGAAAATCCACAGCCTGTTTCTAGTCATTTAACCAGGTCAGGGATGGAATAAATGAAGCCTCCATCTAATGGTGAGGATGTGTTCGAAATATCAGAGGTAAGCCTGGCTGAACCACTTGAGAAGTCTAGTCTGAATGCCCTTTTGTTCTTTCAGCACGGATGTATTAGTATGGTGTTCAATCCAAGAAATTCAGAGAATGAGTCAGTAAACCCACACCTTAAAGCTCTTTATTTTCCTCTTATCTTCTTGCCTGTATGTCCAGGACTCAGCGGCATAGGTGGCAATGGAGAATATGAGCCACGTGCAATTCTGTATTCTTTGTAACTGTACAGTCTTTCCATATCATGCTCAGCTTTGTGGTGGTTACCCTGCCATGGTCATTCTTCTCTTGATTTCATTGGATAATCCCCCTATATTACACATTGTGAAGAGCATCCGTGGCTCAGACGGCCTCTCACCACTGGGTTCCGTGGTTCAAATCCCAGTCACTCAGTGTGAGATTTGTGCTGGACAAAGTGGAGGCAGGACAGCAACACTCTCCAATATAATTTCATTTCATCTGTCAGTCATTAATCATTGCCCCAGAGGAGTGCAACAGGCCTCGGTTGCCGGCACAATTCTTATCCTCGCTGCAAGATGGGCACTTCATTCATTCTATCCCTGACCCATTTACTGACTGGAAAACAGGTTGTAGGTTTTCATTTATTACAAATTGTGAAGCCCAAGCAGACAAATTTCTGTATGACCTCTAAACCAGCTATCTCCCTCACACTGGGTTGATTGTATTTCTGTCTGTCGACAATCACCACCTTTGAATAAATTTGGTAGGTCAGGCATAAGAGTGTGGAGCCTCCGTGGCTTAGGTGGCAGCGTGCCGGCCTCTCAACGCTGGGTTCCGTGGTTCAAATCCCGGTCACTCCATGTGAGATTTGTGCTGCACAAAGCGGCGGTGGGACAGGTTTTCCTACGTATTCTCCGGTTTTCACTGTCATCTTTCATTCCAGCAACATTCTCCAATATCATTTAATTTAATCTGTCAGTCATTAATCATTGCCCCAGAGGAGTACGACAGGCTTTGGCAGCCGGCAAAATTCCTATCCTCGCTGCCAGATGGGGGCTTCAGTCATTCCATTCCTGACCTGGTTGAATGACTGGAGACAGGCTGTGGATTTCCATTCATTTTCAGTCATAAGAGTACAAATGTTTTGCCCCATTCATCAGTTGGAAACCAGACTTCTCCAAGAAACTGACTGGTTAGTACACAGTTGTGACATTACTGCAAGCCACCTGTGATAAGTGCAATGCAGTACTGAAGCACTAGGGGGAAATATGTCTTCCCAATTGCTACTTATGCCCTCCTAGGCTTCTGTAATAAAAAATTAAATTCCTATAATGGAACTTCAATATAACAGTATTGGAAAGGAACAAACAAGCATCAAAACAAGACCTATATATATATATATATATAGAGAGAGAGAGAGAGAGAGAGAGAGAGAGACAGAGAGAGAGGAATGTGAAAAGGAACACATATACTCAGCAAATGGCAGCATAGTTTATGACACGAAGCTAACAGCTTGTATTCAGCAGATAAAGGGTTTTAACCCCACTAGGTTCCTAGGCATTAATATAAAGAAAGATCTAATTGGGGTAATCA
Source organism: Anabrus simplex (assembly GCF_040414725.1). Taxonomy (NCBI): domain Eukaryota; kingdom Metazoa; phylum Arthropoda; class Insecta; order Orthoptera; family Tettigoniidae; genus Anabrus; species Anabrus simplex. The sequence goes on from NC_090272.1 coordinate 212,697,644, forward strand.
CATAAATATGATTGTAAATAAAGGGTACAGATCTCTGCACATGGTTATGAGGGTGTTTAGGAGTTGTATTAAGGATGTAAAGGAGAAGGCATATAAGTCTCTGGTAAAATGAAATTGCGTACGGCTTTTAGTGCCGGGAGTGTCCGAGGACATTTTCGGCACACCAGGTGCAGATCTTTTGATTTGACTCCCGTAGGCGACCTGCGCGTCATGATGAGGATGAAATGATGATAAAGACGACACATACACCCAGCTCCCGTGCCAGTAAAATTAACCACTGATGGTTAAAATTCCCGACCCTGCCGGGAATCGAACCCGGGACCCCTGTGACCAAACGCCAGCACGCTAACCATTTAGCCATGGAGCCAGACAATCTCTGGTAAGACCCCAACTAGAGTATGGTTCTAGTGTATGGGACCCTCGCCAGCATTACTTGATTCGAGAACTGGAAAAAATCTAAAGGAAAACAGCTCGATTTGTTCTGGGTGATTTCCATCAAAAGAGTAGTGTTACAAATATGTTGCAAAGTTTGGGCTGGGAAGACTTAGGAGAAAGGAGACAAGCTGCTCGACTAAGTAGTATGTTACAAGTTATTATTCTCATAATTGATCCATATTGAAAGTGTCTTTATAACAAGAATATTACAGGAATATTTATTGAACCACCTATTCAATACATTCCAAGATTTATATGGTTGAGTTAGGCTGATGATGCCCAGTAAACAAAGGGCGAAACATATACCTTAGAACTCTGTAGTACTATGGAAAAATCTAACCACATAAATTGTGGAATGTATTCAATAGCTGGTTCAATATGTATTCCTGTAATATTCTTGATATAAGTGGTATATTCTGAGCTGTCAGTGGAGAGATTGCGTGGAACGACATCAGTAGACAAATAAGTTTGAGTGGCGTCTTTAAAAGTAGGAAAGATTATAATATGAAGATAAAGTTGGAATTCAAGAGGAAAAATTGGGGCAAATATTCATTTATAGGAAGGGGAGTTAGGGATTGGAATAACTTACCAAGGGGGATGTTCAATAAATTTCCAGTTTCTTTGAAATCATTTAAGAGAAGCCTAGGAAAACAACAGATAGGAAATCTGCCACATGGGTGACTGCCCTAAATGCAGATCAGTAGTGACTGATCGATTGAATGTTGGCAGCCCTTAGATGGTTACCATTGGCCTGGAAGGCCTATTTATATACAAATTATGAGGATCTCGTCCCAGATATCTTCTACCACTATGAAAAATAATTTTTAGACATCTTTTCAATCCCATATTGACTACATACAAGATAACGTCAGTATTACATCAAGATCATATTTTTGAAACAAAAAGATTTTGGTGGATAGAGCTAAGAATTTTTGTAAATTTTAATGTAATTTCATCATATTTTATCTGTACTGTCTATAATACATGTTGTATACAACCTGTGACAATAAAGTTCGGTGACTAGTGCTGTACTATCAACATAGATGAGCAATGCATGACAGTGACCTTACTGTCCTTTGAAATAGTCTCCTCCCATAACTATGCACTGCTGAGAGCGGCGATACATGTCCTGGAAACTTTGCAAGAAGGCTTCCTTTGAGATGGTGTTCAAATGCCTCATCACGTTTCGTTGGATGTCAGGAATATCGTCAAATCTCTTTCCTTTCAAAGCGATTTTGAGTCCGACCTTTTTCCAACAAGGGGATCCAGAGAACGCCATTCTATGCTTTGCTGTTTTGTTTCAGGGTCATACCTGAGACACCAGGTTTGAGCCGAAACATGTACACTTTTAAATATAGTGTTTATTAAATAATATACATCAGTGTTCTCCCTAGGATCATTTTAATGGCCGCACTGCCCAGCTAACATAACCTAGGTATGTGCTACTTGCATACTATTAAAACATACTTGAGTCACTGGGTGTTCCAAATTAAAATGTAAATATTGTAAAACTATTTCTTAAATGATAAGTCTTAATTATTGTCAGTATAATTATACCTGTTTCATCAGACTTTAAATGTTTAGCTTGACTATCACCTAGTGATATAGATGTTGACTCCGACAGGGAATATGAATTTTTTTTTTTTGCTGGTTGCTTTACGTCGCACCGACACAGATAGGTCTTATGGCGATGATGGGACAGGAAGGACTAGGAGTGGGAAGGAAGCGGCCGTGGCCTTAATTAAGGTACAGCCACAGCATTTGCCTGGTGTGAATATGGGAAACCATGGAAAACTATTTTTGGAGCTGCCGACAGTGGGATTCAAACCTACTATCTCCCGAATACTGGATACTGGTTGCACTTAAGCAACTGCAGCTATCGAGTTCGGTATGAAATATTTATTCTGAATGAGTAAATTTATAATACCAGAGACAAAGTCTCTCATAGAGCATTGGCACTGCTGGTGGCTTCAAGTAGCCTATGCAGTGGCCTTCACGGTATGCACTAGCCATGTGTCTTGGTGGGTGTGCTAAGTACCAACTGATGAGCCCAACTTAGCACATAGGGGTGAAACGCAAGCAACCAAGAATGAGTTAGCTGGAAAAATTTTTTGTCCAATAACAGACCATTAAATTGGTATTATCACTTAGTGTCGTACGCAAGCGGTGTCTCGATTAGTGTGAAACTGAATGCGAGCGCTCTATTCCGCATGTCAGAAACCCATAAGGCGCTCCACAGCAACAAGTGGTGAACTCCAGTGTTACATGATTATGATTGAGCAGTAGAATTACAGAGCTGGTTCAAAATCACTGGTGGGCTGAGACAGGGAAGTGTTCTATCACCATTCCTGTTTACAATAGTAATGGATGACTTCATGAAAACAGCAAAAGCAGCATATGGAGGAAGAGAAATTAACATGTTGTTATTTGCAGATGATGTTGTGATTTGGGGAGAAGATGACATGAAGGTTCAAGAACAGCTGGATGTGGTGAATGGGAAGATTGAAGAATGTGGATTGAAAATAAGTGTAGAAAAGAGTAAAACTCTTGTTATAACTAGAGGGGAGAAAGAAGGGAAAGATCAGATTAGACTTGCAGACAAGCCCCTGGAAGTAGTGGAGACATTCAAATACCTGGGGATTGAATTAATGGAGAACGCTCGACTGGATGCTGAAATTAGTAAGTGAATTCAAGCTGGAAACTGTTCCTATCATAGTGAAAGAAACATGTTATGGGACAAAGATGTGCCAATGGAAGCAAAGGAAACTATGTACAAGATGTATTATGTACCCATAACAACTTACGGAGCAGAAATTTGGACAATGACAAAGAAGGATAAGAGTTGAATACAGGCAGCCGAAATGAAGTTCTTCAGGAGTATGATACAGAAGACTAGAAGAGACAAAATAAGGAATGAGAAAATCCGGGAAGAAATTGTAGTGGAAAAAATGAATGATTGAATAGAGAAGAGCCGACTAAGATGGTTTGGGCACATGAAGCAAATGAGTGATGAAAGAATGCCATAAAAGGTGATGGGAATGCAAATGTAAGGAAGGAGAGGCCGCAGAAGACCACGATTGAAATGGAAGGACACAACCTAACGCAGTATTAGAGAAAGAAACCTGGACTGCGACACGTTGTTGGAGGAGGAGTGATGGAAAGACCGAAGAAAGTGGAGAGGAACCATATTCACCCCTACCTGGCTACAGGTGGATAATGGGACATGGTGATGATGATGATGATGATGAGTAGAATTACAGAAGTTCAAAAAACTCTTGTCATGTTTTATTCATGACACTCAAACATTTCAGTACTGATACAGTACTGTCAGTGTCCTGCAGGGAATAAATTGAAGTTTTATAATATTCATTTTTTATGTACTATTCTCTACCTGGTAACTCATTCTTGCCACCCGGCTTATGAAAATTTTTGGGGAGAACACTGTATATGATTACAATGTGCAGTACTGAATAGGTGGAAACTTCATATTTTAATTTAAAAGAATATATTACACACTGCACTGGAGAGAGGGTCCCAAGGATCCCTACGTGAGCATAACTGCTGAGATATTTTCTTTGTATCTTTTCAGTTATTTTTACGAGGTTGAATGAACCCTGTCCCAGACCCTCAAATTAGGTTTAAACTCATCACAAAGCCATGTATAATACCCAGGGCCTCTCACACAGCAGGCAGGCCAGTCCCTTCATCATAAAATGATATTCAGAACCTTTCCTTCTTATCCAGAAAAATTTAACAATTACTGCTATTATATACCAATATAGTTGGTCTGTTATTGGACATTATTTACTCATTTGGGACAAATATTTCAGGTTCACTATGGGAATCAACATCTATATCATACTGCTATTATTTCAAATTGAGAATGAGATTTACATCTTACCTGGAAATGAATTCATTGTCATCTGGTAGGGGCACCACCTCAGCCACTCCAGTCCCTGATATAATGGGACGCCACGGTTCCTCCGATACAAATGGTGGCAGGGTAGAGAACGTTACGTTATCTGTTATCCTCCTCCTGGCTGTCACCTTGTCGAACATGTCATGAGGTCTCCACGTCTGTTCCTCTGTGGGTGACGCTACTACAGGCTTCCAGTCCCCGTGGGGAAACCCCATGCTCCCCAAGTAGGCACTTCTATTGGCTGTGCCGTGATGTTCATACCTGTCATTGTACGTGCTAGTTCTCAGTACGACTGGCTCACTTGTTTCACCCACCGCTGTTTGTGGTTCACTGTACAGCTCCCCTATCCTCTTGGTGAGCACGTTGTGTTCAGTCTTGTGTGCGACTAGATGGGGCTCGGCGGTCGTGCTACTAGGAGTCCGATTCTTCACCTTGCTCTCCTCCAATTTAGTGACTGTGTATGTCCCTTCTACCATAGGGATGTTCTTCTCCTCCAACTCTGTAACCTCGGGCAATGGACTGGTCTCTGTTGTGCTGGACGGCGCCTTCAGCAACACTCCTTTCCGAAACTCCACTGTCCGATTTGTTTCTTCACTTTCCTCTTGGTCCTTCAGATGTACAGTGGGTTGGAAGCTATCATCATCAAGAAATCCTGAAAGGTACACAAGATGTCGAGTGAGTTACAGAGACTTATTTTGAAGGAATATAAATTTACAGTTATAAAACTGGACATTCCTACCTAATCAATACTGTATATAGTATTGAATATATTTATTTATATTAAATAAATATGTATATATACATGCAAGACTAGTTTTGATCCATGGATCACCCTCAACTGCTATATCACATCACTAACAATTAAAATAGCACATTCACTGTTGTTAAAAGTCACTCTTCCCAAAGTTCTATCGTAAGTTCACAGTCTTAAAATCTAATGACAAATTCGTAATTCATTTCTATTGGTATGCTACATCAATGTCTTGATAAATGGGATATCAAAATGCTGCTCAGTCAAACATGTGGAGTACAATTATGCTGCTTTAAAAGTCATTCTTCCCAAAGTTTTATTATAAATTCACAATAAAATCTAATGACAAATTCGTAATTCATTTCTATTGATATTCTACATCAATATCTTGATAAAATGGGGCATCAAAAAGTTGCTTGCACCAGTCAAACACATGGAGTACAATTACACTGCTTTAAACTTAGTATTGACATGTTTTTATTTAATTCATTTTAAAGTATATCTTAAAATATTTTTCGAAAGTGTACCTAGTCTTCATATAGCTGAAGATGACCTATATTCTGATCTATCATTCATGTTCTGGATGATTTCCGACAAAAGAGTAGCGTTACAAAAGTGTTGCAAAGTTTGGGCTGGGAAGACTTGGGAGAAAGAAGATGAGCTGCTCAACTAAGTGGTGTGTTCCAGGCTGTCAGTGGAGAGATGGCATGGAATGACGTTAGTAGATGAGTAAGTTTCAGTGGTGTCTTTAAAAGTAGGAAAGATCACAATATGAAGGTAAAGTTGAAATTCAAGAGGACAAATTGGGGCAAATATTAATTTATAGGAAGGAGAGTTATGGACTGGAATAATTGACCAATGGAGATGTTCAATAAATTTCCAATTTCTTTGCAATCATTTAAGAAAAGGTGAGGAAAACAACAGATAGGGAATCTGCCACCTGGGCGACTGCCCCAAAAGCAGATCAGTAGTGATTGATTGATAAGGATGAAACATGTACTCTTAGGAATGTAATTGTGTTCTCCTATGACAATATATTAATGTGTATTTAAAAATGGACTCCTTTTAAAGTTTCAATTAATATAAGAATTCACTGTCAGTACAGTATGGGCTCTATAAATTTGAAATTTACTTTGTGTAATGGACAAGCCAACCAGGCTTATAAAAAAAGCTAATACCTATTTGAACTTGAAGATTCAAATTTCCAAAACCAGCAGAGATATACTGTTCTTAAAACAATGCTTAGTAAACAATTTAAGGTAATTCCAAAATTCTGAATATGGAAGAAGAAGAAGAAGAAGAAGAAGAAGAAGAAGAAGAATATATTTCTTCTGTCTTGCTAACACTGCCATGCTTCCTAATTGCCTTATAAGGAGCCCCAACACATTCTTTATCCATTGGTATCTGTAACCATACCATTGATCCATCCTTTTGAACTTTAACATCTTGCTATGTTACCATTATTGAATGTTACAATGGCATTATAATCATCACCATCGTTGACCATCTCCAGTTGCCCGGGTGTGGTGTACGACCCCCCTCTATCTTTGTCTTTCCATGAACCACTGTTCCCTCATAATCTTCTCCCAATCTTGTCATCTCTCCTCGGCATCTTTCTTCACCAGATCTGTCCATTTTCCTCTGGGTCTGCCCACTGGTCTCTTTCCTTTTACTTCTCTTTCACATTCTCTTCTTGCAGTCCTGCTTGCACTGATCCTTCTTACGTGGCCAAACCACTTCAGTCTTGCTTTCTGAATCATCTGTAGTAGGGAGTCTCCTATTCTCACCTCTTCTCAGACTTTTTCATTTCTGAACTTGTCCTTCCTGGTCTTCTATATCATGGTGCATAGGAACTTCATTTCTGCAGCTTGGAGTTTTGAGTTGCCTTGTCTCATAAACATGTTAGTTTCCACGCTATATGTGAGGATAGATGTATAATACGATTTATATAATGTCATCTTTGCTTCTAATGGTACTTGTTTATCCCATAGTAGTTGTCTTACTTGGTGGTAAAACTGAGTTGCCTTGCTAATTCGACTGTCCACCTCATACTTTGCAAGGCTGTCTTTTGATACTATACTACCCAAGTATTTAAACGTTGGAACACTGTTCAGTTTGGTGTCATTTATTCTGATTTGTGGTTTGCCATCTCCCTTCTGTAACTTCATCACCACTGTCTTAGCCTTGTTGATATTTAAATCATACCTCTTGAACTCTTGACTCCATTTCTGCAGCTTTTTCTCCACATCATTCTCGGTTTCACCACAGATCACCACGTTATCTGCAAAGATGAAAGCTTGCAAGTCCTGCTGTTCCTTCATTTTTAGAACCTTTATTACGGCATCCATCACAGTGATAAATAAGAGGGGTGACAAAGCACTGCCTTGCTGTACTCCTCCCTTTGTTTCAAACCATTTGGACAGCCTGCAATCCACTTGCACACAACTTCTGGTTTTATCACGCAACATCTTCAGTTTTGGAATAAGACTGTCACAAACTCTCAGCTCTTTTAGGTATTTCCAGATATGCTCCCTTGGTACAGTATCATAAGCCTTTGTGGTTTCCCTTTTTCCCAGTGCTTTTCCACTAACATCCTGACAGTAACATCCTGACAGCAAAGATAAGGTCTGTAGTTGTTCTTCCAGTCCTAAAAACTGTATTATTCCTCTTTCAATAAAGGTTCAAAAATTTCTCTTAATCTACTCTCTGTGATTTTTTCCAGAAGTTTTAGACCATGAGAGAGCAGAGTAATTCCACAGTAGTTGATGCATTTCCGTCCACTCCCCTTCTTGAAAAGAGGTAGGATTATACCCTTCTTCCAATCTTGTGGGATAGAGTTTTCTTGCCATACTGTGTTAAGGAGTCTATATAACCACTGGACTGCTGGAGTTCCTGCTGCTTACAACATATCTGTACTTAACTCATCCACTCCAAACTGCTTTTCCTTTCCTCATACTTTTCATGGACTTTTCTATCTCCAGCCATATAATTGGGGGTTCTATGCTTCTACTTTCCTCGTTACTACTACAGGGTTCCTCACTGTCTGATGTAGTGATTGCTATTCCATTTAAGAGATTATAAAAAAGGTCCTAAATTCATTTCTGATTTGATCTTCTTCTCGCACTAAGGTTCCGTTGTCCCCCTCTATTGCCTTTATATCCTCTATTTCACACCTTCTGTTCTTGACTACCCTGTACAATCATTTCCTATTTCCTCTGCTGTCTAATTCCGATTTATCCACAAACTCATTCCATGTTTTTCCTTCTCTTCTCTTACTACATTGTTAACTATGAGTTTCTTTGTTCTATAAAGTTCTTGTAGGCTATTAACTACTTCGCTTATTTATCTTGAATAGTTTTTTGTTTTTCATTATCTAGCATCTTTTTTGCTTGGTTTCTTGCTTTAATGGTTGTTTTGACTTTATCATTCCACCAAGGTGTCTTTTTCTTTCTTGGTCGATCCTGTTAACCCAGGAGTTCTTTAGCTTCTCCTACAAATGTATCTTTGGAAATTTTCCACTTTTCCTCACTTCTGTTATTGTTTCTCCCCATGGTACATTTTGTTGTATTCTATTCTGATATTCTTCCTGGACCGGGCGAGTTGGCCGTGCGCGTAGAGGCGCGCGGCTGTGAGCTTGCATCCGGGAGATAGTAGGTTCGAATCCCACTGTCGGCAGCCCTGAAGATGGTTTTCCGTGGTTTCCCATTTTCACACCAGGCAAATGCTGGGGCTGTACCTTAATTAAGGCCACGGCCGCTTCCTTCCAACTCCTAGGCCTTTCCTATCCCATCGTCATCATAAGACCTATCTGTGTCGGTGCGACGTAAAGCCCCTAGCAAAAAAAAAGAAAAAAATTCTTCCTGGAACTGAGCCTTTTTTAATTTCCATGTCTTTATTTTTTGTTTTTTCTTTGTTGTCTTCTGTATTTCATTTGTCATATGGTCCAAGTCCATGGTCAGCAATCTATGGTAGCTGTCCATACTTTTGCTGGGAATGACCTTGACATCAGTGAACCATTTCCCTCCACCTTTGCCTGTGATGACAATCGATCAGAGATTTATGACTGCCATCTCAGCTATACCTTGTTATTTTGTGGCTCTCCTGTTTTTTGAAGAAGGTATCCTTGATGATCATGCCATTTCTTCTACAAAGATCAATCAGTTGTTCACCTTCTGCATTTCTGTTTCCAAACCAATGTGGCCCAATGATATCCTCACTCACTTCCAACTTGTGCATTTAAATCTCCAGTAATGATAACGTTTTCTTCGTTGATTACATCACCTAAGTGTTGAAGAAATTTTTCTTTATTATCAGCACTGCATCCATCCAGTCTGTGGGGCGTACACTTGTACAATCACATAATTTGTTGATTCTAATTGTATAAATAATTTTATGATCCTGTCGTTCTTGTAGGAAACTTCTTGCATGACAACCATATATTTTGTCAGTAAAAATCCCACACCATTCTTGACCTTCTTTTCTAGTCCACATCAATATAATTTGTAGCCACCTGTGAGAATCTTGCTGCCTGTCTTTCTCCATTTCGTTTTGCTCAGACCCAATATAGATATGGCATCATGTAAACCAAAACGGAATGTTTCTGTGCCTATAAAAGTAGTTTACGGAATCCTAGATCAGCTTATACTGCTTATCATCGTTGCACCTTGAAATACCAGTGTGACAATGTTAAGGGGAGAAAAACTGACCCGCAACACATGTATCACCTAGAATGAAAATTACAGTAGTTGATACAGTTCATCCAATACTGAACCTTACATGTCAGGACCTTTCTGGTCAGAATTCTAAGCCAAAATATTATCACACAGCAGTTCTTCTAGGTGCAACGACGTTTTACTTTTGTTTGGATTCTCCATTTGCCCATGGAGACATTTCTTTAATTCTGAGAAGTACATTTGATACTACATTTTCCTGGTAATCCTAGAATTGTCTTCTTGAGACATTTACATGACTGGTATTTGAAAGCACTCAAATATGCTAGGCTCATGTTGGTAAATTTACTCTTATATAAAAGAACTCTTGCAAGACAAAATTTCCAGCATCTCAGAATCAACAAGAAATGTAAAAGTATGGTAGTTGGTAGAACATAAAACCCATAACATTAAAACACATAAATGAGGCATGTCTGATATCTTAGTGAGCTGAGAAAAAATATAAAGGCTCAGATAAGCAATGGGATGCCTCATGTTTGCTGAAGACAACAAACACTGTAAATAAGACTTCAGTGAATGTTACAGTTTTCACTCTAGCATGCCATGAGACAGATGCTAAAATAATATATCCATCATGAGGGAGACGAGATGAGATATTCCTTATAATTTTTATTAGTACACCCAAGATATATGAGATGATTTTTCACCGATCCAAAATGCAACTGTCCAAGTTTCCAGTCACTGGGAGTGTGTGGTAGTGGTGATTATTGTTTTACTAGGAAGTACAACTGGACAATCATCTTCTAATAACATTAATCAGAGGGAAGAAAGAGAAGAAGTTGGACTCTTCAAAAAAGACAAGGGCCACAAAGGGCATGAAAAATGAAAGACTCCTTAGGCCACGAATGCTCTAATACTGTCGGAGTCAAAAAAAGAATAAGGGAAGCAAATCTGTAAAAAAAAAAAAAAAAAAAACTTGGCTGGAAAGATGCCCTTCACAAATTCATACATTCTAAAGATACCAGTCCTGAGCTGATACTTGGCACAGAACTTTAATAATGAAATATCATTTTGATGTTCATGATGGAAGAGTACAATGCCTTCAACACCAACAACACAATAGATAATCTTCAGCTGAGTGTTCCTTACTCTTAATAAAGATGCTAGCGCTGTCTACCAGCACGTTTCGGAAGGAGACTGGCCGCAGTGATGTCACTTCCTCCACCAGAATCTCTTTGGCTGTTTCCTCAACATTGAGGAGGGTCCTGGTAACAAACAGATTTCATTATTATTAGAGAGGTATTTTAACCCTTTGCACTCTAACCACTTTTCACAACTTACTAAAGAAAAACAACATTACACATGAAACTTATTTTAAACTAATCAATAATCTTCTTAAAAATGGTTTAAAATCTTTGAAAACATGTTTCCCTTAATCTTATACCTAAGGTCTCTACAGTCTATATTTCACTACAGTGTGTGATATTTCTGGAAACATTCCCCAACCTACTGGGCTAGTTACCAGTCACAAGTTTAAAAAATGCAGCTTAGGACAACCCTTCACTTTACAGTCACTACACAGAACACATTCCTTGTTTGCCTTCAGGATAGTGGCCAATGCTGTATAGTTGCCCATCACTGCATTGTTTCTTGATCTGTGTGAGATTGACAGTTATATAATTTGGGTTTCTCAATCCTCTCATCACCATCACCTTCTTGTCAACTGGAGTAGATGCTGCTGTTTCATGTGATAATAGGATTGCGATGGTACATTTCTTTCTTCATGCCAACCCCAATAACAACATCAACAACAACAACACAGTGCAAAGCAACATTTTCACCTTTCTCCTGGTGGACCTGGTACTAATCATGAAGCCTGTAGTACAAATGCAGTACAATTATTCTTGCAAAGTTCAAGTCCAACTTCACAAAGTTCCCTGTTGTCAAAGTTTAATATTAAGGTATGAAAAACTAGGTCAACATGTGATCAGAGCTTGAATCAGCTACGATGTTCATTTTGCTGGGCTTTTGGAATTGTATGGAATGTGATACCGGTACTGATAGATATCTCAGATTTAATAATGCAGATTTGTTGTCCTGAAATTATTTATACCAGTACAGTTGGCTTAGTGATGAGTAGAAATTCTCCAACTGTTCATCTAAGAATTGGAGATGAGGAGATGGATATAGCAATACAGTACCGGTACTTACAGTAAAGAGAATGAATATAATATAACAGAAATCTTGCAATGGTGCTGCTTCTGTATCCGGTGTGCAGACTTAGGGATGATAAAAATCATATGAAAATGATATGCAACAATACCTTAAGTAGCAGAAAGGAGAGATCCTTCCTTTATGCTTACCAGAACTTGCCAGAAACCCACCATCCTGCCCCTAGGAGTATTCTTTCTTATATAAAAGAATTAAAACTGAGACTGTGTAAATCAGCTGAATGCAACCATGTGCTGTGTTCCTATTGGCCAGCCAATGTTCGTACTGTGTTCCTATTTGCTGGCCAAGCTTCGTATTATCTTCGATACAGCTTGCATCGTGTGCAAGTACAGGGCTGGCATATTCGATAAAAGTAAGAGAACCATCAGTTTCTCTGTCACTCCATGTAGGCCTACGGTAATTTTTGTCTAACATATCCAGACCAATTGTTTTGTCACTAACCTACCGTATCCCAATCTATCCTGGCCAATGGTAGTGAAATGTAGGATAATGGAAGACTAAGGGTCGCATCGCGGCTCTAACTTGGGGGGGGGGGGGGGGGGGGGGCTTATGCACCCAGACCCCCTTTGCTTGCCACCAGCCCAATGGTCTAGTCACTAGCCGGACCTAACCAATCCAGACCAATGGTTTTGTCACTCCCCAGACCTAACCCATTCAGCCCTATGGTCCTGTCACTCCCCGGACCTAATCTCTCCAGCCCAATGGTCTTGTCACTAAGAATGCATAAGTTGGCAAGCTTGCCGAGTGTTACATGACGTCGTCCGAGTTGTGCCATGTTGGATCTCTAACCTCACTTTTGCACACCGGGTACGTAAGTTTTACCCCTGGAATTGATGTAATAAAACAATGCACTGAAATAGCCCATTATAAAATAAATAATAATAAAATTACCATTAAAACACAGGTACCATAGTGGAAATTGTTTATATTCATTGAATTATAATAATAATACCGCTCAAAATTTTCTAGGAACAGATATTGGTTCAATCGAAAGGGTAAAGCAATTCAAATATTTGGGGGAAGCAATCCAAGAAAATGGTTTGGAAAAATCTGCTATAGAGGCAATGATACACAAAATGGAAAGAGCATATGGAATAACATAAAATACATACAACAAAAAATTGTTATCTAAAAATCTTAAAATAAAGCACTACAACACAGTTGTGAAACCAGAATGCTTATATGCCAGTGAATGCTTGGTACTCAATTATAAACTTGAAAGATTGGAAGTACCCACTAGAAAGAAGAATTATAAGAAAAATATTACTCCCTTTATAAACTACACAATCTTGGAAATTAAGAAGCAATAACGAAATTTATCAGAACATATAAGACAGTACGGAAGAGGAGACTGCTATTTTTTGGACATATTTACAGAATGGACGATAGTAGACTAACCAAAAAGATCTTAAGGTATCTTTGGAAGAAAAAGTCAACAACCACATGGATTCAAAAGATCAGAAAAGAGTTGGAAAGAAACAACATTAGAGAAGAAGCAGTAATGGAAAGATAAATTTTCAGGAAGAAAGTTTTAAAGATGGAAGGATTTCAAGAGAGGGAGGCAACGAAAACTAGCTCAAAGTGGTCTGAAGAAAGAAAAAAGAAACAGTGAAACAATGAAGGAATACTGGAGGAAAAGGAAGGAACAACAACAAAGGATGAGGAATTGAAATTGGAACGTGGTCCCTAGTAGGACCTAACGCAGGAATAATAATAATAATAATAATAATAATAATAATAATAATAATAATAATAATAATAATAATAATAATAATAATAATAATAATAATAATACCGTAATCATCATCATCATCAGAACAACAAGTTGTAGGATACCTACACCATTTAAATTAATTATTTAACAATAGGACATATTATACCTCCTTGTGTTAGTGATGTTAAATCTCATATTTACCTGAATAATTTGATTCCATGTTTTTGAACGAAGATTTATTTGCTTTATGTAGCACCGACACGTATTATGACTATGATCGGATAGGACAGGACTTCGACTCTTAAGGAAGTGGCCGTGGCCTTCCCAAAGGTACAGCAGTCTCAACATTGCCCCCAGATGGGAAAATGGAAAACCACGAATAATCATCTATCGGGGCTTTCAACATTCGTTTGACCCACCGCCGTCTCGATCCTCCTATAAGAGGATCGAGACGGCTGTGGTTTGACCGCACGGCCTTGCGAATGCAAGTGAACAGCTACAGCCCTCGAACCGCGTAGCCAATTCGATCGGTGGTAGTGATGGACTGAAAATTCTCATGTTATACCCCGTATCGTTGGCAGAGGTGATGAAGTGACTACTGTTTTCGTCAGTTCCTTATTTTTCAAAGGAAACCTACAAGAAAAGTAGGTGTACTGTACAATTGCTTAATTCTTTTACAAACACAGACAGCATAACCCTGCTAATAACCAAAACTGTGTTCTTCACAAAAAAACAAGATATACCGGTATTCGAAATATGATGCATCGTTTGTGCAGTTGTATGCCGCACACACAGCCAGCGTAATTGATGCTTTTAATTTATTCGATCTAATCTAAACAAACGCACTAAAGCGGACAAAACTATACTCAGGGCGCTTTAAGTCCCATGGCACTACAGCCCTTGAAGGGCCTTGGCCTACCAAGCGACCGCCGCTCAGCCCGAAGGCCTGCAGATTACGAGGTGTCGTGTGGTTAGCACGACGAATCCTCTCGGCCGTTATTCTTGGTTTTCTAGACCGGGGTCGCTATCTCACCGTCAGATAGCTCCTCAATTCTAATCACGTAGGCTGAGTGGACCTCGAACCAGCCCTCAGGTCCAGGTAAAAATCCCTGACCTGGCCGGGAATCGAACCCGGGGCCTCCGGGTAAGAGGCAGGCACGTGTCGTCGCTATTTCGCTTTGGCACCACCCAGAGAGCTGTAGCAGACATACTAGCCACTCTACAGCACAGAATACCAATATGTCTAGTCTCACAGCCGACTACAGCTCTGCTAGTCTTCTTCGTGTTCGTGAAGTGCGTAGGTTCTGACCCTCAAGTCAACAATCTTACAGCGATAATATGACATACTGTATTAGCTGTTGTACCCAACGTTGATCAATTAGATCTTTTCAACATCGGATTAGACCATTTCAATTCTCGCTTTGCAAAAACACAGAAGCCGCAGGAGTGACTACTGTTGAACTGAAAAATCCAAGTTAGGATTTTTTCCGGTGCTAATTCTTGATTTTGTTATTATAGCCTACTCGTTGAATCACAATTCAACACCACTCTAGGGACGATAGAGACAAACACTGATATTTTAAAATTAAATAACTATAGGTCGGAAATCAATAGCTGAAATACATTTTGGGGTAGCCGAGAATAAAAGTATTAATTTAAATTTAATTGTCATCTTTTACAAAATTCTTCAAACGTGCGTCGTCCTGCTTCACTTCACGCTCTGCAACGGCGTACCATTGCCTGTGGTACACTTTCAAAGACGCCAGGTGCTGTACCGAATACGCAGCTTCAAGCACTCGAGATCAGAAACAAGTCTGGCATTTCGGGTTATGTACACGTGAAGCCCAGGGCAAAAGCAACCGCTGTACGTTCACGCTGTCGTTCCACGAGTATGACGATGATTGGAGCAGACAACCCACTAACCATAGCCATAAACAACATACTTGCTTACAACAGGGTCACGATACTAGACGGCAAAGCGTCCTCAGCAGCCATTATACAAAGCAACGGGGTACTTCAAGGGGACCCCCTTAGTCCGATACTATTTAACATAGCCTTAGCAGATATCTCAAATATAATCCACAAACATCGGTTGTGATGTACCAGTATGCAGATGACATAGCAATAGGATCGAACAACAGAGATGACTTACAAGCTGTAATGGATAAACTCGATGAGTGTGCCGACACGAACAGTCTCATAATCAACAGAAATAAAACAGTCCAAATGGTTTTCCGGAAAGGAGGGAGAATAGCAGCAAATGACAAGACAACAAGCAGTGAAACAGCCCTGGAAGTTGTGAATTCATTCAAATACTTGGGAATTACGCTCCAGCCCTCTTCTACTTCTTTTAGAATTCATATAAGAGAAAGGTCACTGGCAGCCATAAGAAAGATGTATGATTTGAAGGAACCCACTAAACTGTCTCTAAATACAGCCATGACGCTGTTCTATGCAAAGGTTCTACCTGCCCTGACATACGGTTTGGAGCTAATTTGGGAACATCTAACTCTATCTGACCTTAGAGTTATTGAGAATGTCAAGGCTAGATTCTTGAAAAGAATTTAGTTATTTCCAAAATGTCACAGTCAAGACTTGCTTATGAGCTAGCCAGAGAAACCTTCCTTATGGAAGATATAAGAATGAGACTACAATTACCCTCCACACGACAAGAACAAGAACTACTTCATATTAGACTAAGAAAACGAGCGGAAATTGACTTGGAATTTGTTGTAACCAAGGTTGAAGTTTACAAAACACAACTTTTATTGCTTCACTTTATGATTTTTACACAAATAACTGAAATTCATTTTGAAGCAAAAAGGAATATTGAATCTTGAGAAAAGTCTGTCTTTATACAATATGTACAGGTTTACAGTCTTTATATACACTTCTATCTTGAAAAGATAGTCTTTGTGAATTGACACGTTGATAGTCGAGAACTATCTGGCACACTAACATGAATGTCTTTGAGAGTCCTTGTTTGTTGAAGTGCCTGAATTCCTAAAAAGCAAGTTCAATTGATTGAAGAAATTCCACCTAGCGAAACTAAGGGAGCTTGCGTAAATTAGGGAATGAAAATGGCTTGTAAAAGAATTACGGAACATAGGCAGCGGAAACAGGAAAGGGAGCGGTGACCAGAGGTGAAACCTCGTACTGCCAGAAATTCAGTCCACCTGGTCGAAGCACATTTTCAAGAGGAGTAGCCTCCGTGCTCGACGTAGGGTGTATTCTGGAGCTGGACACCGGGGGAAGTGGGCAAGTGAGCAGGCAGGGAGCTCCTATTTATAGTACACTCGATGGTCAGGCACGCGCACTGAGGGCTGCGCGTCGAAGCTAGCAGAATGATACACAGGCGCGCGTGCAGCTGGCCGGTGGAGCGAGACGGGAGCGCCGGACATACAACACCCTCCCCTCCTAAATACGCCGGTACGGCGTGAAACGGCGGCGGCGCTGGCGGCGACTGCGATGCTGGGGCGGAGCTGCTGATGTCTCTGTTGTATTGTCCGGAGCTGGAACTGGGCGGAGTGGCTGTCTCGTCCTGAAAGGAACCCATTGTTATTAAATGATCTAAAGCGCGTTCAGCAATAGATTTAGTTGGTTTAGCAATAGCATCAATAGCTGGACAGGGGCGGTAGCGCAGACGTATCTGATCTTGATGGCGGCAGATACGTTTCTCCGTAGTCTGTATCTCATATAGACGATGACCCAAAGATCTGCAGATGACTCCAGGTATCCAGAGTGGGTTGGATTTGAATGTCCTGGTGTAGACCTTGTCGTTGAGGGAGAACTTCGTTGGTGATGTCTTATGCTGGGCCGGGAGAGGCTGTAACAGAGAAAGTAAAGTTCTGTGAGGTCGTCCATGGAGCTTCTGTGCAGGAGTGATATTATCAGCGCCGGGTAGAGTTCTGTAGTTGTTTAAGAGTTGGAGCAAGGCTTGGTCTTTAGTTGAGCCTGAAGAGACAGCTTTCTTCATACTTCTTTTAAATGTTTGTACGAAGCGTTCAGCTTCACCATTAGATTGAGGGTGAAAAGGTGGTGCTAGGATATGACGAATGCCATTATGTGTACAAAAGTTCTGAAAAGCAGTAGCTGTAAATTGAGGTCCGTTGTCCGAAATGAGTACTTGCGGTAAACCTTCTGTAGTAAAGATTTTCTGGAGAGCACGAATGGTAGCTTCGGTTGTAGTAGTCGAATGCATATCCACGACATATGGAAAGTTTGACAGTGAATCGATGACTATTAACCACATGGAATTGAGGAAAGGACCTGCGAAATCGATGTGAACTCGTTCCCATGGAGTAGTAGCAGGAGGCCATGAAGCAAGATCAGAAGACGGGGCGTTCTGATTCGTTTGACATTGCTCACAATGACGTATTAGCTTTTCGATGGCGGCATCAATACCGGGCCAGTAGCAGTGTTGACGGGCGAGTTGCTTTGTTCTGGAGATACCCCAATGGCTTTGGTGTAATAATCCGAGAACTTGTTTCTGTAGGCTAAGTGGGATAACCACTCGGAAGATGGTGCCTGCTTCTAGTAATACAACTCCGGCACGAGTCGTGAGACGATGCTGCATACGATGATAAGGTGCCAGGTGGGCAGGAAGTGTGCTCTGAAGAGGCCAACCGTTGCGGATGTAAGTACGTACAGTAGCAAGTGTACTGTCCTTATCCGTAGCTTTAGCTATGCAGGTAGCATCAATAGGAAAACTGGATACAGTATCTTCAAGTTCTATGTCCAACTGAAGACATTCAGATTCTTGAGAATCGAAGGCAGTATCAGGACCAACGGGTAAGCGGGAGAGGGCATCAGCATTACAATGCTGGGATGTGGCTCGATATACAATCTGATAGGAATAATCAGAAAGGAACATGGACCATCTTTGAAGCTTTCTGAGGGAATTCTCTGGGATCTTATTACCAGGATGGAATAAGTGTACGAGAGGCTTATGATCGGTAATGATCAGGAAATGGTTGCCATAGAGATATTCATTGAAACGGCGAATACCAAAGATGATGGCTAAAGCTTCTTTCTCTATCTGTGAGTATCGACGTTGATGGTCATTAAGTGTTTTCGAAGCGAAGGCGATGGGGCGTTCTTGTCCATGACGATCCTTCTGGGAGAGAACGGCACCGACACCGTAGTCTGAAGCGTCAGTAGCTAGCGTGATGATCTTATCAGGCTGAAAATGAGTGAGTTGTATAGCTTGAATTAAGGCGTTGTTGATTGTTTTCCATGCCTGTTGGCATTGCGGAGTCCACTGAAACTTAACACCTTTTTTACGTAGAGCGTTTAATGGAGCTGCCACTGTAGCGAAGCGTGGAATGAACTTATTATAATAGTTCGCTTTGCCTATGAAGGACTGAAGCTGCTTGAGGTTCTGAGGTGCTGGCATGTTTACTATCGCTGAGACATTCTGTGTACTAGGACGAATTCCATTCTTATCAAGTATATGTCCTAGGTAGTGAACTTGAGGCTGAAAGAAGGTACATTTAGCTAGATTCGCTCGTAGGCCATTGTCTTTCAATTTCTGGAGAAGGAGGCGGAGATTGGTTAGATGTTCCTGATGATCTTTTCCAGTAACAAGAATATCATCCAGGTAGTTAGCACAACCGGGAATGGAGGCGGTGAGTTGAGCCAAATAGCGCTGAAAAATAGCCGCTGAGGATGAAACACCGAATGGGAGCCGCTGGAGCTGGAGCAGTCCGAGAGGAGTGTTGAGTGTGAGAAATTTCTTAGATTCTTCGTCTAAAAGTAGCTGGAGATATGCTTCTTTAAGATCAACTCGAGAGAAGAATTGTCCACCAGAGAGACGACGGAATAAGTCTTCTGGACGTGGAATAGGAAAGATATCTGTGTCGAGTTGTGCGTTGACTGTAGATCGAAAATCGCCACAAAGTCGAACATTACCATCAGGTTTCTTGATTACCACGAGTGGAGTAGCCCATTGACTAGAAGTAACTGGTACAACAATTCCAGTTTGTATCCATCTTTCTAATTCTTTCGTGACCTGGTCTTGAAGTGCTAGGGGTACTGGACGTGCTTTGAAGAAGCGAGGCTTAGCTCCGGATTTCAGCTGTATGTGAGCTGTATAGTCTTTTGCTGTTCCGAGCTGAGAGTCGAAGACTTCAGGAAACTGCGCTAGGAGAGCGGTAACGTCAGAAGTAGGATGCAATGTAGATACGACGTTAATGTTGTCATGTATCTGGAAACCAAATAAGTTAAATAGATCCATGCCCATAATGTTTGATGCAGTGTAGTTGTTAACTACGAGAAGAGGAATGGCCTTCTGAATTCCTTTATAACTAGCCTGAAGCTTGATTTGACCTTTGATGTCAATTTTCTTCTTGTTAAATGTCACGAGCTGGATGTCAGCTGGAGAGCATGAAGGTGAACCTAAGTCGTGGTAGGTAGTCAGGTTAATAATAGAGACAGGTGATCCAGTGTCTAATTGAAAATCGACAGATCGATCAGAGAATGAGAGAGGAATGATGATTTTGTGAGAATCCTTTGTGGGAAGAATAAGGTTGATCTGATCAACTTCCATGTCTTGGCGGGGCTGTATATGCTTCCGGCGTGCTGCAGTAGTCTTAGCAGGGCGGAGCGAACTTTGACAGACAGTCTTAATGTGTCCAACTTTATTACATCGTTCACAAGTAGCTTTGAAGAAACGACAGTCACGACGTTCATGATGCTTGAAACAACCTCGGCAGGAAGGCAGGAGTTTCGAGGTGCTTTTAGAATTGGGCTTCCGTGTAGCATTACGAGAGGGAACCTGGCGAGAATGCTTGGTGGAGAGCGCCTTATCCGTACGGTTCACTGTAGCAGAGGACTTGCGGGCCTGAGGCGAGACTTGTGCAACTTCGTGTGGAGAAGCTATGGCTGCGGCAGTCTTGGTAGTAAGCTCATAAACCGTAGCAATACGCTGGACGTCTTCTAAAGAAGGGTTACTCTGCTTGACAGCGTCAAAACGTATTTTGTCTTCAGGAGTATGTAAAATTATCATGTCCCGAATGAGAGAATCAGTGTAGGATGAACCACAACCGTCCTTGGAGCAGATGAACTGGCAGGGTTTAGCTAGACCACGCAATTCAGTTATCCATTCAGTATGTGTCTGATGGGGTTGCTTTC
Source organism: Anabrus simplex (assembly GCF_040414725.1). NCBI lineage: Eukaryota > Metazoa > Arthropoda > Insecta > Orthoptera > Tettigoniidae > Anabrus > Anabrus simplex. The sequence goes on from NC_090272.1 coordinate 212,718,496, forward strand.
TGCTCTGAAAAAATTTATAGCGAGCAGCCACTATGTGAGGAGCTTTGGCATAGTGTTCCGTGAGACGGGCCAAGAGCTGTGTGAAGGGTACCTCAGATAAGTGTTCTTCCGGACTTAATTTACGTAGTAATTCACACGTAGCATTGCCAACCGAACTAAGAAATAGTGCGCGGCGGCGTTGATCATCTGTGACAGAATGGCAGATGAAATGCTGTTGTAAACGGGCTAAATAAACTGACCATTCTTCCTTAGCCGGATCAAAAGCAGAGAACGGAGGAATAGCTGATGGCTGTGTAGAGACAGAAATAGCTTGAATAGCCTGAATTAATGCTGCCTGTTGTTGTTGCATAAACTGTTGTTGTTGCTGCTGTAATGCTTGGAAGACCGTAGCGAGTTGTTCCGCAGTAGCCATTGCGAGATGCGTGCCAGAATGAGTAAGGTAAGCTGTGTGTCAGAACTGGTTGGAGTGTCGTTGTTGTTTAGCACGTCGCCGTAGAGTTGACAACTGGGCCCGTTGAATTGTAGTGTCGTGTTTACCTCGTTGCTATAGAGTTGGCGATTGGGGCTGATGACGTGTAGTTTGTTGCTTTTTTACCTCGTCGCCATAGAGTTGGCAACTGGGGTCGAAGAATTGTAGAGTTGCTGTTTTACCTCGTCGCCATAGAGTTGTGTTGTAACCAAGGTTGAAGTTTACAAAACACAACTTTTATTGCTTCACTTTATGATTTTTACACAAATAACTGAAATTTATTTTGAAGCAAAAAGGAATATTGAATCTTGAGAAAAGTCTGTCTTTATACAATATGTACAGGTTTACAGTCTTTATATACACTTCTATCTTGAAAAGATAGTCTTTGTGAATTGACACGTTGATAGTCGAGAACTATCTGGCACACTAACATGAATGTCTTTGAGAGTCCTTGTTTGTTGAAGTGCCTGAATTCCTAAAAAGCAAGTTCAATTGATTGAAGAAATTCCACCTAGCGAAACTAAGGGAGCTTGCGTAAATTAGGGAATGAAAATGGCTTGTAAAAGAATTACGGAACATAGGCAGCGGAAACAGGAAAGGGAGCGGTGACCAGAGGTGAAACCTCGTACTGCCAGAAATTCAGTCCACCTGGTCGAAGCACATTTTCAAGAGGAGTAGCCTCCGTGCTCGACGTAGGGTGTATTCTGGAGCTGGACACCGGGGGAAGTGGGCAAGTGAGCAGGCAGGGAGCTCCTATTTATAGTACACTCGATGGTCAGGCACGCGCACTGAGGGCTGCGCGTCGAAGCTAGCAGAATGATACACAGGCGCGCGTGCAGCTGGCCGGTGGAGCGAGACGGGAGCGCCGGACATACAACAGAATTCTACGGGACGGACGCAATGATTAATCGAAGCTGGACTGGGCCGAACAACGAACTGAGGAGTGCTCTGAATAGACTGGCCATACATGGTTTCCATCACAAACTGTGCGTACGACCTGGTTTTCATGACCCATCTGTGCAGTGCGTGTGCGTGTTATGTAACAAACGATATGAACGATACCATTTTAGTGTATGCAGCAAAAGAACAGTTTCCTTATTGGATTACTCTAAAATGTAATGCACATTTGTGCGCAATTTCTTCTTCTTATTATTATATGAATGCTGACGCAGGATGAATAAATAAAAAATAGTAGCAGTGAACAAAGGATATTGAGTGAAACTTAAACTTGATTGAGAGGCGAATGTTGCCGACTGAAGCAAGAGAAGACTCAAATAAAACGTAAGTACATTTTATCATAATTCTAACTATTGGGAAGGGAAAACCGTAATTTGTTATTAGGTATTAGTAAATGTGTACTTTTGTAGGTTAAAGACGATCATGCAGTCTTAATAACAAAAATAATGTGGGACCTCCTTGGAAAAAGAATGATTCCTCTAAATCTTGCAGTGAAAACTGTTCAAGAGGGCAGGATGAGCATTCGGAAAGAGTCACAGCAATATGCCGTGTCGTATACAACAGACAGTGACAGAATCTATACCGGGCAGCCGTTTGGTTTATGCCCAGCAAACTGCTCCTGACTCAGAACAAGAAAATAATTTATCCCAAGGCATCATACGCTGTGCGAAATGGTGATTTCCATTAAAAGATGTTGCAGATATCGGCATCGGAACAAGACTGTCGACCCTTATCAAGCAAAAACAATTCGAATATTTTGGTCATATTGCCAGAAGACAGGAGGCAATGGAAATACTTATCATAGAGGGAAAAGTCGACGGCCGAAGACCTGAAGGACGTGCAGCGTTACGATGGATGGACCAGATCAAGAGCTTGACCAGGATGAGCTTACAGCAAGCAAGTCACTATGCTCAAAACAGGGACTCCTGGAGGCAGATCACCAAAAGGCTTGTCGTGTGATGCCACTACACCCTTACGAAGGGTTGGACTCAGAGAGAGAGAGAGAGAGAGAGAGAGAGAGAGAGAGAGAGAGAGAGAGAGAGAGAGAGAGATCGTAAAGGACTATTTGAGCCGGCAGAGAGGAGAGAGAAGCATTTTAAAGACGGTTAAGGCGGTGATTTTCTGAGCCGAAGTTGGCAGGTTCGATCCTTCCTCAGTCCGGTGGTATTTGAAGGTGTTCAAATACGTCAGCCCCATGTCGATAGATTAACCGGCACGTAAACGAACTCCTGCGAGATAAAATTACAGCACCTCTTGTCTCCAAAAACCATAAATGTAGTTAGTGGGAAGTAAAAATCGTTTCATCTTAAACATGTTTAAATCAAACCAGCAACTTGAATTGCTGTTGTGGGCTGAACCCGTATCGCGCCTTCACACCATCATAAAGTCCGACTCGTTGCTGAACGGTCAGCGTACTGGCTTTGGGTTCAGAGGGTCCCGGGTTCGATTCCCGGCCGGGTCGGGGATTTTAACCTTAATTGGTTAATTCCAATGGCACGGGGGCTGGGTGTATGTGTTGTCTTCATCATCATTTCATCCTTATCACGACGCGCAGGTCGCCTACGGGAGTCAAATAGAAAGACCTGCATCTGGCGAGCCGAACCCGTCCTGGGATATCCCGGCACTAAAAGCCATACGACATTTCATTTTCACCATCATAAATATATAATAGTAATAAAACGTACAATTAACATTAAATACTTTTTTTAAAGTTTGAAGGTGGTTGGCTTTACTTTCCCAGCACTCTAAAGTCAATACCCCTGTGGTACAATAACACCCACGGTATCCACTGCCTGTTGCAAGAGGTGACTAAAAGGGACACCAGGGGCTCTCAACTTAGGAGCGTGGGTTGACGACCACGTGGTCGTTAGCTGAGTCGTACCATTGCTTCCACTTACTTGTACTAGGCTCCTCACTTTCATCTATCGTATTCGACCTCCCTTGGTCGACTCTTGTTCTTTTCCGACCCCGACGGTATTAGGAATCGAGGCCTAGGGGGTCTTGCATTTACACGTACTTAGTGGCCCTTGTCTTTCTTTGACTAATACCTTCATTTTTCGAAGTGTTAGATCCCTTCCATTTTTTCTCTCTGATTAGCGTTATATTAAGGTTGCCTAGTTGTACTTCCTCTTAAAACTTGTTTTAATTTTTACAAGTTTCTTTACGTCGCACCGACACAGATGCGTCTTATGGCGACGATATACTAGGAAAGGACTAGGAGTGGAAAGGAAGCGGCCGTGGCCTTAATTAATGTACAGCCCCAGCATTTTCCTGGTGTGAAAATGGGAAATAACGGAAAACCATATTCAGAGCTGCCAACAGTGGGGTTCGAACACACTATCTCGCGTATACTAGATACTAGCCGCACTTACATGACTGCAGCTATCAAGCTCGGACCCTCTTAAAACAATAATCACCACCACCACCACTTTAAAGTCGACATTTCGTTTAATTTAATCAGTGATCGACTTTACCCGAAGCAAGCGGGCAACATCGATCACATTTGAATAAAAAATGTTTCCCTTCCATAAATCACGAAACACTTGTACTTGAATGCCTCTGATAAGGGAAGGATGTGACTATACAGAGTGTTTCAGTAAGAGCGTGCAAAAATTTAACAGGACATAGACGATGCTCCACTGAACAATTTGAGGTAGGAAACGCTTAAAATTTAATAACATGAGGGACCATCGTGGTGAGGATAAGGCCGAGACCGTGGATGATCTAACGTGCAAATTACGCTATAATGTACATTCAAATGAGAAAAAATGGCACACGGAAAACCTTAGATGCCATAATTAATGCTTCAGACATAAATCATTCAAAATATGCAAGTTGTAAACGAACACATGTTATTGAGTTCGGAAATGATTAAAATGATCGTGCATTTCTATATTTTTATTGCACTAAATATCGGGAGTGCAAAATAAAACTGACCGGGAAAATATTTACAATAGGACTGACGCGGGATTGATCCTAGTTAAGACTTGTGTCAATATAATTTAATAAGCACTTTAAAGATTTTAAGTTTTTGTTTTGTTTTTTCTATTTGTTTTACGTCGCACCGACACAGATAGGTCTATTGGCGACGATGGGATAGGAAAGTCCTAGAAGTGGAAAGGAAGCGGCCGTGGCCTTAACTAAGGTACAGCCCCAGCATTTGCCTGGTGTGAAAATAGGAAACCACGAAGAATCATCTTGAGGGCTGCCGACAGTGGGGTTCGAACCCACTATCTCCCGAATGCAAGCTCAAAGCTGCGCGACCCTAACCGCACGGCCAACTCGCCCGGTACTTTTAGGTTTACTGTATGAAAGAAACAGAGCGAAACAAATAGTTGTTGAATCCAAAAAGAAGTCATGGGAAGATTTTGGTAATAACCTGGAAAGTCTGGAGAGGTGGAGGGAATATTTTGAACATCTTCTCAATGTAAAAGGAAATCATCCTGGTGGTGTTGCAAACAGCCAAGCTCATGAGGAGGAGGAAAATGATGTTGGTGAAATTATGCTTGAGGAAGTGGAGAGGATGGTAAATAAACTCCATTGTCATAAGGCAGCAGGAATAGATGAAATTAGACCTGAAATGGTGAAGTATAGTGGGAAGGCAGGGATAAAATGGCTTCATAGAGTAGTAAAATTAGCATGGAGTGTTGGTAAGGTACCTTCAGATTGGACAAAAGGAGTAATTGCACCTATCTATAAGCAAGGGAACAGGAAGGATTGCAACAACTATCGAGATATCTCATTGATTAGTATACCAGGCAAAGTATTCACTGGCATTTTGGAAGGGAGGGTGCGATTAGTCGTTGAGAGGAAGTTAGATGAAAACCAGTGTGGTTTCAGACCACAGAGAGGCTGTCAGGATCAGATTTTCAGTATGCGCCAGGTAATTGAAAAATGCTACGAGAGGAATAGGCAGTTGTGTTTATGTTTCGTAGATCTCGAGAAGCATATGACAGGGTACCGAGGGCATACCTGCCAACCCTTCCGATTTACCCGAAAACTTTCCGGTTTTTAACTCGTCTTCCGATTTTCCGATTTATTTTCACATCTTCCTATGTTTCACCAATATAACCTCTAGTACGGCCAATACTCTTCCCCTAGGATAAAATATAAATTCTTATGTGCTTGTTTAATTTACGAAACCTCATTTTTAAGCGTATTTATTTGATGCTTTATTTCGTGGGTGTTTCCCGCTCACCACAGCAGCGTGTGGACTTAATACAGCTGGGGATTCGGGGCGGCAATCGTCCTGCAAGCAAGAGAGGCGAAAGACGAAAGAAAGAGTTCGTTATTGTGTTGTTCGCGCGCTGTAAACTTCGTTTCTGTGCGTAGTTTCGTCGGAGTTGTAGGCCACGTGTTTTTTCTTGCATCTCTATGCCTTCCCCCCCTGCCAAAGTTGTATGTTAATACTGTATGGGACATACTGAATTGTTTTGTATGTGGTAGTTTAGCGTATTTAAGTGCATAATTTTAATGAGTTGAATGTTTTTAAGGGTGTTGTGTCGGTGACAGTTTCTGGTATTTCCTTTTCTCGTAATGGCGAAAAAATATAACAAACGTTATCTCCAAGTGTTCAGAGATACCTATAAATTTCCGTTCATGTTACCGTCTGATAAAGGAAACTACCGTATTTTCTCACGTAATTAACGCCCTTTCACAATTTACGCATCCCAATATTTTTGGGTCCAAAGTAGAGAAAAGGAAATGGTCACTTATTTCACGCACCCACAACTTCGGACATCCATCACGCAGCTCCGGATGCTTTTCGAAATAAATATGTCAACTACTCAAGTAGCAGGCTTCCTATTGCGAAAGCGGGCATTCCGAATACAGGGCAACGTGCTGTTATTAGTCGTTAGGAAATCCCACTGCACTAGTTTTACGAGTGTTTCGGGTACGGGACATTCTGTGATCTCAAACTTGTTTGTCAGTCCACAGTATTCGAGTAATACGGGATCATCCTAACTCGCGGTGATCAGTTACGCCGAAACATACGGGAATAGGGCAGCGGGCAGCAAGTCTTCAGTGTCCAAATGAAACGTGCGTTACCGCGGTAACAGAAGTGCACTTCAAGCGGCCAACAACTCTCGCAAAGCATTTCGCGGACCAAAAAGCGGCAAGTTTCCGCATGTAGAGGAGGATCTGTTTAATTATATGATTTTGTTACGCAACGTTGGATAAGCCGTTTCTCACGTAATGCTGTACTGTATTTTAAACAATGAGAAATAGCCGCTGCACATGGAATCAGTGTCTCTGATATGAAGGTTAGCCGAGGCTTGATTAATTTTATGAAGAGATATGGACTTTCTCTTTGACGAAGAACAACATTGTGCCAAAAATAACGAATGATTTTAATCATTTTCATCGCTTTGTGATTGAGAAGCGTAAAGTGAAGGAATATTTGATCTCCCGTATAGGAACCGTGGGTCAGACGCCAGTCAGTTTCCATATGCGACAAAGTCGAACAATCGATAAGAAAGGAACATATAGTGTTATCGTACACGCTACTGTAAGCAAAAAAACAACGATGTACTGCAATGCTTGCTGTAACAGCTGATGGCAGAAATCTTACAACTTACATTGTTCTAAAACGAAAAACAATGCCCAAAGCAAAATTTCCGAGAGTGATCCACGTTCGTATTCAAGAAAAAGGGTGGATGGTCACATCACTCGTACAAGATTGGATACGAACGGTTTGGGGTAATGTAGCAGGGTCCTTCCTTCGATGACCATATTTTATGTAGCCTATCTTTAAAATGTAAATGAATTGTTAATAATTTGTAAATATCTGAATTCCTTGAATAATTTACGCATTCGAAGTTTTCGCCTGTATTTTTCGTCAAAAAAAAGCGTTAATTACGCGAGAAAATACGGTATTATGCATTTTGTTGTGTGTGTCGGTGTGACAAATATTATTCGTATGTAAGTGTCATAAATGAGAATGATTAGGTACATTTTCTTGTAACCATTTTTATGTTTTCTTAGTTTAAGATTTTAAATTTAATGGTCAATTCGCATTGCAACTGTAGGATATGGATGCCTTTTATCCTGACCTTTTTTCACCTAGACCGTGGTGGATTATATGTGATGAAATCCAAGAATTTAAAAAATCTTCCTATTTTTGGTTTCTAAAAGTTGGATGGTATGCGAGGGAAAAGATGTTCACTATACTGGGGGACTATGGAATTAAAGGTAGATCATTAAAATCAATCAAAGGCATTTATGTTGACAATTGGGCTTCAGTGAGAATTGATGGTAGAATGAGTTCTTGGTTCAAGGTACTTACAGGGGTTAGACAATGTAATCTTTCACCTTTGGTGTTCGTAGTTTACATGGATCATCTGCTGAAAGGTATAAAATGGCAGGGAGGGATTCAGTTAGGTGGAAATGTAGTAAGCAGTTTGGCCTGTGCTGACGACTTAGTCTTAATGGCAGATTGTGCCGAAAGCCTGCAGTCTAACATCTTGGAACTTGAAAATAGGTGCAATGAGTATGGTATGAAAATTAGTCTCTCGAAGACTAAATTGATGTCAGTAGGTAAGAAATTCAACAGAATTGTAAGTCAGATTGGTGATACAAAGCTAGAACAGGTCGATAATTTCAAGTATTTAGGTTGTGTGTTCTCCCAGGATGGTAATATAGCAAGTGAGATTGAATCAAGGTGTAGTAAAGCTAATGCAGTGAGCTCGCAGTTGCGATCAACAGTATTCTGTAAGAAGGAAGTCAGCTCCCAGACGAAACTATCTTTACATCGGTCTGTTTTCAGACCAACTTTGCTTTACGGGAGCGAAAGGTGGGTGGACTCAGGATATCTTATTCATAAGTTAGAAGTAACAGACATGAAAGTAGCAAGAATGATTGCTGGTACAAACAGGTGGGAACAATGGCAGGAGGGTACTCGGAATGAGGAGATAAAGGCTAATTTAGGAATGAACTCGATGGATGAAGCTGTTCGCATAAACCGGCTTCGGTGGTGGGGTCATGTGAGGCGAATGGAGGAGGATAGGTTACCTAGAGAATAATGGACTCTGCTATGGAGGGTAAGAGAAGTAGAGGCAGACCAAGACGACGATGGTTAAACTCGGTTTCTAACGATTTACAGATAAGAGGTATAGAACTAAATGAGGCCACAACACTAGTTGCAGATCGAGGATTGTGGCGACGTTTAGTAAATTCTTAGAGGCTTGCAGACTGAACGCTGAAAGGCATAACTGTCTATAATGATAATGTATGTATGTATGCATGTAATTCGTGTTTACTACCCCATCATCACAGAACTTGCTGGAAATTGCCTCATCCGAAGAAATGAAAACCTCAGTATCCAAAAGTCCTGACTCCACTTCACTCAGAAACCAGCGACAGAACTCAACACGCGAAGGTTCGTCTGAACGCTTTAACGCATGCACAACAATACATTTGTAAGGATATAGCTGCAGGTCCTTTTTGATAATGTCTCCACACGACTATCTCTTAATTCCCACTTGCATAGATTTCGTCCAGGTTTTCCTTCTCTCGAGCAAAGTTTTCTGATGTTCGAACTCTTTTAGGACAGTTACGATTTTTATTCGCTACAGAGCCCATTTCACGCCATTTTGTCACTAAATTTTGCATTGCACACTTTGCTGGAGGTTTTGCCAAAATACTTGCACTCTTAAACTTTTACGCACAAACAGTTCCGCACAAGTTTTCCACGAATCTTGCTTCGCATAACACTCGACAACGAACACGCGTTGTTTCATCGTGAACACCATTTTGTTCCTCTCATTCACACGTAAGTAATGAGCTTATAACACAGCGACGTACTCGGAAGATGCGCACGCGCAGATATATGACAGCAACCGATTGGTGCATCGAAATCACGGTTTCCAGCATCTCCTGTGATGGTCAGTTTTCCTGTTCATTAAAAAAGACCGGGCGAGTTGGCCGTGCGGTTAGGGGCGCACAGCTGTGATTTTGTATCCGGGAGATAATGGGTTCGAATTCCACTGTCGGCAGTCTGAAGATGGTTTTCCGTGGTTTCCAATTTTCACACCGGGAAAATGCTGGGGTTGTACCCCTTAATTAAGGCCACGGCCGCTTCCTTCCCACTCCAAGGCCTTTCATATCCCATCGTCACCATAAAATCTATCTGTGTCGGTGTGAAGTAAAGAAATAGCATTACCAAGGGTCACTTCCGCGTCAGTCTTATAAATATTTTCTGGGTCAGTTTTATTTTGCCCACCCTGTACATCGACAATCCCAGATCCTATCTCATTCAACAAGCACAACCATTACCCACATTCGTGAATTCATTATCGTACATCTCTATTTTTAGACCAGAGCATTGGTGATGAATACCTAACAAGACGCACCAAGAATCGAACTAAAACATTCCTCAATATAATCAAGTGTACTGACCATAGTAACACAAAAACTTTCTTTGATTTATTAAATATTATTGGTCGAATTTTCAATGAGCAACAAGTTACAGAATTCAACTCCACCTATTTAAATTACTCCCCCCCCCCCTAAACCCCAAGGCGCAACAGCCCCGAATGGCCATGGCCTACCAAGCGACCGCTGCTCAGTCCGATGGCCTACAGATTTTGAGGTGTCATGTCAGCACGACGGATCCTCTCGGCCGTTCTTCCTGGCTGTCTAGACCGGGAATTAAGTTACTTCAAAATCTGGCAATTTCCCTTATTTTAAGCTTTATAATCTGGCAGCCCTAGTTTAAATTGAACTTTGGAAATACATTTGACAAGTGGGGTTCGAACCCACTATCTCCCGAAGGTAAGCTGACAGCTGCGCGCCCATAACCGCACGGTCAACTCGCCCGGTCACTTGTTTCTAATGCCCACGTGACGTACCTCCGGTTCAACCCCCGCCCATGTTTGTGCAGGATGTTACTAGCAATTTTATGAATAAAAAATGGTTGGATCAATTGAGCGGTGGTCGTAATTATTATTTCAAGAGGAAGTAAAGCTGGACACTTAGAAAAATGAGGTATCGGCAAAAGGAGGGCTATGAAGGGCGTTTGAATGAAAGAATCCCTAGACCTCGCAAGCCTAATACTTTCGGGGGTTGGAAGAGAATAAAAACTGACCAAGAGAGGTCGGTAGGAAAGATGAAAGCGAGGAGCCTGAAACAAGATAGTGTAACAAATGCCAGGCTCAGCTAGGGGAACCGTGGTCAATAACCCACGCTCTTAAGTCCCCCTTTTAGTCACCTATTACGACAGGCTGGGTGTACCGTGGATGTATTTACCACTCTCACCCATTGAAGGAAGGTTCAAGTGAATACGAAGTTTGTTTTAAAATATTTTGAAAACCATTTACTGTATATATATATTAATAAGCGGTTCGGGTGGTAAAGCTGTGGTGCTTAAGGCATAAATGGACTTGTCCTTCCCGGCGACAACCCATTGTCCAGTGTCCAGGGATGTATTCACTATTGTGTGTTTCGGAGATTGCTAGTACTATAGAGGAATTAACCAGAAGCGGCTAAAATACGCCACCCGGACGAGAATCGAATTCAGGATCCTCCGATCCGAAGACCGAGAAGCTGGTAATTCCGCCAAGGAGACAGACATCTATAAGCTGATGAAAAATGAATTAACATGTTCCTATAATGAAAAATTACAGGAGAAACCGGGGTCCCAGCAAAGATCTGTCTCGGCTTCGATTTGCCCTGCAGAATGTTGTGATCTTAAGATGTAGTGGAGAATGGCGGACGTGTGATCGTCAGCACGGAATGATACTCTTTTAAATTGAAACATTGCACTGGTGTATAATATAATATAGTAAAAAGTAATTCAATGATAGTCTTTGTGAAGCAGAGAATAAGAAAGTTCTAAATACGCCTGATGGATAGACCACCCTTCCGCCAGCAAGGTTTGCGAGGTTGACTCGCCACACATGACAGACTGATGTGAATGATGTTGATATCCATGTTGTGCGACATTTGTAGTCGCCTAAAAGTAGAATGAACACATAGTATTGCATGTTCCTCGCATTTAATACTTTATCAGGCTTATTTGTAATTGTTGTAAAATTATCATTAGCCTCCCAACTAGATTAAAAAAACCGTGGATACTCATAACTAGAAGCCCGAATTTTTAGGTAGTTGTAGATTAGAATGCTAACTTGCTGAAGTGGGGAGCAAGCATAGCCTATACTGTACAACGGTTGTGCAATGAGAGTTGCATAAACATTAGGGGTAGGCCCATCAGAATCTCCTAGAATTTATATTACTTTCGCTAAATAACGGATGAACGGGCCAAACTAGTTTGCCTAAAATTCCGTGGTCTACTCATAAGGAACGTTACATCTATAGGTTCAATTATTTGAGAAAAGTGCACCTTCGAGGAACTTACACAATAGATATATAGTTTATTTATCCTGGCAAAGTTAGAGACAGCTGTCCCTGTCTTACACTTAACCAGTTTCAAAATCAGGTTCATAACTAATTACATATTAGTAAATAGAAAAGTAACCTATCCAAAACTTGAACTATGTAGAACTATTGAACTATAGCTAACAGTAACTACTCGTACATTAACATTACAAAAGTCAAGGGGAAATAGCACAATAATACAAAAACAAGTACAGATTTTATGATATACATAAACAATAAAGTTTTAAAAACAAAAATAGAATTATCTGTTAAGTATAACTCTTGTCCTGTAAGTTCCCACGACGATGGGATAGGAAAGGCCTAGGAATTGGAAGGAAGCAACCGTGGCCTTAATTAAGATACAGCCCCGGCATTTGCCTGATGTAAAAATGGGAAACCACGGAAGAGCATCTTCAGGGCTGCCGACAGTGGGGCTCGAACCCACTGTCTCCCGATTACTGAATACTGGCCGCACTTAAGCGACTGCAGCTATCGAGCTCGGTTAGAAAGGTACAGGGGAAGAATAAAGTAGACGGGAGGAAGATAACTTAAAAGAAAAGATGACGTGGAAGTAGGAAAGTGATTAGTCTTGCCATTTGTGTCTTTCCATCAGATATTTTGCGCATGCTCTTTTACATTTCTAGGACACTGATATTCCTCCGACGTCTTGAGGCAGGTTGCTCCATTCACGAATTGCAGTAACTGTGAAGGAATTGCCATATGCCGAGGACTTGTCACTGGGTATGGTAAGGATATGCATGTTCTGTGCTCTTGTGGGTTTTTGCGTTGTGTAATGAGAGATTACAGGAATTACAGAAACGTTCTTTAAGATAAGGAGTAGAATTTACATTTAAATTTTGGTTTAGGAGAGACAGTGAAGGTTACGTCTGTCTTGTAGACGGAGCGAGCCGAGTTTGGTGTAGGACGATGTCACATGGTGTGTGTATATAAGGTTGCAGATGAACCTCACACATACCATATGTTAATTTTTTGAGCGAATTAACGCAAATGTTTCTTGCTTCTGTCACACATTTCTTGGATTTTTCTTAGGAGAACTAGTTCGATTATTTACGAAGATCTCGCATGACGAATATTTGTATAGTGACTTGTTATGTTTGAAGGGTGTAGGAATGTGTTGTTTGGGTCATCAGTCGATAGACTGGTTTGATGCATCTCTCCATGCCACCCTATCCTGTGCTAACCTTTTCATTTCTGCGTAACTACTACATCCTACATCTGCTTTAATCTGCTTGTCATATTCATACCTTGGTCTACCCCTACCGTTCTTACCACCTACACATCCTTCAAAAACCAACTGAACAAGTCCTGGGTGTCTTAAGGTGTGTCCTATCATTCTATCTCTTCTTCTCGTCAAATTTAGCCAAATCGATTTCCTCTCACCAATTCGATTTAGTATCTCTTCATCTGTGATTCGATGTATCCATCTCACCTTCAGCATTCTTCTGTAACACCACATTTCAAAAGCTTCTATTCTTTCTGAACTAGTTATCGTCCATGGTTCACTTCCATACAATGCCACATGTTAAGAGGCGTTCGCTTAGTCTTTGAATACCTGGCGTGATTCACATCCTCTGTATGACGATGTCCTCGAACAAGAACCGAGTAATATGTCGCCTCTCATTACTGTGGCTGCAACTCGAGGAGACACCTTGGCCCGTAACCTGCCTGGACAATGGGCTGTCGTGACCTCGGGGCTAAAGAGTCTTTGTATTCCAGAGACGCTCCATTTGTTTGAACGCCTCGCCTTCGTTTGTATAGGAGGTCTGTTTGTACAGCTCAACCTTGTCCTAGTGAGAGCAATTTACATGTTTGTGTTACCGACATCCAGAGCAGCCGGAGCTCTTACAACATAAAGTCGTTCGCTCTTAGCTTCCGGTCACACTGATCACTCGACTGCACTCTCGATAGGCATATCGCGTGGGTTCGTGTTTTGGCAATCAATGTAGAGCTAGTCTGCTTTCCTGTGACTTTCCGACTACTGCTGCGCAAGTAAAAATGAAATGGCGTATGGCTTTTAGTGCCGGGAGTGTCCGAGGACATGTTCGGCTCGCCAGGTGCAGGTCTTTTGAATTGACGCCCGTAGGCAACCTGCGCGTCGTGATGAGGATGAAATGATGATGAAGACAACACATACACCCAGCCCCCTTGCCAGCGAAATTAACCAATGATGGTTAAAATTCCCGACCCTGCCGGGAATCGAACCCGGGACCCCTGTGGCCAAAGGCCAGCACGCTAACCATTTAGCCATGGAGCCGGACTGCTGTGCAAGTGTTTTCATTCTTTCCCTGAAGGGGATGGCGGGCCTCATATCAGGCCAGGGAGATGGTGAGAGGGTTGCGGCACTGGCCTGTACAAGGAAATGTCGCGGCATTCGCCTTAATACACATCTACATACAATACGGCACACTACAAACCACGCAATAATGATAACATCCCCAGCCCCACGAGGAGCATCCGGCCGTCACACTGGAATAAAACCATAAAAAGTGCCGGCCCTAGGTATTAAAAAATGACCAAGAAGAAGGAAAAGAAAAAGATGATGATTTTAGCCTAAAGGCTACGGAAGGATCAAGTTTCAGAACTTAAATCGCATTGTCAATGATACAACGTCCGGCTCCCATGGCTAAATGGTTAGCGTGCTAGCCTTTGGTCAGAGGGGTCCCGGGTTCGATTCCCGGCAGGGTCGGGAATTTTAACCATAATTGGTTAATTTCGCTGGCACGGGGGTTGGGTGTACGTGTCGTCTTCAACATAATTTCATCCGCATCACGACGCGCAGGTCACCTACGGGTGTCAAATCAAAAGACTTGCATCTAGCGAGCCGAACTTGTCCTCGGTCACTCCCGGCACTAAAAGCCATACGCTATTTCATTTTTTCAAAAATAGAACGCAGAGCTCCTAGAAATCGGCAATTTCAAACTTAACGCAATATAACTTATTTCTGTAGGATAAATTTGTCCGACTCACTGGCTGAATGGTCAGCATCGAGACCTTCGGTTCAGAGGTTCCAGGGTTCGATTCCCGTCCGGGTCGGGGATTTTAATCCCGTGTGATTAATTCTTCTGGCTCGGGGACTGGGTGTTTGTGTTTGTCCCAACACTTTCATCTTCATATTCAGACAACACACTACACTACAAATCACCACAGAAATACGCAATAGTTATTACATCCCTCCATACAAGGTTGGTGTCAGGAAGGGCATCCGACCGTAAAATATGGCCAAATCTACATGTGCGACACAGTTCCCACCCGCGACCCAATAGATGTTGGAAAAGCGGTAGAAGAATAATTTCTATAGGAGAAATTTGTTACATATTACTGTAGTATCCATGTGACCAAAACTGAATAATCAGGCCACAGTTTTAATACTATTATTGAAACTATCTTTCCATTTCATGCGACGTCAATTCATCTTACGAGCTATATAACCTTTCCTATGAGCGTTTTCTACTTCTCACACCTTGTGAGATACTGCAGTGACCACGGGGAACCAACTGAGTCTGACATTACTTCAGCTTACTACTTCCTTAACCAATCTCTTGTTCCCTGTGACCCCGAATATATTCAACTTCCAGGCTTAGAAGTCTTCCATTTTCCCCAATAAATAAATAAATAAATAAATAAATAAATAAATAAATAAATAAATAAATAAATAAATAAATCATCATTGGTCTGCATTTAGCGCTGTCGCCCAAGTGGAAGATTTCCTATCAGTTGTTTATCTGGTCTTTTCGTAAATGACGTCAAGGAACTTGGAAATTTATTGATCATTTCCCTCAGTAAATTATTCTAAAGTCGCTTAAGTGCGGCCAGTATCCAGTATTCGGGAGATAGTGGTTTCGAACCCCACAGTCGACAGCCCTGAAGATGGTTTTCCGTGGTTTGCCATTTTCACACCAGGCAAATGCTGGGACTGTATCTTAATTAAGGCCACGGCCGCTTCCTTCTCACTTCTAGCCCTTTCCTATCCCATCGTCGCCATAAGACCTATCTGTGTCGGTGTGACGTAAATCAGATTGTGAAAAAAAGAAACTTCCGTGTCATTGTTAAATTGATGTAAATGTATTTTTTAAATGCTTCAGCTCCTACGCACATGAAATTAAGATTACTAGCAAACCCGTCTAAAACTTTTATTTATTTATTTATTTATTTATTTAGGTATGTATGTATACAGGGTGAAGCGAAATTCGCGCACTCGGGCGTCGCAGCGCGACTCCTCACATACCAGCAATAAAAAAATGTCTCTCACAGAAGTTCGTCTTGCGAGTATATCAGGCAGAAAAAGAACGTTGAAGGGTGGCAATCTGGCAACACTGTAACCACATGTAGGGTAACTACGTCTGTCAGCACATATTAGTCGTGCTGTGCAGTTGGTGCAGTGGATGGTGTTTTGGGTTAGCATGCAGGAGTTCGAGGGTTCGATCCTGGGTTGAGGCGCTTTTATATTTGCTAATTTCCATCGGATATTACATACTGTAATACAGTAAGACACCGTTCCTTAGGTCACATGTATCCTACATTTACAAAATTTAGTAACGCTGAACACCTTGTAACGCATCTAGTAGATGAAGTGGTGCGAATAAATTCATGCCCACGACGTGGAAAGGGCGTCTTTCAAAGCCGACCAATGAAAACGAATGTTCGTCCATTTCTACGATCGTAGTTTGTAAGTGCAAATGGTATCTAGAGGACCCGCTGCAATCGCTGTTGACGATTAAGATGCCAAATACCATACCACCTGGACTACATTTACGAAATAAAAAACATGCCTCAACCCAGGATCGACCCCTCGACCTCCTGCATGCTAACCCAAAACACCACTCACTGCATCAACTGTACAGCACGACTAATATGTGCTGACAGAGGTAGTTACCCTACATGTGGTTACAGTGTTGCCAGATTGTCACTCTTCAACGTTCTTTTTCTGCCGGATATACTCGCAAGACGAACTTCTGTGAGAGAGATTTTTTTATTGCTGGCATGTGAGGAGTCGCGCTGCGACGCCCGAGTGCGCGAATTTCGCTTCACCCTGTGTATGTATGTATGTTGTATTTATTTATTTATTTATTTATTTATTTATTTATTTATTTATTTATTTATTTATTTATTTATTTATTTATTGGAAAAGGTTTAAATCGGCATGACACAGTGTTTCCGTCTGACTCGATTTCAGATTAATTTTGCTTGTTGGACGTATAGATGGTTCAGATATTTTACATGAAGGAAATGACTTTGAGGCAACACGAAGTACATTGGAATCTGGTGAGAAATTTGGTCATTATTAGCCACCAAAGTCGCCACTCGAAAACCACAGCCACTTTTTTTTTTTTAGGTGAAGTAGCGAAATTTACAAATTCTCGGGAATATTTGAGAAAAATTGATGTAAACTTCCATGTATTTCGGTGTGCAGAATCCGAAACCGTCACCGGGTTTTTTTTTTTGTTCGAGGTCGTCCAGCGGAGATTAAAGGAAAATGTTTTTTCCGATCCACTGCCGAACATAAAGGGGCGTAGCAAGTTCTCAAATCGCGCCCATTTCGGTAAATATCACGCCCGAAAAGTGACGTAGAACAAAAGGGAACATATTTCCGGGAAGGTCTCTTTCCTCCTTTCCTTCTAGTCAATTTTTTTTTACATATGTGTGCCTTATAGCTGGAGGACATCTGAAAATTTGCGTCACGAAATTAGCAATACAAAACGTGTGACGTGATGTTGCCTAGCAACCGTGCAGGCTGTGATGTGAAGTATTGACGGATGGCCATGACAGACACACATAGAAGGCTGACTGACAAAGACGTTCATTTCCAACCCTGAAGGGGTGGGGCGGGCCACCTAGAGAGTTACGCTCTCTCTCTCTCTCTGACCAAGAGATGCGGGCGGGTTGAGGGGGTTGTGATGGAGGAAGGTGGGTGGTAAAGGATTTGAAGAAGGAGGAGATGGGAGGGGGTTTGGCATCTTAGCTATGGGGTTTGCAATTGTATTTTATTTCAGTATTATTTACACAAGTTTTTGTTTTGTTTTGTTTTGCTTGTTTGTTTGTTTGTTTGACATGTGCATTGATATTTACATAAGTTCTGCAGTTTGACAGTACTTGGGGTATTAACATAAATTAGAGTTTTATATTTCAATCATGTCTGAAGGTCTAAAGGTGAAGATAGTAGGCCTACTGATTAAAAATGTTTCCATCGGTTCCTTCGCCAAGGTGGTCTCTTCTGAAGACAGGGTGGCAGATATGTGAAGAGTGACATAATATCCCTGGTACACTCACAAGCCTACGTTTAACAGGATGTAAGTCCATCCGGTGAGTACAAATACTTGAGAGGATACGACTCTATGAAGTAGGTGCTTGAGGTGAGGTGAGGTGAGGACACTGAGAATGTGTTCAGACAAGGGTTTCTAATGGTGTAAAGTTGAAGTGCGAATTTAGGCCGGAATAGGTAGTTAGAAAGTGAAGATTGAATGTTTGATTTGCTGTCACTCGTAAGTGAGTGGCAACTAAGGGTCTGTTGTAGGGGTGGATATTTAGGAATTAAATGGTGAGAAACGGAATTAGATCCTCGACTGTAGGTGACTGAAAAAGGGAACAGCTAGGTGTTGTGGGTGGATCAACGGTTATAGAAGGCTCTTTAACTGAAGAGGTCTTATATTCATTGTGGATTGTTTAATACGGGTGGCTCTAGCCTTGGATGTAAACATGTAATTCGTCTTTCAGTGATACTAAATTCAACTGCATAAATAGTGTGTGTTGAAATGAAAGGCCGCAGAACGATTGCCAGCGTTGAGAGAACGCCAGCGCAAGGAAAAGGAACGAATTTCTTGATTAACAGCCCATTCACGTCGAATACAACAGAGTTTGAGTTTCATTTATTGAGAGATATATTTATGATCCCAAAGGGAATATTTTAAACCAAAATGTTTATCAGAGCACGACAGTATCTAAATTCTTCAAACCGCAGTGAAAAAATATTTCGATTGATACCTCATTCACACACACTGAGTTAGTTTTCGCGTAGATTAAGATATATTTCAAACAGAAATAATGTATATGATATTTAGCTAAAATTTTCCTTATTTGTATGAGCAGTTTTTTGTTTTAACCTTTTCCATCCCATGCCCGAGATGTCAACATTTCTCCTGCTGTCCCAAACACGAGTTAAT
The DNA here is from genome assembly GCF_040414725.1 of Anabrus simplex. Lineage (NCBI taxonomy): Eukaryota > Metazoa > Arthropoda > Insecta > Orthoptera > Tettigoniidae > Anabrus > Anabrus simplex. Next base: position 212,737,474 of record NC_090272.1, read on the forward strand.
TCCGATTTAAAGCAATGCGCTCTTGTTCACTTCCGAGTTCAGTCCAACGCTGTTGACATGCTTTGTTCAGACGACGGACGATTCATAAATCGCCTCACCGTTTTTTGATGATAATTATGTGCCGTGTGTGCTGTCTTCTGAGATGGGTGCACGGGAGTGTAAAGAAAGCATAACGAAAGATTATATTTGAGAAATTTTAGGCAATGATGATGAGTTTGATCTTTTATTGATATAGTGGAGATAAGTTTCAGTGAAACAAGCTGTCGACACTTATCACGCCAAGTTCTTTCAAGTTTTGGGAGAAAACTATTGCTAATATTGTCGTTCCATGACTTTTCAGTAGCTGTGTAAATACAAAGTATTCATGGCCTATTACAACCACTGTCGAAACGTCCAGAAAAATCTGGTATGGAGCATGCATAAGGCTGAAAGAAACTTGGGAGTGAAAAGGTTAACAACTGAACTATCCCAAGGCAAAATAAAGTTCCTGTTGACTGATGACCATCTGTTGGCTTAAATAATTTTAACTGAAGTATACCCACATTTTAGTGAAATAATTACTAATATAAAATAAATTCGTCCGCCTCTGTGGTGTAGTGGTTAGCGTGATTAGCTGCCACCCCCGGAGGCCCGGGTTCGATTCCCGGCTCTGCCACGAAATTTGAAAAGTGGTACGAGGGCTGGAACGGAGTCCACACAGCCTCGGGAGGTCAACTGAGTAGAGGTGGGTTCGATTCCCACCTCAGCCATCCTGGAAGTGGTTTTCCGTGGTTTCCCACTTCTCCTCCAGGCGAATGCCGGGATAGTACCTAACTTAAGGCCACGGCCGCTTCCTTCCCTCTTCCTTGCCTATCCATTTCAATATTCCCATCCCTCCACAAGGCCCCTGTTCAGCATAGCAAGTGAGGCCGCCTGGGCGAGGTACTGGTCATTCTCCCCAGTTGTATCCTCCGACCAAGAGTCTGAAGCTCCAGGACACTACCCTTCAGGCGGTAGAGGTGGGATCCCTCGCTGAGTCCGAGGGAAAAACTGAACCTGGAGGGTAAACAGATGATGATGATGATGATGATGATAAAATAAATTCAATTAAAAGTTTTAATCGTATAAGTTATTACTTGTTTACTCTAGTCTAGCGTACATATAAACCGTAACCAGTACTTGTCTAACAATCTGCAACCACCACTACTCCTATTGTCCGTTAGTGTTTCCATCTACCAGTTCGTTCCGAACTACATGGCTTTCCGTGTTGTTCGTCGAGTAGTTCGTGGTTTGTCCACGTGACGTCGTTCACAGTGACAATATCGTTGGTGTTACCATTGCAACAACACACCTGTATTATCTCATACCACATCTTTCGGAAGGACCACAGTAGAAGTACTGCCGACTTTGTTTTTCCACGTGAAGACATTATTATTATTATTATTATTATTATTATTATTATTATTGACTTAGGACTACATCTATAATGAAGTAGAGGAACACTCACCGAGGTATCTTCCTGCGGTCCAGGTGCAGCCTGAAGAAGACGAGAAGGCTGCTACCATTGTTTTCGAATCGTTCTACAGAACAATAGCGCAACGCAGGCCTGAGCTGGCTGATGTGGAAGACTGCCTCCAGCTAAAGACAGTGAGAGCAATACAGCGTTAGAGAAGTGCAGGCAGGAGAAGACCAGAGCTGGATCACATGTATGAGTACTCACCATATCCTGGTAGCGCAGCGCCCGGTCTCTGAAGGTGGTGCTGGAGTTGTCCCACAGCGCTGGAGAAAAGTGCTCCTCCGACAAGACCCGCATCTCACCCTCGAACACCAGGTCCGCTGCGGTAGGACAAACAATTATCATCATTCGGGCAGTACACGGTGATTAGACCGCGGACGTTTATGCAGTAGTAGGTTAGAACGCAAACTAGTTTGGTTATGAGGATTCTGATGGGCCGTACCCCTACTAAGTTATTTATGCAAATCGCAACGCATAATCGTTACGCAGTTGTGTATAGCCTACTTGCTACTCTCATCAGTAAGCTTGCATTCTAAGCTATTACTGTCCAAAAAATCCGGAGTTTAATGATTGATATAGTGCAGGGATAAAATAGAGGTAAATCCGTCCTTACGCCATGAGCTTTACAGAAATTCAGGGAGTAGAGTATAGGTTGTCCACCTCTGTGGTGTAGTGGTTAGTGTGATTAGCTGTCACCCCCGGAGGTCCGGGTACGATTCCCGGCTCTGCCACGAAATTTGCAAAGTGGTACGAGGGCTGGAACGGGGTCCACTCAGCCTCGGGAGGTCAACTGAGTAGAGGTGGGTTCCATTCCCACCTCAGCCATCCTGGAAGTGGTTTTCTGTGGTTTCCCACTTCTCCTCCAGGCAAATGCCGGGATGGTACCTAACTTAAGGCCACGGCCGCTTCCTTCCCTCTCCCTTGTCTATCCCTTCCAATCTTCCCATCTCCCCGCGAGGCCCCTGTTCAGCATAACAGGTGAGGCCGCCTGGGCGAGGTACTGGTCATCCTCCCCAGTTGTATCCCCCGACCCAGAGTCTGAAGCTTCAGGACACTGCCCTTCAGGCGCTAGAAGTGAGGTCCCCCGCTGAGTCCGAGGGAAAAACCGACCCTGGAGGGTAACCAGATAAAGAAGAAGAAGAAGAAGAAGAAGAAGAAGAAGAAGAAGAAGAAGAGTATAGGTTAGGAGTTAAACATCACGATATAAAAAGACAGAAGTTCTATTTACACAATATTTAATATCATAATTTTCCAACAAAGTAAATAAATAAATAAATAAATAAATAAATAAATAAATAAATAAATAAATAAATAAATAAATAAATAAATAAATAAATAAATAAATAAATAAACTTCCTTATTGTGTGTCTAACTGACAATGTATTCACACTTCACTGTTGTGTTATCTCTCTCTACGGGACTATTGGACTCCTTGGTCCTGGCAATGATTTGACGCTTAACTTTGTCACACTCTTCAGCTAAGCGAACTTATGACTTTCTTGTTGTGGAGCGCTGTTGGAAACTGACTAATCTCGAGGGTAAGTTCAATGCAATTGTCGAAAGGCAGAACTCATTCAATGTAACCGGAGAAATTATTTCTTCATCAGTTCTATCCCAGGGGGTAGGGGCGGTAGAATAATATCTACGGTATCACGTGCCTATCGTAAGAGGCTACTAAATGGGGCCCCAGCTGCTCTTAACTTGGGAGCGTCGGCTGGTGATCATGGGGCCAGTAGCTGAGTCCTAACATTTCTTCTACTTACTTGTGGTAGGTTCCTTACTTACATCTATCATATCCGACCTCCCTTGGTCAACTCTTGTCCTTTTCCGACCCCGACGATATTAGGTTTGTCTCATTTTCACGCCTGTCATAGCTCTTGTCTTTCTTCGGCCGATACCTTCATTTTTCGAAGTGTCGGATGTCTTTCACTTTTTACCCTCTGATTAATATTAAAGGAGGATGGTTGCCTAGTTGCACTTCCTCCTAAAACAGTATCTCCACCGAGCTAGATAGCTGCAGTCGCTTAAGTGCGGCCAGTATCCAGTAATCGGGAGATAGTGGGTTCGAACCCCACTGTCGGCAGCCCTGAAGATGGTTTTCCGTGGTTTCCCATTTTCACACCAGGCAAATGCTGGGGCTGTACGTTAATTGAGGCCACGGCCGCTTTCTTCCCATACGTAGGCCTTTCCTATCCCATCGTCGCCATAAGACATCTGTGTCGGTGTGACGTACAGCAAATAGCAAAAAAACAAAAACAAAACAAAACAGTATCTCCAGTACTACAAAGCTACTGAGTTGACGCAACCGGGCGACTTGTATGTTAATTGCCACATTCCGCTCTCGCCACTGTAGTTAACCACAGCAAGCGCTGCTAACAGCGAAATTGAAGCTGTACGTAGACTGATTGGAGTGTTGACAGAATTAAGCAAAATGAACAGCTCATGAATTCATTTGCGTTCTATTTCATGCGGACAAGTATGATATGGCGTGCTCGGGATTTTGTCTTCAATAATCCACCGAACTCGACCTGGATTAAACCAGTACAATAATCACTCGTTCACCAGTAACAATAGGCAATGAAACATCAGCCTTATTATTATTATTATTATTATTATTATTATTATTATTATTATTATTATTATTATTATTATTATTATTATTATTATTATTATTATTATTATTATTATTATTATTATTTTGAAGAACGGTATTCCCAAGAGAGAAGCGTTGTTCATAGTGACACGTGTTCCTCCTTCGGCAAGTAATATCACCACTGGCTTCTCATCAAGGCTTAGTGCCTGTTACGCAGAGATCGCAGGTTTTATTTCCGGCCAGGTCAGGGAATTTTACCTGCATCTTAGGGCTGGTTCGAGGTCCACTCAGCCAACGCGGATACAGTTGAGGAGCTACTGATGGTGAGATAGAGGCCGCGGTCTAGAAGGGCAAGAATAACGGCCGACAGGATTCGTCGTACTGACCACACGACACCTTGTATTCTGCAGGACTTCAGGCTGAGCATCGGTGTCTTGGTAGGCCAACGCCCTTCGGGGCCCTTGCGCCATGGGGTTTGGTTTGCTTTATTTCTCATCAAGGTGGTCGCGGTTTAAACCCAGGCCAGTATATGTGGTATTTTAATTTGAAAAGTCACGCTCTTGTGTTTCGGATTCGACGAAGAATTGGAGGTCCCGTGGCTATAATGACAATATCAACAGTCAGGTAAAATGCTAATTTACCTTTCCTTTCTCCAATAATCTCATACACTTTATGTCTTCACCGAGCGAGTTGACCATGCGGTTAGAGTCGCGTAGCTGTGGGCTTGCATTCGAATCCCACCGTCGGTAGTCCTGAAGATTTTCGTTTCTTACAAGTTTCCTTACGTCGCATGGACATAGGCAGGTCTTAGGGCGACGATGGGATAGAAAAGGGCTAGGAGTGCGAAGGGAGCGGCCGTGGCCTTAATTAATTCACAGCTCCACCATTTACCTGGTCTGATAATCGGAAAACACGGAAAACCATCTTCAGGGCTGCCGACAGTGGGGTTCGAACCCACTATCTCTCGAATGCAAGCTGACAGCTGCGCGCCTCTAAACGCACGGCCAACTCGCTCGGTAATCCTGAAGATGATTTTCCGTGGATTTCCATTTTCATAATAATAATAATAATAATTTTATTGGCCTTACGTCCCATTAACTACTTTACAGTTTTCGGAGACGCCGAGGTGCCGGAATTTAGTCCCGCAAGGGTTATTTTACGTTCCAGTAAATCTACCGACACGAGGCTGACATACCTGAGCACCTTCAAATACCACCGGACTGAGCCAGGATTGAACCTGCCAAATTGTTGTCAGAAGGCCAATCGTCTGAGCCACTCAGGCCGGCTCCATTTTCACACCAGGCAAACCTTAATTAAGGCCACAGTCAGTAGCTTCCCAATCCTAGTCCTTTCCCATCCTTATGTCGCGAAAACCTGCAATGTATGCGGTGGTAAACCACTACAAAAATATATCTGTGAGCTAGTGCTATTCATTAATCAGAAAATTGAGAGTTACTAAGCTAATGTGACTTGCCCAGAGTTTGGCAAGACAAGAGATGAAGACTGCAATGGGTAGGACATATGCGCAAAGGTTGAACGAAAATCGTATTCCGAAGAAAGTACTCCACTCAAGACGTGAGGGCAGCCGCTCCATGGGTCGTCCCAGGATGAGGTGGAGGATCTGCGGAAGCTGGGATTAGGTAACTGGAGGAGTCCGGTGATAGATATAAACTCCGGTGATACACAAGATTCAGGCTCTTCAAGAGCTCCGACGCCGAGGAAGTGTCAAGGTAGAGAAATATTGGCTGACGATGGGTTCAAACCGATCTGCTCCCCAGTCCTGGTCGATAGCACACGAACAAAGGGCTCCGCTGTGTGATATTGAGGGATCACATGTGAATAAGACTCATCTTCAGTTCACAGCGGAAGTTAGCTGCGTGAGGTTACGTAAGTCCCCCTCGTCCGAGCCTTGAACGAAAGTGATCAAACATCAAATAATACGTCATACTGGGAGTAAACGTGAAGAGCCATGTGGTTAAGGATAAACTAAACATGAACAAACTTGGTCAGAAGTTCTTTGTTCCTTTAGGCACGGTCAGCAGGTAGTACTGAAGACAAAAATTCCGTAATCATTTTAAAACGCTCATATTAATTGATAAATACTGCTGCCTAGGCAGATGGCCTGCAACGACTGGAGTACCACATGGTCAGCGTAACGACACCCTCAGGCATATTGGTCAGCTTTCGTGACTGGGTACGTTACCTCTCGTATAACACAGCTCGTAAGGTGACTGAAAGAACGCTATCCCAGCCCTCAGTCCAGAATTAAATTTTTTGGCCTGGCCGGGAATCAAACCCAGCGCTGTGAGTAAGAGGAAGCCATGCTACCCTCCACCACCTACGTAATTGTTAATGAGGAATTAACTTAGCATTATGAAAACACCATTCTTCTGTATTTTATTTTTTCCCATCGTGAAAGGTGCCATACCTGCGTTTTACTGTCAGATGCTCGCCTAATGGTCCCCTAGGGCGGTAGAATAATACCCACGGTATCTCATAGTCGTAAGAGATGACTAAAAGGGGTCCCAGGGCTCTGAACTTGGGAGCGTGGTTTGATGACCACGGGGCCCTTAACTGAGTCCTGCATTGCTTCCTCTTACTCGTGCGAGGCTCTTTACTTTCACCTATCCTATCCGACCTCCCTTGGTCAACTCTTGTCCTTTTTCGACCCCGATGGTATTACGTATGGAGGCCTAGGGAGTTTTCCATTTTCACGCCCTTCGTGGCCCTGGTCTTTCTTTGGGGGCCGATGACCTTCGATGCTAGGCCCCTTAAAACAGCAAGTATCATCATCATCATCGGTCTTTCTTTGGTCAATACCTTCATTTCTCGAAATGTTCGATCCCTTCCATTGTTAATGGTCAGTGTTATATAGAGGACGGATGCCCAGTTGTACTTCCTCTTAACGAAGTTATGACCACCACCTGGTGTCCATGGTTTTGCAGCTTATAAAAACAATCACGACAACAACCACCACCATCACCAGTTAGTTCATTACTATGACGACTGAACAGTTTTTCCATATTAGCGGTTCTCGCCGTTTAGCAATCTAAATTCGTTAGTATATTTCCATTATTATAGCTGGTTCACTTAAAGAGCATTGGATATAAAAGGCTGCAAATAAAAATGTTGTGTATCCACAGTTGCATACTATTTTTTAGGTAGACACAGCATTTGCGGAGATAATTAGAAGTTTGTGAAAAATATACATTAATAATCGGGAATACTCGTTGGCTGAACGGTCAGCGTACTGGCCTTCGGTTCAGAGGGTCCCGGGTTCCATTCCCGGCCGGATCGGGGATTTTAACCTTAATTGGTTAATTCCAATGGCACGGGGGCTGGGTGTATGTGCTGTCTTCATCATCATTTCATCCTCATCACGACGCGCAGGACACCTACGGGTGTCGAATAGAAAGACCTGCACCTGGCGAGCCGAACTTGTCTTCGGACACTCCCGGCACTAAAAGCCATACGCCATTTCATTTTTTTTCATCGGGAATATGTCCGTTATCATTCCTCGCACGAAAAAAGTTCACCAAACACAAAAGATCGGGAATCATACGAGTTTTACACCACTTTCATTGTGTACAGATTTTCCGTTCAGCTAATACTAACTAAGAAAAGGTCCGGCTCCATGGCCGAGTCGGTGATGTTAACCTTCATTGACCGGGCGAGTTGGCCGTGCGGTTAGGGACCCACAACAGTAAGCTTGCATCCGGGAGATAGTGGGTTCTAATCCCACTGTCGGCAGCTCTGAAGATGGTTTTCCGTGGTTTCCCGTTTTCACACCAGGCAAATGCTGGGACTGTAACTTAATTAAGGCCACGGCCACTTCCTTCCAACTCCTAGGCCTTTCCTATCCCATCGTCGCCATAAGACATATCTGGGTCGGTGCGACGTAAAGCAAATAGCAAAATAATAATAATAACAACACCTGGTGCACTTATTTCGAGGTGACGCCTTAATAGGCGACCTGCGCTTCTCTAAGGCTGGAGCCCTACCTATGATTAAGTCTAATTATGAAGAAGGCACATACACGCAGCCATCGGAATTAAAAACTGAAAGTTAAAATCCCCGATCCGGCCGGGAATCTAACCCGTGACCCCTTGGGCCAACGGTTAGTATGGTTACCATTTAGCCATGGATCTGGTATGCAAACGAAGTATACATTAAAATGTTGATGAATAAAGACAAAATTATAAATGTATTTATATTGATGCCGTTAGTCATTTAGCTAAATGATTGACTAGTCTCCTAATTAGTTTGTTAACTTATGATGTACCAATTAGTTAGTGATATGATTAACACAAAGACACGTGCGTACTTTTTTTACTGGCTGTTAGGTAATTTGTTAATGGGTTAATCTGATTACTTGATTACTGCACAAGCTGTATTTTATGCTTGTTTGGTATTCAGGCTGTATTGCATGCTTGTTTGGTATTCAAGCTGTATTTCATGCTTGTTTGGTAGTTAGTTAACTATTCGGTTAATCTCTGTGTTTTAAACAACTAGTGTTGTTAGAGTATTTTTCTCAAACACCAAGGTAAATATAATTCCATACTCACATTTACTGGTGTCTATCCGCAAAGCTGGAAGAGAGAAAAAAAGGAGACATTATTAGACTCCAAGTTCAAGGTGAACAAGATCAAGAATTACATCTGCGTAAAGTATAGTATCATGACACTGGCTTAGCATGAAGCACATCCCTGAAGGACGTCATCGCATAGAAGATCGCTTGCAGGATTTGTGTGGCGACTATATAAGCTGTGATTTTCTTTAAATTATTTCACGTTATGATCTTATTGATACAATATTGAATTAGAGCTAAGATACTCATTCATAATAATAGTGGAACATGCCTGATAAATTTAAGTGTACCTTCAATACAATGTTCTAGAGACTTGAACGATTGGTTAGGAGGGAATCTCTTTAGTCACTTTGGATAATGCTAGGAGTGGTACGGAAGTATTGCCTCCTATTTTCCTTCTCAAGAGCTGTAATATCTTATGAAATGTACCCGAAATATCCTTGCATCTTTCGTGCGTATTCCATCAAAATTCTACATTGTCACCATTAGTTTATATGTACTTTCTCCACCTGTGAGAGAAATGCTGTATCGGGACCTCGTGATATTATTTGATACGATCAACGCGAGCAGTAATTGTAGCTCTTCGTCGTCAACAAAATAGCGACCAGAGTGCGTCCTTCAGGGGGGTAATCTGAAGATGTCATATCTGGGCTGTACTTAGGCTGTAGAAAAACTGTATCTGTCTTGATATTACCTTTGTGTGAAGACTGGTGAGTTTTTTCGTTGTGTTAGAGATGCCGTATTATTATTATTATTATTATTATTATTATTATTATTATTATTATTATTATTAGTATTATTATTATTATTATTATTATTATTATTATTATTATTATTATTATTATTATTATAGAACGACAAGCCAACGTACATGCGTTTGTAAATCTCGAAAAGATATTCGATAATGTTGATAGGACCAAACTATTTGTGGTACTGAAAGTGAACGGGAACAGATACCAATAAAAAAGAATTATCTACAATCTGTATACAAATCAGTCTGCAGCCATCAGAATCGAGGGCTTTGAAACGGAAGGAGCAATCCAGAAAGGAATGAGGAAAGGCTGCAGATTATCCATCCCCCCCTCCTTTTTGAATGTTTATGTAGAACAGGCGGTAAAGAAAATCAAACATGAATTTGGAAAGGAAATCACAATCTAAGGAGAGGAAATCAAAACTCTGAAATTTGCAGATGTTACTGTAATTTTATCTGGGACTGCAGAAAATCTGGAGAAATTACTAATTTGTATGGACAGAGTCTTGGGTAAGGAGTGCAAGATGAAAATAAATAAGTCCACAGCAAAAGTAATGGAGTGTAACCGAACGAAATCAGGTGATGCAGAAAATATTAGATTAGGAAATGATGTCTTAAAGAAAGTGGATGAATATTCTTACTTGGGTGGTAGAATAACTAATGGTGGCAGAAGTACGGAGGAGATAAAATGCAGTTTAGCACAATCAAGGATAAGACAGAGACACATCAATGAAAGTAGCAAAATTGCTCTAGCCCATACCAGAAGACATAGTGGACTGTAGACAATAGGTCTCGCCAACCAAGGCAGTGTATAAGCAGTCTCCATAATGACGAATGCTTCTCAATGCACATTTACGAATGGCAAGAGGTGGGTGGCATTTTACTTGTTGAATGACAACTTCAAAATTCATCCACTTCAGAGGTTGAGTAGAGGTCGAACTGATCGAAGCTCTGCATGTCTGCAGCTGTTCAAGTACAATTATATTTCTTACCATTGGATCAACCGAGCTCCAGCTACAGGCGAGTACAATTATATCATTTCATCAATACTAATTACAGTGAAGCCCTTGGTTGTAAACACGCTTTCTGTAGCACAATTGGAGGTTATTATTTCGTGCATTTAATATCTGAAGGATTGTTATTTACATACACGTTTATATTTCTCACCGTATTATGCTATGGAGCAGCTGCGGTTGTAATTTCAACGATCGTATAGAAAACGAACCTGCTCAAAAAGTTTCTGGAGCTAGTCCGGAATTCACTTCAGAAGCTCTAATAACTTTGTAGAATGGTAGGATTAAGTAATTTACTGTACTATAATGAAACGGAGGCTTGCTAATGCAGTCTCGCATTTCTGAGAGAGATGTCGGCTCTCGGACAAAAATATATTTACCTCGGGCTGTTTTAGAATGACTGGTACAAACTAAAATGTGATCTCCGTAAAGGTCAAGAAGGCCCCTGGAAGAGAGGGAATGAAATGAAATGGCGTATGGCTTTTAGTGGCGGGAGTGTCCGAGGACCTGTTCGGCTTGCCAGGTGCAGGTCTTTTGATTTCACGCTGGTAGGCGACCTGCGCGTCATGATGAGGATGAAATGATGATGAAGACACAATACGAAGCCCCGTGCCAGCGAAGTTAGCCAATGATGGTTAAAATTCCCGACCCTGCCAAGAATCGAACTCGGGACCCCTGCTTCCAAAGACCAGCACGCTAAACATTCAGCCATGGAGCAGGAATGGAAGAGAGCAGGTAAAGATCTTCAGTAACCTGGGGCAGTGTCAAGATAATTGTCTCAGTTGGACCTGCGGAGGAAAGACGCTCTTGTCGGAGATATGACAAGATCATGGGTAATTCGGACCTTCCTCTTTACGGCGTCATCCTAGACCTTCAAAAGGTCAAGCTGAAGTCCAACCATCCACCTGTTGTTTATACCCAAGAACTAACTTGAGAACCAATGAATGGAAAGGGGAGTGGACCACGAAAAGCGGCCATCTGCTTTGACCCCTGCTCAGCAAAAGCAGCCCTTTTGCGGGATTTCATCTCCCAAGGAGAATATTGTCCGCTCTAAATAGGATCCGCACCAATACCGGAATCTGCGCAGAGTCCTTGTTCAGATGGAGCAAATTTCCTCCCCACCCCACTCCCACCCCCACCAGTGTAACTGTGGTACTCCCTCCCAGTCTATACAACATATCACATTTGAGTGCAGCCTGCGGGTCTACGAAGACGATCCAATAGACCTTGTTCTCCCTCTGTGATACAGTCGCTGGATGTTTGGACTTACGAATATAGACATGTTATTGTTTCTTGTAAAACAGTAATTTTTATCATGTTTTAATCAATACTGTAGTTCTGCATGTAAAAGTCATACGATAAAGAAATGTTTGTTTTAAAGCACACCTCTTCATTTACAAAGAACAACAATCAGCCACCACAGAAACATCCCTCAACATAGAGCATTCAGCTGGGCAATGTAGACCCCACCAGATGGAGAAAAAGAGGGGGAAGAAGTAGTACAGCTGAACCTCGTGGTCGTCTGACGAGATGTCACCACACATGCGCCAATCTCAAGTCTCAAGACCTGACAATAAACATACAATCCGTCCACGGTGACTCTTGAGAACTGAGATGCTGTGGTGACGTTTCAAAGTCGTTGGTGCCGGGCTGAGTGGCTCAGACGGTTAAGGCGCTGGCCTTCTAACCCCAACTTGGCAGGTTCGATCCTGGCTCAGTCCGGTGGTATTTGAAGGTGCTCAAATACGACAGCCTCGTGTCGGTAGATTTACTGGCACGTAAACAGAACTCCTGCGGGACTAAATTCCGGCACCTCGGCGTCTCCGAAGACCGGAAAAGTAGTTAGTGGGACGTAAAACAAATAACATTATTATTATTATTATTATTAAAGTCGTTGGTCACTTGTGATTTAGTCCACAGCGGCTATTGAGAATTAGAACGGCAGGGAGGCACAAAGTATATAAACAACACAAAGTACCGGGAGCTTGGAAGACATTATGGGGGAAGACAACAAAATTGAAAAAAATCTACAGACACATTGACTGAGTGCGAGTGTGAGACAGAATCACGAATGCGCTCGGCAAGCGGGTAAATCATACTTTATTGTCCATGACTTCATCAAAAATATATCCCTGCTCCCCTTCCTCACACTACATTGGTTACCACTAATTCCTGATCCCTAATATGAGCTCTTAATCCTTGAAGTCTGGCCCTCACTAAATATTTCTTAAGGGTTTTTATATTCTTAATCCCTTCTCTTTCCATGTCTCTCATAATCCAAATTTTTGTTCTCTGTAGTTTACCCGCGTTTCTTATCACTATTTCCCCATCAGGGTGGATAGCAATTTCACTTTTATCGGCCTGTTACCCCATGCTTTACCTATCCTTTCCACATCGTATATATCATATTCACTGAAGTTAATTTTCATTCTGTTTCGGATGACTTCCACAACTTTGTAAATTGTCATCACTTTGTCCTCTCCTTTTTCTTTCGGTACTCTATATGTAAATAAGCATTTCTTCCTGCGTTCCTGGCTACTATCTTCTATTTATGCCTTCAGCTTCACCACCTCTTCTTCCATATTTCTTATTTTATCTTTGAGTGACACAATTTCTCTCTCGTTGTTTCCCACTTTGGTCATTATTTCGTCTGTTTTTCACTGGATTGCCTCATATTTTCGAACTCTTTCATTTTTTCCTGAATCATATTTTTAATCTGTTCAAATGGGCAACAAGAGTTTTTTTTTACATTAGAAGCCAAACTAGTAATATAAATAAAAAGAACTAGTATACTTCTTCCACAACCTCCTTTACCAACCTTCTTATGACCTCCACATCTTCCCAGCTCATGTTGCCACTGGTGGTCAGGCCGGGGTTTACTTCCACGCCCCTATAACTAGCAGTACTATAATCACCGCTACTACCAATATCAGCTCACCCTTCAATCTTATTTCCACTTTACCTCCTTCTCTTTTAGTTATTTCCTTCTTCCTTCTCCCCTGCCACCTTCCGATAACTACCCGATATTGTTCCACTCCAATCATGTTCCTCTTCACTCTCGTCTTCCATCTTGTACTCACCACTCATACTCCATTCCCGCTCTACCAGCACACTCGACCCAGCACGTTTGCACGCGGTGCTTGCTTAGGCTAGACTGCCTCACATTACATGTTAGAAGTGCGATTACTATCTTGTGGCACAAACTTGTGCGAAGTCCCGCGTTTGGAGGAGGAAGTAGGAAAGGAAGGGAGTGGAGGGGTTGACAACTGCTGAGCTATTGGAAGTGATGTGAAGCCTTGTCACACTCATGTAGTCGCTAGCTGGTCTCCTGATAGCAGAAGAATTACGGACAAGGGCATTTAATTATCAGGAGCCGATGTGAACACTTCCGTAGCAACCAGCAAAGCGAACGTTCCTCCCCTCTCACTCACGCTGCGGCACATGGACTTGTCGGCACACAAAACTCATTTAGTCCGCAACTAAGTTTTTGTGCCAACAGAAATAAATAGCGCTTCCACGTACTCCTGCGCGAGTCCCCACTACTTGCTATGGCGCTGTACGAATCGGCTAACGGCGTCGAATTACATTTTGTGCGTGTTTCCGCTAATTATTGTTTTAATATTTAAAGGAAAGAATTATCTAATAGACATAAGACTGCTTTTCTTTTTATAATTCCTAGTTTTAGGTTGCTAAAATGGAATAAAAATTTATTTATTTTTTCACAGAGTGGGAGGGGGTGGGGTGCATTGCACAGTAGTGGCCAGTGCACAGTAGTTTGAGTAATAATGTACTAACACCATTTCAGTTCCATAAGAAAATTCACTTTTACTTTTTCTCATTTATACATTAATTTAGCAGTCTCCCTTTGAAGAGATACAGTGGGTTTCTCTCATCGGTCGGCCGGTGGGCCTGCCTGCCTGCCTGCCTGCCGAGCTGCCGTTAATTCATCACTCGTCGCTCCGCGGCATAGAATAAGCACAGCACTTCCCTCAGTTTGTCCGTAAATGACATGATATAACAACACATTTCTAAAAATAAGCATGTACCTTATGAGAGGAAATGTTGGAAATGTCCTCCACCTATGTTACATCCATGCATTGTGCCAGGAAACTCCGACTCACACGTATTAGTTCGTCTTCCGAAATTGAAGCCATTTCTCTCATGATATGTTTCGTAGATCGCCATGGTGAGTCATCGTACGGATTTTGTAGGCGTATGTTCGAACTTTTCTGTGATTTATTTTACTTTCTCCTCATTAAGCACACATTTATTTAATCTTTCCTTCATATCGAGTGAAGAACCCGTTCCTCTCAAATTTGTTTACGAGTTTCCGCACGGTATCTCTACGTGGGGGCGTAAATTTGGAAATTGTGTTATAAATCGTCCAGCGGCTTCCCTGCAAGACTCTTGTTTTCACATAACTGTCTTACATAAATACCTTTTCTTGTATTGTTTGCACATGTAGAGGCATTATGAAAATTAGGTCTATAACCCGAGCTAACACTTCACAACTTGAGAACAACTGGAGCGACAAATCGACAAACGTTCTGGGCACGGAGCACAACTCAGAAACTGAAGGAATTGCCGAACTTGTTGCTGTATCACGGAGGAGGGCAGTGATGAGTCAACGGCAAGCAGGCATTCCCACCAGTCGACCGACGAATAAAACTTACTGTAAAACTGGGCTTCATCTCTATGTGTATGTCGGAGTTGCATCCAATTAGACAGTGATAGATTATTGAATCACCCTCGTACATTCCGTACATTGAAGGAAGGTGTGTTGTGCTTACCTCCCATGTAGACGGCCAGGGACGCGATGGCCAGAACTGTGAGCACCACCAGGAGGACAGCCAGCGCCAGTAACGCGGAACAGAGGCGTCCTCGACGGCGCCGCGTCTCGCAGTAGGGCGTGCCGACGTCCCGCCATAGCACCCAGGAGGAGGAACCACTGCATGACGATGAAGGGATGTGCAGCCCATCCACACTGTCCTGAGAAGAAAGAAGAAAGGTTATTTCAAAACTCGCCGTTCAGTGCGAAAAATATTTCCTACAGTAAATACATAATTTGAGCAGTAAAAATCATTATTTTCCGAAGAATTATTGTCAAAATATGAATTTCTCATCCTTAAATTTTAAAACAAAATTAAGCGATGCGGGTTTTTCCTGACGGGAGGGCAATTACCACCTCTCAACCAAATAGATTTCCCCGACTCATCTGGTATTCTAGGCAACAAATGAGTAAAAGGGCACATTTTTCGCCCTGGGACTCTCATTTACTTGCCATCAACAAAAGATAACAACAACAAACTTTGCTGGTGTTTACAGTGCGCTATGCCTACTGGCATGGACTAGATCAAGTTTGTTATTTTCATTTATCTGTCTCAGTCTCATCCTTGGCTTTGACGATATGAAAGTGACTGAGGTAATGTCATATACAGCCAGGAATGGTGTGATAATGTCACCCATGGAGTAAGCTGGAGTGTGCATTTCAGTTAGGCTTGGCACACTGGTATGAAATAGCAACTATCTCGGTGAGGAAAGCAACAGGAAACTACCTACTCAATGTCGCCTAAGTCATCATTTACAGTTGTTGATGGAACTTTTAACGATCCAACCAACCTTTGAGTTGAGTTCCTCAACATACACATACACACCCACATTTTTTTTCCCCGAACCTCTGGCTCTAAAGGTTACGGCTCGTCGACCATTACCGCTCTTGAATGCCCTGTCTCAGTTAGTCAGTCCCCTGACCGAATGGTTTTGGTCGCGGGTTAGTATTTGATTTTAATCATGGCTGGCCAGTGTGTTGCCTAGCGCTAGGGGCTGCCTAGTTCAAGATGACCCTTGGCCTCTTGTATTTCAGAATTCGGGTATCATATACCCCTAGGGTGGTCACCTGCTTGGGGTAACTTCCCATATAGTTTGGCAGCCATGTTACGCCTTCTTTCCCGCAGAGTGGTAATATGGCACTCGTGGTGGATGTCGGCATTACGTGTGAACTAATCGGCACCTGTAATAAGGCGAAGTGTTCGGTTTTGAACGGATTGCACTTTATTCAGGAGCCAATCGGCGGCAGTGCCCGATGTAGGGCAGGCAAACTCCAGTAATGGTCTCACTAGTGAATATTGTACATTTCTCTCACAGATAAAGAAATTGGGTTTGAACATCACCAGAAGATTGCTGTAACCCAATGAAAAGAGGTGTAGAGCTCACAGACTAGCAGTAACCTAAATGGAAGTAATAATAATAATAATAATAATAATAATAATGATAATAACGTTTTACGTCCGAATAATTACGTTTACGGTTTTTCGAGACGCTGAGGTGCCGGAATGTTGTTCCACAGGTGTTCTTTAACGTGCCAGGAAATCTACCGACACGAGGTTGACGTATTTGCGCACATTCAAATACCGCCGGACTGAGCGAGGTTCGAACCTGCCAACTTGGGGTCAGAAAGCCAGCGCCTTAACCTTCTGAGCCATTCAGCTCGGCTGTAAGTTTGAGAAGTACATTTGTCTATTCCTTCAATTGGAGTGTTTTTGTGTACGAAAGTGAAACAAGGTGTTAAACGGATTGAAGCCTTTGAAAAAATGTAGATGAAGAGAAGAATGTTAAAAGTTAGATGGAGAGCAAAGAAATCAATTGGCCGATGACCTTAGGAAATTTTGAAGATGATTACGGAAAGAAGAAAATTGATCAATGTTTCGGGGAAAATGGAAAATTGACTTTTAAGCCAAATCGTTAGGATAAATAAATTTCTACTGGGCGTCTCTGAAAGCAATATTTGTGGTAAAAAGACGAAGGCAAGACCAATTTTTGTCTTTCTTTCTTAATTTCTTTACCATGCAGGGTTGGTTTTTCCCTCAGACTCGGCGACGGATCCCAATTCTACCGCCTCAAGTGCAATGTCCTGGAGCGTGAGACTTTGGGTCGGGGGATTCAACCTCACCCAGGCGGCCTCACCTACTACGCTGAACAGGGGCTTTGTGGGAGATGGAAAGATTGGAAGGGAAGAGGGAAGGAAGCGCCCGTGGCCTTAAGCTACTCGTAAGTGCCAACCCGGCATTTTCCTGGAGAAGTGAGAAACCACGGGAAACCATTTCGAGAATGGCTGAGATGAAAATCGAGACCATCTACTCAGTTGACATCCCGAGGCTTAGTGGACCCCGTTCCAGTTCTCGTACCTCTTCAAATTTTGTGACAGAGCCGCGAATCGAATCCTGGTCTCCAGGGGTGGCAGCTAATCACACTAATCACTACACTACAGAGGCGGACTACAAGAGAATTAACCGATAAGAATCCCACGATCCGGCTGGGAATCTAACCCAAGGATAGAAAGCCAGTACGCTGAGCACTCGGCTGTAGAGCTGGACAAAGCCTTTTGATTATGATAAAGTCAGTTGCTAATTTCAGAGTCCCTTTGTCATTGCAGTCACCTGCCTCGTGTACCAGCGTAAGATCACAACTAATTTCGCCGATGGATGCTCCGATCAGCAGGCTTTGTGGCGTGCGACCTTGAACAATCCTCGTGAGGTCGTGATTTAGCCGGCACCATTAACGACGCCTCCCCGTCACGACTGAAGATGAACTGACATCACCCAGCTGCCCGAACATCAAGAGTTTGGGAATTTTAATGACACGAGTTCTCCAGCCTTCAGGGCAGGCTCGCTCTGACGTTCAGGTGTTAAACACGGGAACTTCGAGGTTCCTCAGACGATTCAATATTTAAGGGGTGTCGGAATATGAAAGTCCGCCTCTGTGGTGTAGTGGTTAGTATGATTAGCTGCCACCTCCGGAGGCCCGGGTTCGATTCTCGGCTCTGCCACGAAATTCGAAAAGTGGTACGAGGGCTGGAACGGGGTCCACTCAGCCTCGGGAGGTCAACTGAGTAGAGGGGGGTTCGATTCCAAACTCAGCCATCCTGGAAGTGGTTTTCCGTGGTTTCCCACTTCTACTTCAGGCAAATGCCGGGATGGTACCTAACTTAAGGCCACGATCGCTTCCTTCCCTCTTCCTTGTCTATCCCTTCCAATATTCCCATCCCCCGCAAGGCCCCGGTTCAGCACAGCAGGTGAGGCATCCTGGGCGAGGTACTGGTCATCCTCCCCAGTTGTATCACCGACCTAGAGTTTGAAACTCCAGGACACTGCCCTTGGGGCGGTAGAGGTGGGATCCCTCGCTGAGTCTGAGGGAAATACCGAACCTGAAGGGTAAACAGATTACGAACGAACGAACGAACGAACGGAATATGAAAAATAGAGTACTTTGAACTTTCGTCCAACAAAATAATTTAAAATTTTGTGATCATGTTGGTGTGCCATGAGTATACTACAAACAAGTCTTTTAATTTCTTTTTTTACAGTTTACTTTACGTGGCACAGACACAGATAGGTCTTATGGGTTCGATGGGATAGAAAAGGGCAAAGAGTAGAAAAGGATAATAATAATAATAATAATAATAATAATAATAATAATAATAATAATAATAATAATAATAATAATAATAATAATAATAATAATAATAATAAAAAAATGGTTTTTACGTCGCACTAACAACATTTTTGATGGTTTTCGGAGACGCCGAAGTGACGGGATTTTGTCCCGCAGGAGTTCTGTTAAGTGCCAGTAAATCTGCTGACACGAAGCTGATATATTTGAGCACCTTCAAATACCACCGGACTGAGCAAGGTTCGAACCTGCCAAGTTGGGGTCAGAAGGCCAACGTCTCAACCGTCTGAGCCACTCAGCCCGGCTAGGAAGGGAGCATCCGTGGCCTTGATTGAGGTAAAGACCTGGTGTGAAAACGGGAAATCAAGGCTGCCGACAGTGGGGTTCGAACCCAGTATCTCCCGAATGTAAACTGATTGCTACATGACCCAAACCGCGCAACCACTCGCTCGGTAAACAAGTCCCTAATGTTTACCGAGTTATGGTTTAAAAATACATGGTTCTTAAGAAATCTCTCCATTTCCTAACCAACAGACACAGAAGGCTCTGATTTTCACCAATTTGAAGGGACACCACAACTACGTAAGATAGTATTGTCAACAACGAGTAAAAAGTACGGTACTAGGGGGTTCGTTGTCCAAGTATTCACAATGAATTACACTTCTCATAGCTTCTGGCATTTGGCATTTGCGAGAGAATATCAGGAGTTCGCAGTCATTGTGAAGCAAGTCCATCTTTTTTTATTTCGATACAACTTGTGTAAAAGTTACTGGGAGCTATGCTATATTCAATGCCATAATGAACAATGTACATATTGTAGTAAGTGATAAATTACAATAATTCCATGTAGCAGTAAGAATGCTTCTGAAAGTTTGTGGGTTCGAAACTCATTGTCAGAATCCCTAAACTTGGCGTACTGTTCTCACTCCAGGAAATGCTGCGACTAGAACTATATTAAATCATCTTCCATCTCAATGATGTTAGAAACCGATACGAATTCTCGCGACGTTAAATCAACAGGAAAAAAAAATACATTTTTTAACTTTTACAGTTATGACATTAATTACAATTATTTTTTCGTATCGAGTCCGCCTCAGTGGTGTAGTGATTAGTGCGATTAGCTGCCACCCCCGGAGACTCGGGTTCGATTCCCGGCTCTGCCAGAAATTTCAAAAGTGGTACGAAGACTGGAACGCGGTCCACTCAGACTCGGAAGGTCAGCTGAGAAGAGAGGGTTCGATTCTCACCTCAGCCATCCTCGAAGTGATTATCCGTGGTTTTCCACTTCTTCCCCAGGGAAATGCCAGAATGGTACCTAACGTAAAGCCACGACCGCTTCCTTCCCTCTTCCTCGACTATCCCTTTCATTCTTCCCATCCCCAACAAGGCCCCTATTCAGCTTAGCAGTTAAGGCCACCTGGGTGAGGTACTGGTCCTGCTTCCCAGTTTTATCCTCGACCAAATGTCTCACGCTCCAGGACACTGTCATTGAGGCGGTAGAGATGGGATCCATCGCTGAGTTCGGGGGAAAACCAACCCTGGAGGGTAAACGGGTTAAATAATTCTTCCTTTCTTTCCTTTCTTTCTTTCTTTCTTTCTTTCTTTCTTTCTTTCTTTCTTTCTTTCTTAATCTGTTTACCCTCCAGGGTTGGTTTTACCCTCGGACTCAGCGAGCGATTCCATCTATCCGCCTGAAGGACAGTGTCCTGGAGCGTGAGACTTTGGGTTCGGGGATAAAACTGGGGAGGAGGACCAGTGCATCGCCCAGGCGACCTCACCTTCTATGCCGAACATGGGCCTTGTGGGGGATGGGAAGATTGGACTGGATAGACAAGGAAGAGGGAAGGAAGCGGCCGGGCCTTACGTTAAGTACCATCCCGGCATTTGTCTGGACAAGAATTGCGAAACCACGGAAAACCACTTCCAGGATGGGTGAGGAGGGAATCGAACCCACCTCTACTCAGTTGACATCCCGAGTCTGAGGGGGCCCTGTTGCAGCACTCGTAAAACTTTTCAAATTTCGTGGCCTTCCGAGGGTGGCAGCTAATCACACTAACCGCTACACTACAGAGGTGGACACGGATTAAATCATAATAATAATAATAGTTTTCGTATCGCAGTTGCACTTCCTCCAAGCTGGGATGGTAAAGTCCAAGTAGCCAGGTTCAAGTATTTAAAACACGCTCAAATACAATTGGACTGTTCAGGCGTCGAACCCACCTACTTGAGCTCAGACGGCTGGAGCTCTGCCATCTGAACTAGTCGTCCCGCTATAAAAATAACCAATGAAACGTAAAACCTCTATTATTATTATTATTATTATTATTATTATTATTATTATTATTATTATTATTATTATTTCTAATGGTTTAGCGTCGCATTCAGACATCGAAGGTCTTGGACGAAGGGGTAGGAAAGGGCTAGGAATAGGGATTAAGATGCCGTGGCCTTGATTACGGTACAGGCCCAGCATTTACGTGCGGGGAAAATGGGAAACCACGGAAAGCCATCTTCAGTGCTGCCGCCAGTGGGGTTCGAACCCACTATCTCCCGAATGCATGCTCATAGTTGCGCGCCATTCGCTCGGTGTTGTGCCCTTTCTGACACCAATCCTATGTGGAGGAATGTATTCGCTGTTGCGTCTCTTTGTGGTGGTTGGTAGTGTGATGCGTAGAGAAAAACAAACGCTTAGTCCCCAAGCCAGAGGAATTAACAGTACGCAGATAAAATCCCAGACCTGGCCAGGAATACAACCTGAAGCTAAGGCCAGAGCGCTGAGAGGATCAAGCAGAGTTCGGCGGTCACACTGCATCCAACAGGAGATGCATGCACTCGCGGTGGACCTTGAGAGAGCGGCCACAAGGACATGGTCATCATATGACGTCACACGTACACGTCATCACGGCCGTGAGGTCACTGCGAGGACAGGTTCCTGATGACAACACAGCAGTGCGATTTAATTGGCTGGGAACTGGTTTGGGACGGAACAGGTGTCTTATTGTTGTTGATCATCGCGATGACAACAACAACAACCATTGTCTATAGTAAATATATCGCACTTCCCGCTCCTTGGCTGAATGCTGAACTTAGTGGCCTTTGGTTATGAGGACCCAGGTTCAATTCTCAGCCGGGTCAGGAATTTTAACTACTAGGGGACCCGTGCGAGAAATCTCGCATGTTCATAAATTATGTAGTGGTGCATTATTATACTGACGAATTTTCCGGAAGTAATTTTTGGTTTTATTATCATTATTTTCTTAACTGACAATTACAGCATATTATATATAATGACATAAAACAGGCGTCCCAGCGGCCAACATGTGAAGTGAACAGCAATGATGGCGCGATTTTCCTACAACAACAGTATTTGCAAATCGCACACTTCGAAAATTTTTAAACTCATTTTTAAAGAGATTATCGGTACTTATGAAATGAGAGTGCAGTTCGTTACTGATAATGTCTATTCTCTTTGTTTTGAATGCTCATTTGTCACGATCGGTTTCTTGTGAGCGCCGAAAAAGGGATCCATACTACTGAAATAATTTATATGATCTTACGACTGGTTAGCTCGGAGACTGGATGTTTGTGTTCGTCTTAATACAGTACACATCTTCCTTTCCATACAACACAGCACACTACAGAAGCACACCACACAATAGTGAAGACATCCCTCTACATAGCGTTGCGTCAGGAGGGGCATCGGCCGTAAAATTAGAATAAATAGATACAAATTGCCGACCCCAGGTAACTGCGAAAGGACCCATATTAATCAATCAATCAATCAATCAATCAATCAATCAATCAATCAATCAATCAATCAATCAATCAATCAATCAATCAATCAATCAATCAATCAATCAATCAATCAATCAATCAATCAATCAATCAATCATCATTGGTCTACAATTAGAATTGTCGGCCAGTTGACACATTCCCTATCAGTCCTTTACCTAGCCTTTTCTTAGATAAAGAAAGATGAGAGCATTCACCAATGAATGGTAGGGTTCATGAATTGCGAGAAAATTAAAGACATTCTAGACATCTTAAATATATGACTGTATTACCAGACCCCGGATTTTTAGGGGGACTAATTTGGTTATTAGTAAGTGTGCTCCAGCCCGTTCTTCGGTTATGTAGCGAGAGTAACATAAATTCTAGGGGTTATGGTAGACCGCACCCCTAATGCTTATGCAACACTCATTGCACAGTCGTTGTGAGGGTGGACTATACTTGTTACTCACTTCAGTAAGTTAACATTCTGACCTGTTAGTCCCAAAAAATCCAAGCCGTAATTATTATTTCTTTCTTTCCTAATCCGTTTACCCTCCAGGTTTGATTTTTCCTCGGACCAAGCGAGGGATCCCAGCTCTTCCACCTCAAGGGCAGTGTCCTGGAGCCTGACACTTGGTGGGGGTGGGGGTTACAACTGGGAAGCAGGACCAGTACCTCACCCAGGTTTCTTCACCTACTATACTGAACAGGGACCTTGTCGGAGGGGGGGGGGGGTGAAGATTGGAAGGGATGGACAAGGAAGAGGGAAGGAAGCGGCCGTGGCCTTAAGTTAGGTACCATTCCGGCATTTACCTGGAGGAGAAGTGGGAAACCACGGAAAATCATGACTGAGGTGGGAATCGAACCCAACTCTGCTCAGTTGACCTTCCGAGGCTGAGTGGACCTCGTTCCAGCCCTCGTGCCACATTTCAAATTTCGTGACAGTGCCGGAAATCGAACGCGGGCCTCCGAGGGTGGCAGCTAATCACCCTAACCACTACACCACAGAGGCAGATTAATATTATTATTATTATTATTATTATTATTATTATTATTATTATTATTATTATTATTATTATTATTATTATTATTATTATTATTATTTAAACACTCAGACGAGCAGTTCGACAGTGGGCCTCTCCGGAGGGCAGACACCACTACCACCAGTACGTGTCTTGGCTTAAATTTCATGTTACTACTTTTAATGACATCGTGACTTTTAGAGAATCTTGACACCCCTCGGTTTACGGAGAATTCCGATCCACGGGCCAGGAAACGTCACGCACACGCGCGCGAAGGGACGGAAGGAACTGTAATAAACGATGTGGCTGAACTAATTCCTTGGCGAGGAGGATACGAACCGGAACGATGCGAGGTCATAGGCACGTACTGTAATATCGGTACAACGTCTTAGAATGGGAAATATGACCTTAAAGTGATGGCTCTGCACTAATATCTTTTGTACAGCCTTGGGGGTAACTATATCCTGAATGAGGTCTGTTGGATAAGAGCCGGCCGGCCCGCATGGTTCAGAATGTAGAGCTCTTGATCCCGCATCATATCGGTGGAATATTGGAGGTTCTTAAATACGACAGCACCAAGTCGGTAGATTTACTGGCACGTGAAGTCCATAACGTTATATTCTCTAAGGACATCTCATTTGCATAACTCATGTCTATGCAAATACATACTTGTTTTTTTTTTAGCTAGTTTAATGTTTGCCATGTTTACCATTTAGGATATTTAGCGTATAGAATAGCGCCGTCCCTTACTTTCGGATCGCTTGAAAAGCCGGATCCCAAGATAGCGGGTTCAAACCTGGCAGAGGTAGTCAGATTTTTGAAGGGCGGAGAAAAGTCCATTCGACACTCCATGTCGTACGATGTCGGCATGTTAAAGATCGTCTGCCATCTAGTGGGCCTAGAGTAAACCAGAACGTCGAAATTGACGAGCAGACAGCCAGATGGCGTCAAATTGAAATGTCTGCACACGGTAGCTGAGGCGATACGATTATCATTATTATTATTATTATTATTATTATTATTATTATTATTATTATTATTATTATTATTAGAATCTATTTGTTCGATATATGCATTAAATTATCTTTCTTACAATTATTTGGGTATTCTTCCTTTTTTCTTTCTTTCTTTCTTTCTTTCTTTCTTTCTTAATCCGTTTACCCTCCAGGATTGTTTTTTCCCTCGGACTCAGCGAGGGATCCCACCTCTACCGCCTCAAGTAAAGTGCGCTAGAGCGTGATACTTTGGGTCGGGTGATACAAGTGGGAAGGAGGACCAGTGCCTCGCCCAGGTAGCCTCACCTGCTATGCTGAAGACAGGGTCCTTGTGAGGGACGGAAATATTGGTCCTCCTCCCCAGTGTCATCCTCTACCCAATGTCTCACTCTCCAGGACACTGCCCTTGAGGCGGTACAAGTGGGATCCCTCTCTGACTCCGAGGAAATAAACAATCCTGGACGGCAAACAGATTAAGAAAGAAGAAAGATAAATAAATAAATAAATAAATAAATAAATAAATAAATAAATAAATAAATAAATAAATAAATAAATAAATAAATAAAGTCAGAGGCACACCTCAGAATTGGAAATATTTTAATAAAACAGGTGCACAAGTTCTGCTACTTAGGATCAATTGTTACCGATGACAACATATGTACTGTGGAAACAAAAAGAAGAATTTCCCTGCGTAAGAAAGCCTTATAGGAGAAGAAGCAGCTCTTAATTAGTAAATCCTTAGATAATGAACATTTATTTGGAGTGTGCTGCTATATGGCTATGAAGGATGGACTCACTTGAAGGAGGACCGTGAAACGACTAGAGGCAGTGGAAATGTGGCTATGGAGGAAGATGACAAGAACTGGCTGGATTGAGAAGAAAACTAATGAAGCAGTGGTTAGAGAAATAAACACCCAGGGACATTTAATAACAACATTAAAAGGAGGAAAGCGTAAGTTTTTGGTCACATTCTCCGGCTTCATAAAGAACTTGTTCGAAGGCAAGGTGATGGGAAAGAAAGACAGAGGGGAGCAACGGAAGATCATTGAAGAGGTAGTTGAGATGATGGAATGTCAAGGTTATGGAGAGATGAAAATAATCGCAGAGAGAAGAGATCAATGTTGGCAGTGAAAAGGCAAAGCCTTTAGATATTGATGATGAAATAAATAAATAAATAAATAAATAAATAAATAAATAAATAAATAAATAAATAAATAAATAGCGGAACCCACGCGTTCCGGAGAGGGTGATGACATGGACAGTCTCTCTTATTTAATGTAGATCAGTGCTAAATAGTGCGCTTGCTCTGCGGTATAGGGTAGCGTGCCTACCTCTTACCCGAAGACCCCGGCTTCTATTACCTCTAGGTCAGGTACTTTTACCTGAAGGCTCGTTCGAAGTCCACTCAACGTATGTGATTAAAATTGAAGAGCTCTCTGACGGTGACATAGCGGCCCCGATCTAGAAAGCCAAGCATATTGTCTCAGAACATTCGTTGTGCTGACCACACAATACCTCGTAATCTGCAAGCCTTCGGGGCGAGCAGCGGTCGCTTAGTAGGCCGAGGCCTTTCGGGACTGTTGCGCCAAGATGTGGTTTGGTTTAGTGATAAAATGTCGACCGCCGGGCCTCGAGAACGTAGGTACAAACCCGGTGGGGATCAGGGGGTTTTTGAAGACGGATGTCATACAATGTCATGTAAATAATGTAAACACATTTGGTGTTTATCTGACTAAATTGTTTATTTCAATCACTCGCGAGTATAGGTGTAATCGACCTTAGTACCAACCCCAAGTAATTAGGGAAAGGCCGAGAAAAGGAAGAAAGGGGTTACAGAGGTAGCAGGTAGTACTCTATTACTAAGAGGTGGGTGCTTGCTCGGTTCTTCAGGGAACGCTCTACAGTACAGTGATTACAGTGCTGTTTGCGGTCATTCCTCCTCCCTGCCTACCTACCTACATATCCAGCGTGGGCCTCACCCACAAGACATCTCTGACTCTTCAATCTTTTATCTGAAATCCTCCTCATTCTTTACTCTACGTCTCTCTCCTACAGTGACAATGTTAATTAGCCCTTGAATCTCTCTTCTCATAATAGCGGCTTCCATACTAAACGACGTCTGCTCCCGGCACGTTAACAAACTAGTGACCGTCCCGTAGATTTCGCGGGCTCCGTCCTTTCGAAATCGTATTTTCATTATACAGGTAAACCCCGTTATACGCGGATTCGTTATCCGCGATTTCGCATATACGCGATTTTGGTTTTAAGTCTAGTGCTGTCATCTGTCAACAGTATGGGGAAGCTGTAGTTCCTTAAGGCGGGTACAGACATGCGTGCTGAACTCTGTAACGTACACTACATCGCGCGCCAGGGTTGAACGGGGCAAGCGCATATCTACGCGCATCTTCTGTCGTGTTTGTCGAGACGTGAATCGTCAGTTCCGGTCAGTAGAGCTGTGAAGTTGCACTTGACAAGTTTCGTACTTAATATGCCGCGTAAAAGGAAACCAAGTGTGTCCGTCGAAGGAAAGAATCGTGTACCAAAGTCGTACTCCTTAAAAACAAAGAAGTTTTTGATCGCTGTGAGAAAGGTAAGCGTATTGTTGACATTTAGCATGCTTCGGGACTTAGTGAGTCCACTGTGAGAACAATTCGTGACAATGCGGAATTAATTCCAAAAACTGCTCAATCATCTACTAACTTAAGTGTGACCAGATCTCGCTCGGAAGCGATGGGAAGAATGGTTTGGATTCAGCATCACAACCAACAACACATGCCTCTCTCTGAAGCTGCTATTCGAACTAAAACTAAGAACTTGTATGCAGAGTATAGTTTATTATTGTGTTTTTCAGTGTTAAACTTTTAAGTGTATAAAGTTTGCATTAAAATGCGTTTCATAAACATGATAATGGTTATTTTTTGTAACAATACTAAAAATCTCTGCCATTTTAAACTTAATACGTGAGTAAACGGAAACCTAACCCTATATTTTACATATAAAATTACTCTCGATTTACGCGAATTCGGTATCCGCGGCAATTCCGCGGAACGTAACTATCGCGTATAACGACGTCTACCTGTACTTTAATTTAAAGATCACTGCCCGTCATTTTTACGGGCCTGGTTGTAGCTGCATGGTCGTTGAACTGCATAGTGGCAAATTCATTCCCTAGATAGCAATTTTCACCATTTTCATTTACGAAACTAGCAGGCGGTGGAGAGAAGTAAAATAAATCCATGATTGTAGTAGGAGTAAAGACGGCGCGAAAAGGCTAAGAGAAGGCGAAACAGGCCATGTGGAAGGCGATGTAGGTGACTGATTGTGGAATAGATGATTTAGAAGATACTCGTGATGTGTTTGGAGGTATGTAAATTAATTTCGGGTAGCTCTCCAATCTTAGAGCCTCCGTGGCTCAGGCAGTAACGCCCCGGCCCATTTCACCGCTTGGTTTCATGGTTCAAATTCCGGTCACTCCATATAAGATTTGTGCTGGACAAAGCGGAGGCGGGACAGGTTTTTCTCCCGGTTTTTCCTGCCAACTTTAATTCCAACAACACTCTCCAATATCATTTCATATTATCTGTCAATCTTTAATCATTGCCCCAGAGGAGTGCGACAGTTTTCAGCAGCCGGCACAATTCCTATCCTCGCCGCTAGATGGAGGCTTCATTCATTCCATTCCTGACCCGGTCGAATGAGTGGAAACAGGCTGTGGATTTTCATTTTTCTAGGACTAAATCTTAACATTTTGAATATAACTTTTCAAGTTTAGACCAAGGCTTTGTAACGAATGATCGAGATATTGTTTGAAAGTGAGATGTAGCGGTGTCCACCTCCGTGGTGTAGTGAATAGTGTGATTAGCTGCCACCTCCGGAGGCCCGGATTCGATTTCCAGCTCTGCCACGAAATTTGTACAAGGGCTGAAACGAGCTTCACTCAGCCTCGAAAGGTCAACTGAGTAGAGGGGGGTTCGATTCCCACCTTAGCCATCCTCAAAGTGGTGTGCGTGGTTTCCCACCTCTCATGCAGGCAAATGCTGGAATGTTACCTAATTTAAGACCACGGCCGGTTCCTTCCCTCTTCCTTGTCTATCCCTTCCAATCTTCCCATCACTCACAACGCCCCTGTTCAGCATAGCAGGTGAGGCCGCCTGGGCGAGGTACTAGTCCTCCTCCCCAACTGTATCCCCAACCCAAAATCTCACATTCCAGGACACAGTCCTTGAAGCGGTGGAGGTGGGATCCCTCGCCGAGTCTCAGGGAAAAGCCAACCCTGGAGGGAAAACGGATTAAGAAAGAAAGAAGTCTGGAAGAGATACAAAATGTGGGCTTGGCCATGAAAGTGTTATAGAAAACACTTGTGAAACAAAATGAGGACACCTCAGCGTCTTTTTAAAAGTTTCTGTTCTTATTTTGTAAGCTAATTTTTACAATCAATTTTAGAGTTGTTGACTTAAAAGTATAACAGGTGCTGTCCTATAGGCGAAATTAGAGTGTTTGCAATGGAAAATGTGTTATTTTGTACTTACTGAAAAGCAACATGAGAACCATTTAGCAACCCACATCATCTTTTGTAGATTACGAGAAGACATTTCTTAGAGTAAACCGAGCCAAACACTGGAATATTCTCCACAAACGTGGCTACCAGAAAAAAAAAATTGACAACGTTCTTAAATGACGGCATTTCTAAGGTTGCATTACATACGTCACTTAGTAGTTTTAGTACACATACTGTATGTGGATGATATGTTTCCTGTATGGAAAGATTTACCTACCTCTGGAGTAAAACTGAACACTATTCTTATTAATCGACTTTTATTCGTTGAATGATCTGGTACTGTTTAGTTATATATTCGCTTTGACTTCGCACCGACACAAATATGCTTTATGGCAACGATGGGATAGGAAAAGGCTAGGAATGGGAAGGAAGCGACGGTGGGGTTAATTAAGTTATAGCCCCAGCATTTGCCTGACGTGAAAATAGGAAACCACAGAAAACCATCTTCAGAGATACGAGATACAGGCTGTAGTTCCTACCAGGTCACTGTTTCCACTCCAGACCCGGAACAAGGTCTCGCCCACTCCACATTATTTCTTCTCTGACTCATTGCTATGCGAGCAACTTGGAAGACCAGACTGGTGTACACTTCCGAATGTGGCTGCAGATTCCGAGTTGTGTATCGATAATGATTGACCAAAATATAGAATACGATAAAATAATGTCCTGTAACAATTAAGAGGATGGAGGGGGGGGGGGTCCCGCAAGGCAGTAACATTGGACCTTCATATTTATGTTATTATGTACATATGATATGATTAAAAAGTGAAGTCAAAAGTAAGGATTTTAGCAATTGTTGTGTTGTACAGAGTAGCAAGTAAGTTACAGGATTGTAAGAGATTGCAACAATACCTCGACGATGTTGTGACATGATGCTTGTTATTTAAGGGGACGTAGCATCTAGGTCATCGGGCCAAATGATGTGAGATGGACAGCAGACAATGGTATATTTGTAAACGGGGTGAAAAGTAATGTTGTAAGTTTTACCCAGAGGAAAAGTCCTCTCACTTGTTGATGGAGTGAATGTACCCCCACGGAGATCACTGCAAGTACTTAGGGGCTAATATAAATAAATATTTTCACTGGAAAAATAAAAATTAACAAGGTTCTTCATATACTGTAACTGGGAGAGTATTTAGTTGGTTTTTCCCCCTTTCAATCTGTTTTCAGATAGGTCTTATGGCGACGATGGGAGTGGGAAAGTGCTAGGAGTTGGAATGGAGCGACCATGGCTTTAATTAAGGAACAGTGCAAGTGACTTCCATAATGTTGGTACGAGCATCTTAATTACCATAATAGGCAAGCGACATACAACTTTTTTTCGACCATAATTAAATGTCTAAGTTTTATTGACCATGAGTGTTCCCGACTAGTTCAACAGACAGCATGCCCGGAGCAGCTCTTTGGCTTGGAGATTTTAACCTCAAATCAAGTAAAATTAAAATGGAGGAAATTAACTCAATTTTTCTCCAGTTCCTCAACTGAGCATAGAATTTTTAATACACCTTCCTTCACTTTGGCGGCAAATAAAATTCAACACTGCGACCATTTCTATTGACTGTAGTTGCCATTTTGGATTGCTAAAGCTTGAGGATTATTCTGCGTACGATATTAATCGATATGGGATATGCTTAGTTGGAAGTCGATAGTTGGAATAACAACGGTACTTTAAGGGGAGGTTGTTTGGGTTGAATATACTATTTTTACATCTTTAATGATTCTGTTAGCTGGCAGTCCATTTTTTAAAATTTTCATGTGTCTTTTATTTTGCTGAAATAGTACCCCGAACGCCTTTTAATGGACATTTTAAATAACGCGTGACATAGAAGAGATGCTGGTGGTGGTGATTATTGTTTTTTCTTTAAGACGCCGGGCTGAGTGGCTCAGACGGTTGAGGCGCTGGCCTTCTGACGCCAACTTGGCAGGTTCGATCCTGGCTCAGTCCGGTGGTATTTGAAGGTGCTCAAATACGTCAGCCTCGTGTCGGTAGATTTACTGGCACGTAAAAAGAACTCGTGCGGGCCTAAATTCCGGCACGTCGGCGTCTCCGAAAATCGTAGAAGTATTTAATGGGACGTAAAGCAAATAACATTACTATTAACATTATTTACTTTAAGAGTAAGTACAACTAGGCAACCAACCACTATTAACACTAATCAGAGAGGAAAAACATTGAAGGGGTCTGACACTTCAAAACATGAACGTATCGGCAAAAGGAAGACACGGGCCACGAAGGGCAGGAAAATGAGACTCCCTACGCCTCGCAACCTAATATTGTCGGGGAGGGAAAAGAACAAGTGTTGACCAAGGGTGGTCGGACCGGGCGAGTTGGCCGTGCGGTTAGGAGCGCGCAGCTGTGAACTTGCATCCGGGAGAAAGTGTGTTCGAACCCCACTGTCGGCAGCCCCTGAAGATGGTTTTCCGTGGTTTCCCATTTTCACGCCAGGCAAATGCCGAGGCTGTACCTTAATTAAGGCCACGGCCGCTTCCTTCCCAGCCCTAGCCCTTTCCTATCCAATCTACGCCATAAGACCTATCTGTCACGGTGCGACGTAAAGCAACTAGCAAAAAAGAAGTGGTCGGGTAGGATAGATGAAAGTGAGGAGCCTGGCACAAGTAAGTGAAAGCAGTGCCAGGACTCAGCTAAGGGCCCCGTGCTCGCCAACCCGCGCTTCCACCCACAGGGGGGATATAAGCGAACTACACCTCCGTTCTAGGTCTGTTCCGTCTGCCCCAGAACTGGAATATTTTTAGTTTTCTAGGCTAGTTCAGAGGTTTGTAGATTCTAGGTGTGTTTTGTGTGTTGACCAGCCTGGTAGATGCTGTGCAGCATTCATTTGTTTGCTTTGCAGTAACAAGATATACTTCGAAAGTGCTTGCATGGAAGCAACCAAAATCCAATTCGAGCTCGATAGTTGCAGTCGCTTAAATGCGGCCAGTATCGAGTATTCGGAAGATAGTGGGTTCGAACCCCACCGTCGGCAACTCTGATGATAGTTTTCCGTGGTGAGGATGTGCTGGGTCTGGGGCTGTACCTTAATTAAGGTCACGGCCGATTCCTTCCCACTCTCAGCCCTTTCCTATCCCATCGTCGCCATAAGACCTATCTCTGTCGGTGCGACGTAAAGCAACTTGTAAGTTAAAAAAAAATCCAAACGCGTCATTTCATAATCTGATTTGAAGTAGGGTGTCAAAAACTGTGTTTGTATGGAAAAGGACGTTGTTAATAGGTGTCTGTGATGCTGCATTGGCATTCACTGAGGGGAACAATGGTAGGATTAAAGTGTTAAGAAAACTGGGTATAGAATCGCATGTGAACATGATTGGTGCATGGTGTGCTAGACAATCTACGTATGTGAGTCAGGTATAATATTTTGGAGCTAGTTCAGAGGAAGCTAGGAAGTTAGAAAGAAGCCAGAAGAGGGACAGAGAAGATGAAGACAACCAAGATGATCCAGAACATGGGCCTGGAGCACGTTAATGTAACACAGTCGAGAAGTAACAGAGTTATTTAACTTTGGATGTAATTAACCAATGGAAATGGTATACATAAGAAGGATTTATTTTAAAAGAAGAGCTGTTTGCATTCC
Organism: Anabrus simplex; assembly: GCF_040414725.1. Lineage (NCBI taxonomy): Eukaryota > Metazoa > Arthropoda > Insecta > Orthoptera > Tettigoniidae > Anabrus > Anabrus simplex. Next base: position 212,770,298 of record NC_090272.1, read on the forward strand.
GAGACCCCACGGCTCGTTTTTAATTCCGCTCAAACTGTTTGAACATTTGGACGTTCTCCTTTTAAACTGTAACTCATGCATTTATGTATCTTAAAAAGTGAGAAAAGTATAGACCGAACCCCATTGGCAAAACTTATCCTGTGATCTTGCGCCAGGACTTCTATACTATGTACGGAAAATGTAAATTCTTCGACACCGAGCTCGATAGCTGTAGTCGCTTATGTGCGGCCAGTAACCAGTTCCCGGAAGATAGTGGTTCGAATCCTACTGTCCGCAACCCTGAATATGGTTTTCCGTGGTTCCCTATTTTCACGTCAGGCGAATGCTGGGGCTGTGCCTTAATTAAGGCCACGGTCGCTTCCTTCCCTCTCCTAGCTCTTTCCTCCTCCATCGTTGCCATAAGACCTGTCTGTGTGGGTGCGGCTTAAAGCAACTTGTAAAAAAAAAAAAAAAAAAAATCTTCATCAAAACGCATTTACGAACGGACGAAGAGTTTCTACTGCTTCAAAGGGATTCAGGTTTTAAAACATTAATCATTTTTCGTGTAAATTCTTGAGTCTGCGTTAATGGGCTCGGTGCCCAGAAAGCAGAGAGGGTAATTTGCTCATAACTGTGTTCGCAGGTGTGGCGAACCGAGACATAAGACGTGCCTGGTGGGCTCTTCTTCCTTGTCCAAATAAAAACTGCGCCTGACAGCAAACCGGCTCCTAAGACAGGACACTTATTATAATGTGCTTGATCTCTGAGATCGGTGAAAATAAGTTAGTCGATTCCACAGCCTTCTGTAAATGGTACGCTTTAGGGGAGTTGAAATATCTTTTTTTAATTGTTCCCTGTAGCCTTTAAGTAGTTAAAGGGGGTGTACTGAATTTGATTGCTCTAGCTCGTGTGGGTTCTTCAGATAAATGTACCTAATACTTTTTAAGAATTTATTTCAGGAAATGTAATGTTAACCGACAGCCGAGGGGCAGTGGTGCCAATAGCCATTTGATAAACACTCTTGTTGCAGGGACCATATATATGTTTTGATTCAATAAAATATTTCTTACCACGGAAAGCCATCTTCAGGGCTGCCGACGATGGGGTTCGAACCCACTGTCTCCTGAATACAAGCTGATAGCTACGTGACCCAAACCGCACGGCCAACTCGCTCGATCTCCCCCTTTTATTTTCAACCTTTAATTTTCCTCGTGTCCGACTCGTTGGCTGAATGGTCAGCGTACTGGCCTTCGGTTCAGAGGGTCCCGGTTCGATTCCCGGCCGGGTCGGGGATTTTAACTTTCATTGGTTAATTCCAATGGCCCGGGGGCTGGGTGTTTGTGCTGTCCCCAACGTCCCTGCAACTCACACACCACACATAACACTGTCCTCCACCACAATAACACGCAGTTACCTACACATAGCAGATGCCGCCCACCCTCATCGGAGGGTCTGCCTTACAAGGGCTGCACTCGGCTAGAAATAGCCATACGAAATTATTATTTTCCTCGTTCTTTTCATATATGTACCATTATTTTTATTGTTAATTGCTATTTCCCTACAGTTCTGTTGTTAGTTTATAATTTTCTTCCGCTACTTTTGTCAGTTGATTTTTTCCGTTGTTCTTTCATTTATTTTTTAAGATTGCATTGTGATACTCCATTGTTAATACATTTTTCACTGCGAACTCTGTAACTCGGCATCTCGCCATTTTGGTTTCCCAGAAAAATAAATAAATAAATAAATAAATAAATAAATAAATAAATAAATAAATAAATAAATAAATAAATAATTAAATAAATAAATAAATAAATAAGGCAGCTTTGTTAAAAATAACTCTCGAAACTTCTACCAGACTTGTAAGAGTCAGTTAAAGGGGTATCAAGCGTCTAACATATGCTTCAAAGATGAAAATGGTAGACTTGGCCTAAGCAATGCTGAGAATTTTGATATACTTGCGAAGCACTTTGATCAACTTTTAACCTGACTATAAGTTGGAATTCTCTCAAACAACTGAAAATCTGGAACAAGATATACCATCCACTGCTGAAGAAATTAAAGAAGTAACTAACAATCTGGATAATAATAAAGCTAGTGGAGAAGACTCTATAACAGCTGAACTTTTGAATCGGTCTCAATCAAAAATCATTGAAGAGCTGCAGTTAATCTTTGAAGGTCTTTGCAGAACATAGAGGATTCCAGAAGAATGGAAAATGGCTCCAATACACCCAAAGCATAAAAAAGGGGACAAACAAAAGGTTGGTAACTATAGAGGCAACTCTCCTCTGCAAATTGCATACAACGTATTCTCAAAAATATTGCTGAATAGAGTAAAACCATCATTTGACATCGACTGGGTGAGTATCAAGCTGGATTTCGAAAAGGTAGATTTTGTTCAGAGCGAATATTTAACTTAAAATCCATAATTCCGCCATAAGATATTGAATTAAAAGGACATTGTTGTGACTTTTGTATATTTTAAATAGGCCCATGACTCGGTTGATAGAGAAACCATAGATAAATCAATTCCTGAATTTGGAGTGAAAACTAAATTGGCAAACCTAATACGTGAAACACTTACTGATACAATTTCAAAGATGTGGGTGAGATATCAAAGCCTATTAAGATAAATACAGCGGTATGGCAAGATGACGGTTTGTCACCCCTTCTATTCAACTGTATTCTTCAGAAAATTGTAAGAATTTGGAATCTAAAGCTTAAAGAACTTGACATTTTGCCGGTAACTTTGGAGAGAAAGAACAAAGGCATTGAAGTAAATTGCCTGGCATTTGCAGACGATTTTGCTATATTGTCAGAAAACCTAACAAATGCAACAATACAAATCAATCTCTAGGAAAAATGGCCAACAAGACAGGTTTGAGAATCTCCGTAGGAAAAAACAAAATTTATTACAAACATCAAAATTGCTCCAAAATTGTTGGCAACAGATATTGGTCCAGTGGAAAGAGTAACGGAATTCAAATATCTGGGAGAAATAATTCAAGAAAATGGTTCAGACAAATCTTCAGTAGAAGGGTATACAAGATGGAAAAGCATTTGGTATCACAAATAACGTTTATAACAAAAAGTGTCTATCTAAAAATCTTAAAATAAGGCACTACAGTACAGTGGTGAGCCCGGAATGCCTATATGCAAGTGACTGGTACTAAACTATAGATTAGATGAACTTGAGGTACTAGAAAGGAGAATCATGAGAAAAATCTTAGACCCTGTGAAAACAACAGAAGTATGAACATTAAGATCTAATTTTGAAACATACAGGAACATAGAAAACATACCAAAACCATAAGAACAAGGAGATTGTAATTTTTTGGACATATTTACAGAATGGATGATTTCAGATTAACAAAAGGATTTTCAAGTACCTTTGGGACAGAAAGGAAAAAACTAGCTGGAACTATGGACAGAGAGATTTTTAGAAAGAGGATAGTAAGTATGCTAGGATTCCGAGGAAGATTAAACAAGAAACCTGGTGCGAAGTGATTTGAGGACAGAACAATTAGCACAGTGAAAGAATGAAAGAATATTGGAAAGAGCGGAAGAGAAAACAAAAAGGAATGAAATATTGAACTGAAATTGGTACGTGGTCCTTAGCAGGCCTCATCGGGAAGAATGAATAAATAAATAAATAAATAAATAAATAAATAAATAAATAAATAAATAAATAAATAAATAAATAAATAAATAAATAAATAAATAAATAAATAAATAAATGTCCGCCTCTGTGGTAAAAGTAAACTCGTGTCCTGATATCGAGGTGTTCCAGTTGTTTTCAGCTACACTCCCAATGCAGATGAGTTTCATATACCATTTTAACTATACACCAGCCCTCCTACCTTTCTTAAATCTCTAGTAGTAAAGGGAATCGAACCTAGGCTTCCGAGGATGCCAGCTAATAGCGCTAACGTTATGGAGGCGGATGCCTGTGTGGTGTAGTGGTTAGTGTGATAAGCTGCCACTCCCGGAGGCCCGGGTTCGATTCCCAGCTCTGCCACGAAATTTGAAAAGTGGTACGAGGACTGGAATGGGGTCCACTCAGCCTCGGGCGGTCAACTGAGTAGAGAGAGGGAGGGTTGGGGGTCGATTTCCACCTGAGCTATCCTCGAAGTGGTTTTCCTTGGTTTCCCACTTCTCCTCTAGGCTAATGCCGCGATGGTACCTAACTTAAGGCCACGGCCGCTTCCTTCCCTCTTCCTTGCCTATCCCTTCCAATCTTCCCATCTCCCCCACAAGGCCACTGTTCAGCATAGCAGGTGAGGACGCCTGAGTGAGGTACTGGTCCTCATCCCCAGTTGTATCCCTCGACCATAAGTCACTTTCCAGGACGCTGCCCTTGAGGCGGTAGAGATGGGATCCCTCGCTGAGTGCAAGGGAAAAATCAACCCTCGACGGTAAACGAAATAAATAAATAAATAGATAAATAAATAAATAAATAAATAAATAAATAAATAAATAAATAAATAAATCTTGCATCATCATCTAAATTCAATGCACATCAAAAAACTCCCGGATGTTTTCAAGAGTAAAACCTCTGCCGATCATGAACGCGCTAGTACCTCCCGGTCCAAGTTTGCGGTCAAGGTCAAGCCGTCCAGTTTCCTGGAACCGAAGTTGTTTCTGTAGTCCATTGACTGACAAGTCAGGAAGCTTTACTTGCTCTCTCTGAATAAAGGTATAATATAGCTAATATACATTTCGTATGCCTGTTGTTTACAGGTCATCAAACGTCCCTCACCGGCTCCATAGCCTGTGGTCCTAGGAGTCCTTTGTTCGATTCCCTGCCGGTTCGGGGATTTTAACTTTCATTGGCTAATCCTTTCGCTCGGGGGCTGGGTGTTTGTGCTGCCTTCATCACTACAATTCACCCAGTCTACCTACGCCACTCCAGTAAAAGGAACAATAGCATAACCGCATTCATTTAATCGATCTGGCCCAATTTTCTTCATACACGGACAGATCAAAAACTATGGACAGTGTTGGACATACTGTACTTAGCATTGCCCTGTTCTGATAACTTCTGAAAAGCTTTCGCTTCCCAAGGAGACGTCCATATTTACAGCAGAAATACTCGCTGTTCGTGCTGCAATCATCTTTGCACTCTCATAGCATACACAAAGCAAAGCAAAGTCACCTCCGTAGAGGCTATGAAGGCCCTTGGAGGAGTGGGAGGTAAAGGCTTCCACCATTGTTAACCTCGGCACGTGATGAGGTGGAGTGGTTAGCTCTACGCCCGGCCACCTTTGCCCACAGGAATTAACCTGGTACTCATTTTTGGTGTAGGCTGAGTGAACCCCAGGGCCATATGTACATCCGGAAGTGGAAATCTCGTTTCTTAAATTTTACGACTTCCTGACGGGGATTCGAACCCACGTCCTTCCGGGCGAACCGAGCACGGCTTTACCGCCTCGGCCAGGCAGCCCCTTCATAGCATACACAAGGAATATTAATTCTTACATATGCCCAAAGTGTTTTACAACACACCGAGCTCGATAGCTGCAGTCACTTAAGTGCGGCCAGTATCCAGTAATCGAGAGATAGTGGGTTCGAACCCCACGGTCGGCACTCCTGAAGATGGTTTTCCGTGGTTTCCCAGTTTCTAATCAGGCAAATGCTGGGACTGTACCTTAATTAAGGCCACGGCCGCTTCCTTTCCACTCCTAGCCCTTTCCTATCCCATCGTCGCCATAAGACCTATCTGTGTCGGCGTGACGTAAAGCCAATTGTAAAAGAAAATGTTTGACAGCAACCACAATACACTTAGTGGACCGTAAAAAGTAATCAATACGTTCCTGTCCGGCTCCATGGCTAAATGGTTAGCGTGCTGGCCTTTGGTCACAGAGATCCCGGGTTCGATTCCCGGGAGTGTAGGGAATTTTAGCCATAATTGGTTACTTTTGCTGGCAAGGGGGCTGGGTTTATGTATCGTCAACTTCATCATCATTTCATTATCATCACGACGCGCAGGTCGCCTACGGGTGTCAATTCAAAAGGCCTGCATCTGGCGAGCCGAACTTGTTCTCGGACACTCCCGGCACTAAACGTCTTACGCCAAATATTTTACTATCATTATGACATTTTGCAAATGGAATACAGCGCAAAAATCATCCGCATCAATATACAGTTGCTTTGGCTGAAAGGACCTAAGAGCATAACGAGATAGCTGATCAACTAGCAAAGCAGAGCATCTCAGATGGAACCTAGAACGCTATGGCGGCTCCATATACGGACTTTATACCACAACTGCGTAGTAAACTTCACAATGATTGGTCGAATAACTGGAACAAAACGCAGGAGATTAAAGGACCACAATACACTTCTTGGTGAGCAGCCTCACATACCAACACGACCCTGGTTTGATAAATTACGTCTTAGTAACCTTACATCCATAATACACACTCGTCTCGGTTATGGCTACTACCCAAATCGTCTTCATCGGATCAGAGTAGTGGATTCTCCCATGTGCGACAAGGACCCAGAGGAAATTGGCGATCTTAATAACATCATTCTCGGTTGCAGAAAATATCGATATGCATAAATTGTATTTTAAGAGAAACTGGCCGTTATTCATGTCCCTTTTCCTACCTGTGTACAATACCGGTCAGAAGTTTAGGACCACGTAAAGAAATCACGAAATGTCATGTAGAACCTAAAATTGTGCCACGAGATATCTGTAATTTTCTTTCTGAGCTCTCACATATAATAGGATATATGTCGCCTGATTTCATTGAGTTAGTCCAAATAATGCGGAAGTTATGAATTTTTAACTCTTGGACGGTCACAACAAACGATCAAAAATTTTGGTCATATAATGTACTGTACACTCTAATTGGTTGCAAGTATCACCGCCAAGATGTTTTTGTAGACTTAGAGGTAGGTGGGGGCCATTTTAGTTATAAATATAAAACTTCCAAAAATATGCGGCACCTTTTCTTCTTGCGTGTTTAATTTTTTTCGAACAAGGGCCAAAATGGTTGATTTTTCTTTGCCTTTGTCATGTATAGCTCAAGGTCTCAGGACGAGCTATCGGCATTAAACTTATCCGGCCTGATAGTTCCATTTGCACTTTGTGGATGGCAACCAAGAACACATTTCTGATGACGATAGCTCACACTGAGATCTATGACAAGAACAAGGAAAAACTGACAATTTTAGAGCTGATTTGAAACAAAAAATAAAAGCATAAAAGTCGGTGCCGCATTTTTTCGGAATTTTTTTTATACTAAAATGACCCCCAACTATTGCTAAGTCTATAAACGAATCTTGTTGCTGATACTTGAAGCCGATTAGAGTATATAGTACATAATATTTCCAAAAATGTTGACTTTGTGACGTGACCTTCCAACAGTTAAAAATGTATAACTTATACACTACTTGGCGTAAATCACTGAAATCAGGCGACGTATATCATATTAGATGCAAGAGCTCAGGAAAAAAAAATACAGAGGTCTAGTAGCAAAATTTTAGGTTGTAGATGGAACTTCATGATTTTTTAATGTGGTCCTAAACTTTTGACCGGTACTGTAATATGCTTACCAAGAAGATCTGATAACATTTACCTAGCGCTTTCCCACTTTTTTCATATGACTGATCTAAAAATCTAAATGAGACATTTATCGCCGAAGGTTTTTTTTTTTTCGTGAGCTGTGAGGCAAATAAAATGACTTGTGCTTCCTTTGTACTGAGATCTGTTGCGTTTTTTTAGAGTCCGGAATTCCATGCAGTTCCTAAATAAGCTGGTTACACTTCTGAAACTTTGCAAATATTTGTTTTATGAATAATCAATTCCAAACAACCGTACTTTCCCCGTGCATATTTGCATGTTTTGCCCATTTTGGAAGAAAATTCATGCATAGTATATATTTCGAAAATTTTGGATTTAATAGCGAATAATTGGACATTTATATTGCATTATGCGACTTTTCTTCTGATTCTGACGCATATGAAAGTGAAAATCTACAACCTGTTTTCCAGTCATTGGCGGGTCAGGGATGTAAGGAATGAAACATATATAGGCTGTTATTACAATGGGGTCGCCACTCCCAATGTGATTTATTAATGACTGATAAATACTATGGAATGATATTGGAGAATGTTGCTGGAATGAAAGATGACAGAGAAAACCGGAGTACCCGGAGAAAAACCTGCCCGCCTCCGCTTTGTCCAGCACAAGTCTCATATGGAGCGAACGGGATTTCAACCACGGTGTCCAGCGGTGAGAGGCCGACGCGCTGCTGTCTAAGAACGGAGGCTCCTCTGACGCATATATTATGTTAAATTGCATGATGGTGCATTTTTTGAACATGAATTTGCAGAATTTTGGACTGTACGTCCACCTTATTAGGGCTGCCTGGCCGAGGCGGTAAAGGCGTGCTCGGTTCGCCCGGAAGGACGTGGGTTCTAATCCCCGTCTGGAAGTCGAAAATTTTAAGAAACGAGATTTCCACTTCCGGAGGTGCGTATGGCCCTGAGGTTCGCTCAGCCTACACCAAAAATGAGTACCAGGTTAATTCCTGGGTGCAAAGGCGGCCGGGCGTAGAACTAACCACTCTACCCCACCAAGTGCCGAGGTTACGGATAGTGGAAGCCTTTACCTTCCACCCCTACAAGGGCCTTCATGGCCTGTACGGAGGTACCTTTACTTTGCTTTACGTCCACGTTATTTGTGTATTATTGAGAGAAAAAAATGTATTTCTGGTTACTACTTGACAACCAAAGTTAGATGCATAGAGGTCGTATAATCCAGTTAGCCAAGCACTTCCTTATCTGTTCCTTGACTAAACATTGACATCAGCAGGAAGACCCCACGTCGACCGCTCTAATCCTTAGGAATAAAGTGTCCAAGTAGAAACTGAACCTACATTTTGCATTATTTTTTTTTTGTCTACTAAACCCTTCGGTTCAAAAGGTCATGGGTTCACTATATTAGACGAAGAAATCAAAACTTGAATCACACTATTGTGACGTCGCGTTACTGCGATCGCGACTTACAAACCTTGGTTTTGCACTGAATCATGTTTTGTTTTCCTGGAATTTCCTACCCCGAACTCAGAACTCTCACTGTTCACACGTCTGAGGCCAAAATAATTGAGAAAAGAAGGGAGTTGGAAAGCAGTACGCGTACACGCTTTAAATTGTAAGTTAGTGTTGGACTTCTGTGAAGTGTTCGTGTCATGTCACAAAGAGACCTGTCTAAATGGAATTAAGAAAGGAATTTCTAAGTTAATTTTTGAAAAGAGATAACCTCGGATGTACATCTTCCTAAATGACTTTATTTAAGGATGAACCTGTCACTCCTTGTGACGTAGAACGATTTTCTGTGTTCAGGGATGTTCTGTCAGATAAACGAATGAACTTAAATGAAGAAAATGTGGAGAAATTAGTTGTAGTACAGTGTTTCAAAAAGAAGTGAAAATATAACAACGTTGAACTAAATTTTGATAGTGCACGGAAATGCAGACTCTAGTAATTATATATATTTTATACATGATGTTCTGGCGACTGCATGGCTACTTCCCGAATGCCAAATAAACATTAAAACAAAAATCTTTTATGTAGGGTTCCATTCTCACAGGTGTGCAGGTTGCCTGTACGGCGTCAACTCGAAAGACATGCACCACGCCACACGTCCCCGAATTTCGATTTTTTGTCCCCGGAGTGTCACCATATTTAATCAGTAGTACCCAGAAATCCACGTATTTTCAGAGTGCATTTTATTAGCATGGTTTTACGTGAACAATGCCATTCGATTAATTTTAAACAATTTTATAAAAAAAAGCACGAGGAGTGTTTACAATTGACAGATTTCTTCATATGGTTAATAGGGCATTCTAAGTGTTGCAGTACCGGGCGAGCTGTCCGTGCGGTTAGGGTGAGCTTGCATCCGGGAGGTAGTGGGTTCGAATCCCACTGTCGGCAGCCCTGAAGATGGTTTTCCGTGGTTTCCCATTTTCACGCCACGAAATGCTGGGTGTGTACCTTAATTAACGCCACGGTCGCTTCCTTCCCACTCCTAGGCCTTTCCTATCGCATTGTCGCCGTGTGTCGGTGCAACGTAAAGCAAATTGTAAAAATAAATGTAAGAGATGCAGTAAGGATATAAGAGGAGAGGTCGTGTAAGTACACAACTTCAACGATATTTTGACACAGATACTTCCGTGACAGCGTATCTGATATATCGGTGACAAAGTAACAGGCTGTGATTTATCGAGCATCTCTAACTGTAAGTGATATAATCCAAGCTGTCCCTGGACAGATGGCATGGAATGACATAAGTAAACGAATGAGTTTGAGTAAAAAAGAAAAAAAACATGGCGCAACAGCCTCGAAGGGCCATGGCCTACGAAGCGACCGCTTCTCAGCCCGAAGGCCTGCATATGATGAGGTGTCATGTGGTCAGCACGACGAATCCTCTCGGCCGTTATTCTTGGGTTTCTAGACCGGGAATAAGTTTGAGTGGTGTTTTAAAAAGTAGGAAAGATCACAACATCAAGATAAAGTTGGAATTCAAGAGGACAAATTGCGGCAAATATTCGTTTATAGGAAGATGAGTTAGGGATTGGGATACTTTACCAAGGAAATGTTCAATAAATTTCCAAATTCTTTGCAACTATTTAAGAAAAACTAGGTAAACAACAGATCGGGAATTCGCCAGCTTTAAATGCATATCAGTGACGATTGATTGATTGATTGATTGATTGATTGATTGATTGATTGATTGATTGATTGATTGATTGATTGATTGATTGATTGATTGATTGATTGATTGATTGATTGATTGATTGAGCCAGGATCGAAAGTGCCAAGTTGGGCTCACAAGACCAGCGTCCTTCTCCGCCCGGTTGCTGACAAACGCGCAAATCGAATCCCATGCGATTTCTAAAGCGAGGTCTGGATCACAACCATGGATTTAAACCGTATTTCAATTTACAAAAGGAGGTTGCATTAATCTTTTCAACCAAGACAGGAAACTTTAGTCCTAAACGGAGACCACGGCTGGTGTAGGTTTAAACACGTTACATTAATAGAGTCTTTTTTTCTACATGATTTGTTGAGCAGATTCTACAATCTGCTGCTTGCTGGTCCCCGTGGGCTGCCACCCAGTATTTCCGTAATATGGGCGTCCACATTCCAGCTGGAGAGCTCCGTTATGTGACGTCAGCTTGTCACTAGGAATATTAGTGTTCTAACTTTTCAGCCGGTCGCGCTGGGGTTACATTGCCCCACTCGTTGGGTCCCGGAATGCAGATCAAAACAAACGCTGTACCGTTTTTACAGCCATTAGTTCGTATAATTGTGATTTGTGCAGAACTACCTAATAACCTAACTAAATCTGAGTAGAATATGAATTAATTCGGTGAGATAAGGAACGGCCAGTAGTTGGTATAATTGTGATTTGTGCAGAACTACTTTAAACATGGGTACATCTGAGGACATACTGAATTAGTTTGATAAGAGGAGAATGATTTGGTGGATTTCGACCAGAGGAAGAAACATATTGAGACATATAACAGTAACCGTGGTTCTTTTCAGGTTGATGAATATGATTAGTGTGTTAGTTTCTTGACAGCACGATACAACCTTGAAGACAGATTAGTCCGGGGAAGTGTACCCTTGATAACAAAAAATCATTCATGTATTGTGAACATAACAGGTCATGAGTCTCGACAATGTTCACGACAATTGTTACTTGGACGTAAAAGCATTATCTCTAATAGTTTTGAAGTTACTTCCAGTGACACACAAGCCCCATTAAAAAACCTACGAAGGATAATATAACTAATATTACATTACTAATAAAGATTTAATAGGCTATATAGACTACTTAAAACAATAATTAAAACAGGATATTTCACTAGGGATCCAGTAAATTGAATAATATAACTTACAACGTTCACACTAATTTTCCTTTTTAAATTTATTCAAATCTATAAAATTATGTTGGGAAGTTCTTGTGAATTTCACTCTTAGCCTTTGAAAGAAAGAAGATATGTCTAGGACGGATTTCCTTCTGACGCCACCTCGATGTCAATGGATGTAATCACTATTGCGTATTTCTTTGGTGGTTAACGGCATGATGTGTTGTCTATATGAAGATGTTCAATATTATTAGGCCTTTCGAAGCACTTACACAAATGGAGTTACGTATCTCGCGCAATGTTACTGGTGTCCAAACAGCGCACTAACCGGCAGCGTCTTTGAAAGGTGTGGCAATCCAACTGATGAGCCCACCTCTACATTGGGGCGTAACGCTGGTAATTTCACGACTGTAGAGATCTAAAATCTTTGAATACTTTAATATTTACAAACTGTGAAATGAAATTACGGTTACCTTCTGGCAAATGAATATCTAAAACAAGTATAATATATCAGTTTTTCCGCATCGTGTAGATGTGAGTCTGGCAGACAATCGACACAGACAGTATCTCGTTTTGAAAGTTAGGCACAAGTTCTGGTACACTTTTAAACAGTAGAATGGGGACGAAGGGATTGCGGAACTACTGTTTATATTTTCGTAGTACTTTTTTGTTTGTTATGTAATTTCAGGAAACGAAAGAGATACGAGTGTTTATTTCTTATTAATAAATTCGCATCCGCCTCTGTGGTGTAGTGGTTAGTGTGATGAGCTGCCACCGCGGAGGCCCGGGTTCAATTCCCGGCTCTGCCACGAAGTTTGGAAATGGTACGAGGACTGGACCGGGGCCAATTATGCCTCAGAAGGCCGCCTGGGCGAGGTACTCGTCCTCCTACCCAGTTGTATCCCGCAAACCCAAAAGTTTTACGCTCCAGGACACTGCCCTTGAGGCGATAGAGGTGGGATCCCTCAACTGAATCCGAGGGGAAAACCGAACCTGGAGGGTAAACGGATTAAGAAAGAAAGAAAGAAAGAAAGAAAGAAAGAAAGAAAGAATAATGTGCAATGTCAGACAATATAGAGGTGTAACGATAAGGCTCTACCAAACTTTGAGGGCACCTTCCTCACATGTATTATATGAGCATGGATCTGGAAAAGCTTTATTTCCATGTTAGAACTGATTCTCTGCAACTCTACATAGTATATTAATCATGGAAAACACACAGGAACAGCATAACACATGGAACTCTTTTTTTAATGAAATGTTCAAATGTCTTCCGTTAGCGATACACGCATCAACCCGCCTTCGCATTAAACAGTGCAACCAGGATTCAGTGAGACGGCGCGTTAATGCGCATATCACTGCTAGGTTAGGAATGGAAGCGTTACGGCTATGGCTTTTATGGTACAGCGCTGCATTTTACTGAGAAACCACTGAAAACCATCTTCAGAGTAGCCAACTGTGAGGCTCGATTCCACATCTCCTGATTGTAAGCTCACAGCTGCCCGACTCGTAGCACGAAGCCGAATCGCTCGTTCACGATCTCAACTAGGATCCTGTGTCTGCCACTCATGTATCACCTCTCAGGAAGATTTGATCTCTCGCTATTGCTGCTGTCATGACGAGTAATGAAATGTTCCGTTTCGGGCGTTGACTCGTGATTAGAAGTTCACGAAGAAGGCGTATCTCAAGCTATCGCAATGACTCACCTCCTGAGGAGGTTAGCGTGCTGGCCTTTGGTCACAGCGGTCCCGGGTTCGATTCCCGGTAGGGTCGGGAATTTTAACCATAATTGGTTAATTTCGCTGGCACAGGGGCTGGGTGTATGTGTCGTCGTCATCATCATTTCATCCTCATCACGACGCGCAGGTCGCCTACGGGTGTCAAATAAAAACACCTGCACCTGGCGAGCCGAACATGTTCTCTGACACTCCCGGCACTAAAAGCCATACGCAATTTCATTTCACTGCCTCCTGAGGATGGCTCCGTGATGTTCAAACCTAATAGCTGCATCAATTAAACCATCTTAGCTGTCGTTTCTTTATTTCGAAAGCTATAATGTTCATCCTCACATTAGATCTACTGCTTTCAGATATGTCGACACTACACAATATCAGAAAAAAAAAATTCAACATTTGCTGGTGGTTCCTTTTACTTAGCTCCTGAAACGAACTTCTGCAATATTAACACCCTTTACGTTGTCATTTCAACAGTTTTACCGAACGGAACCGAATTTATTAGCCTTTTTGTAGCACACTTGGTCGCCATCATCTTTAAGATGTCAAGTCTATATGGTGCGACACCGTGGTCAGCTTGTTCGAGTCCCGTTCGTCGAAAAATTCTCACCATTAGAATGTTGGCCGGAATGGTACGAAAGGTGGTGGTAAACAATTTATTTGTAATAATTAGATTGTGTCCCAAGAACCTGGATTCAGTTCCAAAACATTCCGCTGTGCTCATACGGAGTGAGGGCATATGACGCTGTTGACGGTGATTCGTTTGTCCGATGGAGACGTAAAACCTTGAGCAGACCCCTTGGTGCTATTCGCAGGAGTAGGCTATGTGCTGGTACCGAGTTTCAGCCTATTCTTTCCTACTATCACATACGACGTTATTAATTTCATCTCATTAACTCCTCTGTTGAGGAAGGGCATCCGGCTTTAAACCTCCCGCCCAAAAACTAAATGAAGCTGGATGGCGCCAATACCCCCAGAAATAGCTGGAATAAGCTGAAGAAACTTTAAAGTTATAGCGGGGAAACAAGAGTAGGCATGACAAGCATATTCCAGTAGTTACTAGCAGACCCGTGCGAGAAATCTCGCATGTTCATAAAGTATGTGGTGGAGTTGCCCCCTGGTGAACTAAGGAATACACAGATCAGTACAATATTAGACGGTCTTACTTACCACTTAATGTAATCACATAAATGTAATCACATAAATGGGATTGTAAATAAAGGGTACAGATCTCTGCACATGGTTATGAGGGTGTTTAGGGGTTGTAGTAAGGATGTAAAGGAGAGTGCATATAAGTCTCTGGTAAGACCCCAACTAGAGTATGGTTCCAGTGTATGGGACCCTCACCAGGATTACCTGATTCAAGAACTGGAAAAAATCCAAAGAAAAGCAGCTCGATTTGTTCTGGGTGATTTCCGACAAAAGAGTAGCGTTACAAAAATGTTGCAATGTTTGGGTTGGAAAGAATTGAGAGAAAGAAGAAGAGCTGCTCGACTAAGTGGTATGTCCCGAGCTGTCAGCGGAGAGATGGCGTGGAATGACATTAGTAGACGAATAGGTTTGAATGGCGTCTATAAAAGTAGGAAAGATCACAATATGAAGATAAAGTTGGAATTCAAGAGGACAAACTGGGGCAAATATTCATTTATAGGAAGGGGAGTTAGGGATTGGAATAACTTACCAAGGGAGATGTTCAATAAACTTCCAATTTCTTTGAAATCATTTCGGAAAAGGCTAGGAAAGCAACAGCTAGGGAATCTGCCACCTGGGCGACTGCCCTAAATGCAGATCAGTATTGATTGATTGATTGATTGATTGATTGATTGATTGATTGATTGATTGATTGATTGATTTTTTTATGGTATCTACTTGAACGGAAGCAAATGCAAGTGCATTATTATACTGACGAATGTTCCGGAGGATTTTTGGTTTGGCTGTTATTCTTTTCTTAACTGATAATTACAGCATGCTATAATGACATAAAACAGGCGACCAACCGGCCTAAATGTGAAGTGGACAGCAATGTTGGCGCGTACAGCAACAGTATTTGCAAATCGCACACTTCGTACAGTTTTTAAAACTCACTTTTTAAAGAAATGATCGATATTTATGGCATGGGAGTGCAATTCGTCACTGCTAATGTCTATTCTCTTTCTTTTGAATGCTCATTTGTCACGATCGGTTACTTGTGAGCGCCGCAAAAGGGATCTATATTGCTGAAATAATATATATGATGCAGAAACGACAAAATTTGCATCGGATAGGCTACCATGGTGAGCTTCATCAAACCAGTCTATGGACTGGATTTAAGTCCTCTTGTACACGATCAAACGTTTATCAAATCCAAGACTTCGGAAGACCTCACAAAAATTTTCAATACTTCACAAGACTCCTTGTCAAATCGCTTGCAGCACTTGAGAAGTCTTCAAAAGACTTTTTTTTTTTGCTAGGGGCTTTACGTCGCTCCGACACAGATACGTCTTATGGCGACGATGGGACAGGAAAGGCCTAGGAGTTGGAAGGAAGCGGCCGTGGCCTTAATTAAGGTACAGCCCCAGCATTTGCCTGGTGTGAAAATGGGAAACCACGGAAAACCATCTTCAGGGCTGCCGATAGTGGGATTCGAACCTACTATCTCCCGGATGCAAGCTCACAGCCGCGCGCCTCAACGCGCACGACCAACTCGCCCGGTTTCAAAAGACTTGAAAGTGAATTAGAACATATTCAAATCGATCAAAGAATTGCCAAGTCTTTGACAGAATTGACCAATGGAGTATTAACGGTACGCGGTAAGCCGCTGAGCATGCTGGGAATGTCGGTACCGGAATCAAAACAACAAAAATGGCTTCGTCTTCAATATTCAGCGGACTCCGTAGAGAACCGCAATAAAATGAATAAAAGGGCAGTGTACGAGGAGATTGCAAGAGAATTTCTCAAGGAGGTGGACAGCTTTCTGTGTTTAATACCGTACGGTAACCTACAAGTAAACACTATCAGCATTGTACGATCGATGATCAATTGCTAATATGTTTTCATGTAATACGATATGAATTTCCGTTGCATTGCTATAATTTGCATTCAGTTAATATATACCGCCTCTGTGGTGTAGTTGTTAGTGTGATTAGCTGCGACCCCGGAGGCCTGGATTCGATTCCCGGCTTGCCACCAAATTTAAAAAGTGGTACGAGGGCTGGAACGGGGTCCACTCAGCCTCGGGAGGTTAACTGAGTAGAGGTGTATTCGATTTCCACCTCAGCCATCCTTGAAGTGGTTTTCCTGCCCTTGAGGCGGTAGAGGTAGGATCCCTCGCGGAGTCCGAAGGAAAAACCAACCCTGGAGGGTAAACTAATTAAGAAACAAAGAAAGAAAGAATCAAAGAAAGAAGGAATATTCAGTACAACATAATCTCTGAAAATTATGTTATGGCAGTAAATACTTTGATGTTGAAGATAACCACATTAATATTTACCCCCTCCTAAATTATGGTTTATTGGGCGTTTCTCTTCTTTTTACTAATATATTCCACTCCTAGTCCAAGAACCACAATGTTGTTTGGGTTTCCTCCATCTTAAAACAAAATACTCCCATACGTTGCCAAATCTTTTCAAATCTTATCAAACCTTCAGCAATGTTGAACAATCTTTGACAAGATTTGACTGTTTTTTCTTTTGTGTGTGTGTGTGTGTGTGTGTGTGTGTGTGTGTGTGTGTGTGTGTGTGTGTGTGTGTGTGTGTGTGAAGTAATGAATTGAAGGAAAAAATCGATGATGTACAACATACATTAGACTCTACATTCAGTAACTCTATTCCCCATTCCGAAGAGTTTCCCTATAACTAAACGAGGCTGTTGACAAAAATATTCAAGCGACTAACATGAAGCAGCAACATTTTAATGTATTCAGAGAGATGTTGGTGACTCAACTCTTATGTGGAGCAGTGTGAAAGACAGCGGACAAAGACAGATTGTCTTTAGTTTCACAAGCTCTTAGAGCGAGGTCCTGTTTACGAGGTGTCAAGGATCGAGCAGACTTGTTATTGAGTCAATGGGCGCTCCTCAAGGTCGGGACATTGAGCTCCAGCTCATCCCTCGTGCTCCAAACATCATGATAATGGGAGTTATGACCTCCCCTCAGGGCTCGAACTGGGGGCCATGACACTGCAGCACGCAGTAAGGTCGATCGTGCTGCAACTTGTGGAACTCTGTGTGCAATGCTGTCGAGTCATTGGAGCAGTGAATGCTGCTGTATGTAATCAGCTCCTGTATACAGATCCGAGTGAGTCCAAGTTCGCCGGTTCGATGCCGGCTTACTTCAGTGGCATTTGAAGTTTGTCTTACCTTCTGTCGACAGATCAGAGATACGTAAAACAACTCTTATGGGGGAGAATCGCGACACTCAGCCTCTCCAAAAGTCATAGAACTAGTAAGGAGGCTTAGAGCTACACGGCCCGTACCGCGGTGAGAGTGGTGTTTATTATTTTAAAGGGAAATGCAGATGAGCAACCATCCTCTTTTAGCACTAATCAGAAAGGACAAAATGGTTTCCTGTTTGAAAGAAAATCAAATAGTCATAAATATGTCTTTCAATAAATGAAACAGTTCAATCTGTGGATTGTCGCTTAAGTGCGGCCAGTATTCAGTATTCGGCAGATAGTGTGTTCGAACCCCACTGTCGGCAGCCCTGAAGATGGTTTTCCGTAGTTTCCCATGTTCACATCAGGCAAATGCTGGGGCTGTACCTTAATTAAGGCCACGGCGGCTTCCTTCCCATTCCTAGCCCTTTGCTCTCCCATTGTCCCCATAAGACCTATCTGTGTCGATGCGACGTAAAGCCAATCTGTGGATCACTGAGTCTGCAGAAGATCTCTGAATGCTGTGGAGAAAGAGTGCAAGATTAAAATAAATGCATCCAAAATGAAAGTAATGGAGTGCACTCCAACGAAGTCGGGTGATCCACGAAATATTAGGTAAGGAAATGAAGTATTACAGGAATATTGTTACTTAGGTAGCAGAATAACCAACGTTGGCAGAAATCATAATGTCATTGCCTTTACGTCCCACTAACTACTTCTCGGAGACGCCGAGGTGCCGGAGTTTAGTCCCGCAAAGGCTGATGTATTTGAGCACCTTCAAATATCACCGGACTGAGCCAGGATCGAACTTTTCAAGTTGGGTTCAGAAGGCCAGCGCCTCAGCCCGGCAAATGGCAGAAGTAGGGAGGACATAAAATGCAGACTATCACAAGCAAGGAAGGTCTTTCCGAAGTATATAAATTTTCTCATTTCGAACATTGATATATAGGAATTAAAAAGACATTTTTGAAGACTTTCGTTTGGAGCGTGGCGTTGTACTGGACTGAAACCTGGACAATAACTAGCTCAGAAAGAAAGAGAATAGAAGGTGTTGAAATGTGGTGTTATAGAAGAATGCTGAAGGTGAGTTGGGTAGACTGAATCACGAATGAAGAGATACGAATCGAGTTGGTGAGAGGAGAACAGTTTGTCGAAATTTCATCACAGGTGGAGATAAAATGATAGGACACATCTTCAGACACCCGGACTTGCTCAGTTGGTTTTTGAGGGAAGTGTAGGGGGGTAAAAACGGTGGGGGTAGACTACGATATGAATATGACAAGAATATTAGAGTAGATATAGGACGCAGTGGTTACGTAGAAATGAAAATGTTACCACAGGACAGGGTGGCATGGAGGGCTGCGTCAAACAAGTCTATGGACTGATTACCCATACAACAACAATAATTAATCTTTCTTCTTGTGCCCATCTTAATACAGTTCTCTTCATTCACACACAGAACATTATATCACACTACCAACCACCACAGAAGCACGGAGTAGTGAATACTGGGGACAAGAAGGTCTTTGAAGTATCAGAGTGTGCCATCTGCGATTTGCGCCCGACTTGAGATATCCATTTCCGACATCAGGTGTGACGACTTGTCACGTGAGATTTTATGGCATTTTTTCAATGCAAGGCCGCAACCTTGGCACGAGTATCAAGCCACTTATAAACAGTACATTTTAACAGCTGATCACAAGGACAATATTTCGCTAGATAAATACAAGCCTGGTTAAAAGTAGAGCAGTGTTTGGGCTGATATAACAACTAGCAATTACTCTCTGAGAGTAACGAGATACTTGTGTCGGGGTGTTTAGAATAATAATTGAAGTTGATATAAGTAAAATTCGTGGAATACTTAATACTGACATTCAGTGTCACTATTATTAGAGGATGATAACCACATTTCAAATATTCACTGGCGTGTGTAAAAAGTAACTAGTATAATAAATACATTTCTAGAGTGTGATCTGAACCACTATTTCTCACGTTCCCTATGGGATAGTATAAAACCGACAAATCTCCTAACTCACCCTCATTTCAAGCAATTCAAGTTTGCTATTGAGAAAGACAGCATCAAGTATAAAGTTCGTATTGTGAATAACGACGAGTGCTGATTAACAAGGGATCTCGTGGTCGTTCTGTTGTACAAGTTGTTTTGGACATAAGTAAGTTATGTCTTATGTCTGTGGGTCATGCGAAAATGTGTGTAACGTGAGATGCGACAAAGTGTGTGATGGAAGTGTAACCATAGTAACCGTGCAGGCAGTGATGTAAGGTATGGATGGATGGCCGGACAATGTTACCTAGTAACCGTGCAGGCAGTGATGTAAGGTATGGATGGATGGCCGGACAATGTTACCTAGTAACCGTGCAGGCTATGTCTTATGGCTGGCTGCCATCTGAAATTAACAGCTGTTGATAGCAGGCCATGACCGGGAGACATTTATGATCATTTGATTTTCGCAAAGGGAAAGGTGTGTTTTTTATTTATTTATTTATTTATTTATTTATTTATTTATTTATTTATTTATTATTTATATATAACAACTTGCTTTACGTTCGCCTTTCGCCTGTTCGCCTTTCCTCCAACTTAAAACAAACTTTTATCAAACCTTACTAAATCTTTTCAAATCTTGCGAAACCGTCAGCAATGCTGAACAATCTTTGCCAATATTTGACAACTTTACTACAATTGGCTTTACGTCGCACCGACACAGGTAGGTCTTACGGCGACGACGAGACAGGAAATGGCTAGGAGTGGGAAGGAAGTGACTGTCGCCTTAATTCAGGTACGGCCCCAGCATTTGCATCACCCAAATGCAATTGTAGAAGTTTCAGTTAACTTTGAGAATTGTGGCATCTAGAGATAAGTCAACTATACTGTGGATATGAACGGAGATTTCTGTTACACTTCAGCGCAAGATTTCCTTAGTTGTAGATGAATTTCAACCACGCCGGCTACCCAGTCTTAACAGTTATCAATCCGGGGACCACAATCCAGCCGTTTTCAGGATGGAAAATCACACTAGGTTAAATCGACACTTAACTGTTTATCTATGCAAATAATTTAATATCTGTTCGTACGATGTAGATGAAAGTGTCAAGTGGTAAAGGTTAGAAATTTCACTCTCAATCTCTACTAGATTCCATCGATGTGTTTTCTAAGCTTCGTATTCATAGTTCGATTAGTTAGTCTATTACATTCTCCGTGTGCACGGTGTTTCTAAAATACATGGCATAATTTAAGGGTTAGTTTCCTCACACATAGGGATGGAACATGTTTATATAAGCGTGAGTCAGTAGATGTGTAATTTTTTGGCCTCCAATATCACCTGATCTGAACCCGTCGAACTTCTTTGTGCGGAGTTACCCAAACTTTTGGTGTACGTGATTGCTGTGGAGGATGAAGCAACATTTCTTGGCAGAATTGTAGGGTCCTTTCAGACATTACGTACAACACAGGGCATATTCGAGGGTGCTCGTAACTGCAATTTACGACGAGCATAAGCGTGCAGTATGGTAGGTGGTGGGCATTACGAACACCTCTTGTAAGGTAATGACGGTAATGACCGGAGTACATCAGTACATATAACAGAGCCCACAACACCTAGGTTCCAGTCCACGACAGAGTCTGATATCTCGGATGGTGAATTTAGAAGACGACATAATAATGAATTTTACACACATGTAGAAAATATCACACAGACACCATTCGCAGGAAGAGAATTGTCTTCTATAGCCACATCGCTTGTATGAATGCTATAAGGCTAAGCAATAGGATCTTTAATTACTTTCTCAACAACAAAAACAACAAAAGAAACAAAAGACACAAGGAGGCCTGGTTCAGTTCACCGAGGCAGAGAAAGACTTGCAAGAAGTGGGGATAACACAAGAGGATATCCAGAAACGTATTCCGTGCAAGAAGAAACTCCAGGAGCATCGTGGTTTCCAAGAAAAGCCGAAACTAAAAATTGGCAAAACATGGACTGAAGCGAGGAAGGAACAGCATAGGATTCGAATGCGGGAATACTGGACGAAAGTGAAAGTCCAAACACAAGGCAAAGGTAAAGGACAGCTAAAATAAAGTGGTTCATAGATGGCCGAAACGATACCAAGAGGAAGAAGAAGAAGATCAGGACGAATAATAAGCGAACCCCACTGTCGGCAGCCCTGAAGATGGTTTTCCGTGATTTCCCATCTTGACACAAGGCACATGCTTGGGGCCACAGCCGTTCCCCACCCCTTCGTCGCCATAAGACCTTGATGTGTCTGTGCGACGTAATGCAATTGTAAAAATAATAATAACAACACTTTATTAAATGAATGAAATGCTTGAGAATCTTTGAATTTGTGCAGTACTTATGATGATAGGCGACGAAAGTTCCCACGTTATGTGTTGGTCCATATTGGATTTATATCGTTTATGATGCAGTTAATGTTGACCATTAAGTCGTCAAATATTTGGAGCATTTATGTGAAGTTAGCGAGAATGATTTTGGATTCTATCGTGATACATTTCGGAGCATCTGAGAAAGATTCTGGACACACCATCCACTCCTATGAAGGCACAATGCTACGGACAGAATATCGCCTTAAAGGATGGTGGATCTTTAAAGTATTTCGAGTTAGCTTTATCATTAGATTATTATCAGCGCGTGTTTTTGGTGTTTCTCAGTACTTTGATATCGAAGGTGATTTATTCCACTTGTGACATTTATGACCATGTGTGTCATCTGATAGGCCAAGCAAGTGATCACGTTTTTATACAGTCACAATCCACTAACATTTGTCGTGGAACAATGTATTAACGTGTGGACATTAAGTGTAATCTCCTGAGTAAGATAAACTTATAACTTTTTAATACGATTTGCGACTTTTAGCCCAGTAATATTTTTTGTGACATTTATTCTTGTGCATTTGTATTTATTGGACACATTTGTTCATTGTGTTGTGTGACAAGTTTTTATAGCCATGTGTTGTGTTATAAACTACAGTATCATTTCGTTATCATCCGTGTTCGTGATGATTGTTGTTCGTTGTTTTCTTTTGTACCAGCGTTGTTCATATTTGGTCTAGCGTTGTTTTCTTTCGTTCCGGAACCGAGGGCCGTACAACTGCATTTGTTTCTCTGTGTTAGTACAGGATGGATGCAGAATCAAATGTGTTCGATACTGAAGCAATTTATTACTGAAATTCAGAAAAATAAATGTATACTGACTTATACAAGTGAAATAATAATACCTGACATATGATCTGTGATACGTTTCTGATAAATTATTAATTGAGGAAGTACAGAGGTGAAAAAACAAAGTAGGTAATAATTAAAATAATTTTCAAAATTGTTCATATTTACTGTTGCTTCCTTCTCCTCATAAGAAGTAGCAATGTCGATGCTTCTACTCGATACTAACAGGGCGAATGACCTAGATATTAGGCTTCTTAAAGCAACAATCGTAATCGACAATGATGAGGGAATGAACTGAATTTTTGCAAACGAAATAGATACACATAGAAACAGGTATTGAGATGCCTTGGCTTTGAAAGTTGCCAAGTCATTTGTACACGAAGTTGAGAGTAGTAAATGCCTCCAGTTGAGATCTGTTGCATGTAGCAGGTGCCGAGGAGGGCCAATGGCAGAGATATACGAGGACACATTCGATATAAGTCTGTGTTACGAGGAAGGAAAAGTTCATATTGGCGCCCACATGAAAACAATAACTGCTCCATGCAAAGCTATTACTGTACAAGTTGAAACACCTGGAGGAGTCTGACTGCTATGATTTTTCCAATGATACATATTTCTTCTAGAATCAGAAGATGAAGATGAGAAAAGGAAAGGTGGTTATGTGCATATCCTTATCATGTTCCCCGTGTTATTCCCAACACTACTCCAACGATCCTTTCTCATCCGTCTCCCAACTTCCCTTAACAAGAGTGTAAAATGTAAGAGAGGGCCACATATGCGGCCTAACGAACATAGCATCTAATAAAAGTACATTCCAGAGGAGTGTAAATAAGCTCGTAAAATAAATTCATTTGAAGTGGTTTCCTGCCATCTTGACCTAATACGAGTTGTTTATGAACTTTGGTGTCCTCACGGGTTTTGATATGGGCCTGATCTTGATATGTTTGTTATGTTTCATAATGAAAGTTTATATTTGTTAATTTGTCTGTTGGCAATACAAGGGCAAAGTGCTCAGGGTAGCTGTATCCTGTACTTTGTAAATTAATAAATACATACATTTATTTATTTTATTTTATTTGCCGTCCAGGTGGGTTTTCTCCCCGGACTTAGCGAGGGATCCCACCTCTACCGCCTTAAGTGCAGTGTCCTATAAGTGAGACCTTTGGTCGGGGGTACAACTGGGGAGGAGGATCAGTACCTCGCCCAGGCGACCTCACCTGCTATGCTGAACAGGGGCCTTGTGGCAGATGGGAAAATTGGAAAGGATACGCAAGGAAGAGGGAAGGAAGCAGCCGTGGCATTAAGTTATGTATCATCCCGGCATTTGCCTGGAGGAGAAGTGGGAAACCACGGAAATCCACTTCGAGGATGGCTGAGGAGGCAATCGAACCCCCTTCTCATCAGTTGACCTCACGAGGCCGAGTAGACCCCGTTCCAGTCCTCGTTCCACTTTTCAAATTTCGTGGCAGGGCCGGGAATCGAATCCGGGCCTCCGGGAGTGGCAGGTAATCACACTAACCACTACACCAGAGAGGCAGACAAATAAATAAATAAATAAATAAATAAATAAATAAATAAATAAATAAAGTACCCTCATTGGGATGGTGAGTAACGACGGGCATGTAATGTCACCCCACATCTTTCCACAGACTCTTGGGAAGAATGCTGCTGACTGCAATGATGTGGTAGAGATACAGTAGTTATGAAGGCCTACCTAAGGCTGCTGTCTTCCCGGTCATATTATATTTCAGTCGCTAAGTTGCGTAAAATCTTCCTTTGTTAGTGTCAGGTTAAATATCTAGAAAGAAAAATGGAAACAGTGGCAGATCATTGTGATGGCTGTGGTTGATAAGAGAAGTTCGAACCCAGAATTTTCCGAATGCAAGTCTACAGCTCCACGCAGCCTACTCGATCTGTTTCATATAATTCTGAACGTGTTCAACAAACGCTCACCTTGAAACACAACAACGTTAACTGTTGTGCAAGGATATAACAAGACGTGTCTTACAAACGAGGTCTCGGTGACATAACAACGAGCTTCTTAATGTCTCAGTGACGAAACTGGGTAGTGACAGGGTAAGTTAGATATGGCGAGGTTCATTTGTTTCTTCAGCACTTACTGTCAGCGCAGAAAGAATGTAAACCCGAGTTTGAAGCTGAATATCTGCAGAACCAGCCGGTCTGTTCTCACGAGATAAATTTCACAATTCAGCTTCAATTATGTTGGGCAAGTGGAAGCCCGTCCGGTGGCCGTGTCTTTATGGTTTGACACTATAGTAAACTGGTTCGAGTCCCGTTGATGGAAAAAAGTCGCCATCAGAATGTTGGCTGGCAGGGTAGGAGAAATGGTGGTATACAATTTGTAATCACTAGGGTTTAATTCCAAACCTCTTCACAGTGTGCAAATGAAGTGAGGGCAAATGATACTGTTGATGGTGATTCGTCCGTCGGATGGGGACGTTAAGCCTTCAGCAGACCCCTTGGTGTTATTCGACAGGAGTAGGCTATGTGCCGACACCAGGTTTTACCATCTCCCTAGCTTATTCTTTTCATCATCACAAATCCAGAATCGGAGGTCGCCTATGGACGTCAACTAGAATTATCTGCACCAGGTATCTCCAGGAGCCCCATGATATCACATTACATCATAATAAAATGGAAATATATTTTTTTACACTGAATTAAAGACATGTTTGGGGGTCGCGAACGAAAACAGAGCGCTTTAAAAAAAACCTTTTAGGAACAAACCTGAACTTTGGGAGATGGTTATGTAGACACGAATGACTAGAGCTATTGTTACCACACTTTAATAACGTATGCCAAAAACATTTATAAATATTGAGTTAAGATATCTCAGTGATGTTATGTTCTTAAGGAGCTCTTGTTGATTTTGTAGAACCGCGGTGTCTGGGAATCAAACGCTCTACATCGTTGGCCTGTGCTTTGGTCGTTTGTAGTATAGAAAATGGAAGCATTACAGGGTGAAAACAAAGTCCCATTACACCCTATGGATTACAGACAGACATGTCAATGAATTATTTTATATTGCTCTAAGTGGTGGTATACTGTGTAAGTCATGGCCGACGGGTGGACTCCTCTTACACCATGGAGAACGGATCGTAATGAACACGCGGAATGACTCCACAAAGGGAAAATTAATGAGAAATATTCCGCATGATTTCACTGTACGGTTTCAGAAACCTTCACTACCAAAACCAATATTACGATGTGGAAAAGAAAAGCTCTTTATACGTGGCTGCTCGAAAGATGAGCGCCGCTCACGACGACCATCAATAGGACAAGAAGTCCATCCGTAGGCGATCACAGGAATGGTAGAGATACAGTAGTTATGGCTGCTGTCTTCCCGGTCATATTATATTCCAGTCGCTAAGTTGCGTAAAATCTTCCTTTGTTAGTGTCAGGTTAAATATCTAGAAAGAACTCGTGAACATTTGTGTAAGAAGTTTTGTGCCACAGATGGCAATAGCTTGAATTGTTTGTGTCATTGTGTTTGTGGGGGCTTGAGAAGCCACGAGGGCGAATGAACATGGTCGTGCAGAGCAACAAGCTCGATCTATATAATTGTACATAATATGCGTACATAATCTTCAAATTTCTATACGGTCATCTTGCGACCCCTTACGTTTCATCTCGGGCACATGAAACTCACATGCCATACACTCGACATTACGGAACCGAGCTCGATAGCTGCAGTCGCTTCAGTGCGGCCAGTATCCAGTATTCGGGAGATAGTAGGTTCGAACCCCACTGTCGGCAGCCCTGAAAATGGTTTTCCGTGGTTTCCCATTTTCACACCAGGCTGTACCTTAATTAAGGCCACTGCCGCTTCCTTTCCACTCCTAGCCCTTCCCTGTCCCATAGTCGCCATAAGACCTATCTGTGTCGGTGCGACGTAAAGCAACTAGCAAAAAAAAAAAGACATTACGGAAACATATGAAGAAGGATTTGAAGTTAAAGTTTGTAAATGAACTGACAAAGTGGTAATGATATGGAACGTTGACGAATTTATAAGGATTTTTTTGACATGCATTTACTTCCATCCCTCTAGGAATGTTGAGGAGAAGCACACTCTGTTGTGAATATGATGGTCTACACACAGAACTTTGGAATGAGTCATACTAAGATTCCACGTGAATACAAGGACAATAGATAGAGGTAATGGGTGTGAGGACACAGTGTTTTTCTGCTTCGAAGATGAGGGAGCGAGTCCATATAGACCATTCTATGCTTTCCGTGTCGAGCGAGTGTCTGTACTAGATCACAGGACTGTAGAGGTTCAATTAAGTATTTTTTTGCGAAGAGATGAGCATCCATTATTATAGCAATGTATATAATATTATGTTACTGACCTAATACACGTAGATCACAAAGACTGTTTGCCTTCGGTGACGTGACCATGTGTAAGGGGCTTTGGTGTGACCTAGACGAAACGCCAGTCAAAGACAGAGGAAACTTGTTTAAAAGTTATCCTGCCTTCGGTGACGTTACCATGTGTAAGGGGCATCGCTGTGACCTAGACGAAACACCAGTCAAAGACAGAGGAAACTTGTTTAAAAGTTATCCTGCCTTCGGTGAACTTACCTTGTGTAAGGGGCTTTGGTGTGACCTAGACGAAACGCCAGTCAAAGGCAGAGGGAACTCGTCTAAAACACGGCGGCCTTTTTATCTACTGTACAGGCTGTCCGGAAACAACGTGAGCTGGGTATATGAGCTTTAGAGGGTTGGTCATACTGATAAATAATTTGCAAGAAATAATTCAGTATCTCACGCAGTTGTTATTTTATCAGCTCATGAATTTAGCCAATCAGATCGCTTAGCGGACGAATTCACATGCGTTTTGCGAGGCGGTGTTGGTAAATCTGCACGTAGCCTAATGCCGGCTTGTGAACACCGATCGAGCAAAGAACTTGGCCACGAGAGCTGACAGCAAGTTCGCTGTGGTGACAGCAGCTGAAGTGATGCCGATATGGCTCTCAAGCCGGTCTTGAGTCGCGTGCAGATTTAGCAGCAGTGCCGCACAAAGCCGATCTGATTGGCTAACTTCAACAGCTAGTAAAATGAGATATAGAATTATATTTTTCAATTTATGTATCAGTAGGACCATCCCTGTAGCGCTCATATGTTCGCTTCACGTTGTTTCGGACTACTCTGTATATGAAAAGCAGTGATGTGGAACACGGCAATAGCGCGAGAAAGATGGTGACTGAGGAAGTATTAGTATAAATAAATGACGACCATTGGTTGCCATGGTTACCGCGGTGTTTGTTTTCTGTACACACTAATTCCAGATAGACCTCCAACCCAAAAACATATCCATGTTAAAATGAAGTCCCCGTTAGGTTTCTCTCTGTGTTTGTGTGGGTTAATGTCCAGAATCACCGAAAGCATTTTGATGCGGTCTGGATTCCAAATGGCATTCGATAGTAATCAACTACTTCGATGCATGTACTCGAACTGAAAAAAAAAAAAAAAAAAGGAATATTTTGAAAATACACTGCTCATTTCCCCCAGGACTTGTCAACTTGGAAGCATGGATTGGCAATCACGAGGACTCTAGCCGAGTCTGACATTGCTTCTACTTACTTGTGATAGTCTCCTCGCTTTTATCTTTCCCAACCGACCTCTCTTGGGCTGCTGTAGTTCTCTTCCGATCCCGCTGGTAATGGGTTTGCCAGGCATAGGGTGTCCGTGGCATTTCCCTTTCTTTCTCGCATATCTCCAGCTTTGAAGGATTGGAACTCTTCCTTTCTAATAATAATAATAATAATAATAATAATAATAATAATAATAATAATAATAATAATAATAATGTTACCGAGCGAGTTGGCCGAACGGTTAGGGGCGCGCATCTGTGAGTTTGCATTCGGGAGATAGTGGGTCTGAACTCCACTGTCGGTAGCCCTGAAGATAGCTTCCCGTTGTTTCCCATTTTCACACCAGGCAAGTTCTGGGGCTGTACCTTAATTAAGGCCAAGGCCACCTTCTTCCGACTCCTAGCTTTTTTCTGTCCCATCATCGCCGTAAGGCCTTTCTGTATCGGTGCGATGTAAAGCCAATTGTAAATAATAATGTTATGGTTTTAACGTACCACTAACTACTTCGGCGGCTTTCGGAGACGCCGAGGTGCCTGAATTTAGTCCCGCAGGAGTTCTTGTACTTGCCATTAAATCTACCGACACGAGGCTGACGTATTTGAGCAACTTCAAATAACACCGGACTAAGCCAGGATCGGAACTTCCAAATTGGGGTCAAAAGGGTAGCGCCTGAACCCTCTGATGAGTGTTAATAATACTTCCTGTTAAGACAATCACTATCACACGTCATCCATATAACGAGAACCTCAACCTAGAGCTTGTCTTCCTTGACCGTGTCCGCTTCCTCTCGTAGCAGGCTGCTTCTCAGTTGAAGTTCTAAGGTTGAATGAACGCACTCCTCAGTCCAGGATTACAGTCTTTAGAGAAGCCCAGAGGTTCTGGGAAGGAGAGAGACGCTAACCTTAAAGACTAGCAAAGGTTCAAAAACGAAACCAAAACCCATGGCACAACAGGCCGGAAGGACCATGGCCTACCAAGCGGCCGCTGCTCAGCCCGAAGGCCTGTAGATTACGAAGTGTCGTGTAGTCAGCACGACGAATCCTCTCGGCCGTTACTCTTGGCTCTCTAGAAAATTTCCAAACAGTGGCGTGCACTGAACTCCACCTACCCTGCGAACATCTAAGCCAAGCCAAGTACAGCTGTGTCGACAATCCGCTCACACTGCTGCAGTTCAGCTTCTCCATCGAGCTGGATTTCCTTGCCGGTGCAAAAGGGAGCTATGTATGTCAGTCCGACAGCGATTCCACTGGTGGGATCCTCAACAGCTCTGCCATCAGCTGTCATAGATGGCCTAGGCATTACTGAAGAGGCGTACTAGGGAAATGAGGAGTGAGGTAGTTTCCCGTTGCTTTCCTCACCGAGCCAGAGTTGCTATTACATATCAGTCTGCCAAGCCCACTGAAATGCATACACGAACCGACCCTATGAGCAACAATTTCACACCATTCATAGCAGGGACTGGCTGCATAAGGATTGGCATTACTAGCATCGCTCATACCTCAGTCACTTTCATATTGTCAAAGCCAAGGATAAGACAGAGACAGATTTAAGAAAGTATCAAAATTGCTCTAGCCTATACCAGAAGACGTAGTGCACTGTAAACACTAGATCCTGCCAGCAAAGGCATAAAAGGGAGCTACCCAAGCGAAATTTAAGTAGTTTGGTTTAGGCATGCACTTGAAGCTTCCTTGTCCTGGGAGCGGGGCGGGGTTGTGGGCCCTTCTCCGACAGCAATTTACGGCGGCATGCCAGCTAGCTTAGGTAAAAGGGATGTTAGTTTGAATACTTGACACTCCAAGTGTTCAGTGCCACACACTAGAGACTACAAGAAAAATATCAACATGTTAACAGTATAGCCACTTGCACATCGTCTTGCTAATAAAAATAGAGCCAGTTTATGAAATCAGTTGTAATATAGAAGAATATATTTTACTTTTGGATTTCGGTATGTACACATTTTCTTAGCAATTCATTGACGGCACCTGTAGAGTATGTGTTCCGATAGCCGCAGAAAAATATTTAAGTTGCCCAGCATGAACACAGCTAAGCGCGAAGTAAAATAATTTTGGATAGTGGTATATAGTGAAGTTTTGAAGTGTTCCCCTTGGATTATAGGTAAAATTGTCGTGAGGTCTGCGCCATTCTTCATGAATATAACGCGTGTTATACGTCGTGACGAATATTTTCCCTCGTTTGTCGTTGATGGATGTATACACAGTAAGCGAGCAAAACTATAGAAATCCGGCGACGGTAAAATACCAGTTAAATTTTGCTGATTCACTTTAGGTTAGGATTTTTAAGTTAAAAACAAATATTTAGTACCAGAGTATTTTTGTGAAAATTATGACTGTACTATCACGAAGCGTCACCGGGTGAAACTGTAAGTATATTGTTTAAAATCTCCTCCTGTGAATATCAATTTGGAAATATGTGCGGGTGTGTGGTTCAAAAAGTCTTAAAAGACCTTTCTCAGGTGGACTTTTACACGAAAAATGCTGCATTATAAAACAGTAATGTTGACTTTAGAGAGTGAAGTGGGGCTACGATTGCTTGTCTGTTAGTTCATCAGCCCAGAGGCTGGTTGGATCCTCAAATAGCACCACCAAAAGTTATGCAGTTATAAGGAAACCCCAAAAAACCAATGGCAGCACCAAAATGAGGCGTACTAGGCAAGATGAGGAGTGAGGTAGTTTGCCATTGCTTTCCTCACTGGGTCAGAAAGTACTATTGCAGCAAGACTGACCCTATGAGCAGCACCTTTCATAACACTCAGATGCACTAGTCATGCTCTGAATGTCATTACTCAGCACTACCCATACCCCAGCAACTTCCATATTGTCACAGCCATGGATGTTGACTGGGACTTCGGTGGAAGCTACACTTTACTCTGGCCTGTGCCAAGAGATGGATGCAACTGTATCCATCAAGAAATCACGGCAGGCAGTACGATTGCTTACACGTAAAAAAAAAAAAAAAAAAAAAAAAAAAAAGAACATGTTTGCAGCTGGGGTAACGCACGCCACTGGTTCTAAACGTCCCCCAATATTCCACCGTCAGTGCCGAAAAGAACAAGATTTAACGAAGTAGGTATGATAAGAAAGATGGGAGAGAGAAGTAAGTTGTAGGCTCACCAGAGAGTCTCGTGGTCGCCAGTCCTCATTGGAGGAATACGACTTGCGAACTCCTTCTGACAAATGTGAGTAGTAGTAGTATGAAGTTGCAGTGGATCTGGCAATACATACGAGCACTATGGTATTCTGAGCGCGCAGTGCTGACAACTGTCCCAATTTTGATTGAGCGATGAAGACGACACTGAAGTCTTGCCAAGTGCATCCATTCATCCGAGACAAGGACGTGGGTCAAGGTGTACCCGCAAGGCCACTGCACAGCTGAGGCGCCCAGCGAGTCCTTTGGAAGCTTGATGACACCGCGGGACCTTCAGATTTACGTGACTATTGAAATCGTGAGCATTTCATAAAGAGTTCAGTGCTGCCCGTTTCAACATTTTCCATGTTGTTAATATGTAAAAAGAAATACAAATAGTAACAGGTATAAATCTTCGGAGTCAAAAGAAGGCCGTTCAGGTTCAAGCAAGAAGAAGAAAGAAAACAAAGAAAAGTTCGTTGAGGATTTTATCTGTCAGCTGAGTACTGACGGTATTGCACGATTCGACTTCGTAAAACACGTTTGTCTTTAAAATTAACAACAACAACAACAACAACGGCACTAACCAGCACAGAAACACGCAATAGATATTATTATAAATAGGGCTAGCGGCCGTACAACAGGGTCCACATGTGGGACACAGATCGCATCCGCGACGCGACCACAGTAAGGGGGAAAAGTGGTAGTAGTAGTAGTAGTAGTAGTAGTAGAAGAAGAAGAAGAAGAAGAAGAAGAAGAAGGTTTAACTTACACTCACCTGCCATAGA
This sequence comes from Anabrus simplex, assembly GCF_040414725.1. NCBI lineage: Eukaryota > Metazoa > Arthropoda > Insecta > Orthoptera > Tettigoniidae > Anabrus > Anabrus simplex. The sequence continues at coordinate 212,802,973 of NC_090272.1, forward strand.
TTTTAAGTGAGGACGAGGCGTCCGAATTATGACCCTCAAGAGTTCTTAACTTGCCCGAAGACACTGATACGGAGATTAAAAATTTAAATACCCTTAAAGGTCACTGAATTCAGCTGGGATTGATCCAATCATCTAGGGAACAGAAGCCATCGGCAGTGAGGTAACATATATTACTTGTTAAATAATAATAATAATAATAATAATAATAATAATAATAATAATAATAATAATCATGTTCTTGGTTTTACGTCCCACTTCTACTTTTAAACTTGGAGTAGCTTAAAGAGGCATGGAAAGTTCAATGTTGTCTTTCTGGCGAAGAGATAGAAAGAGAACCGATGCCATACGCTCAGTTAAGAGGGTCACCGGCATCTTTCAAAAGGTGGCAATGCTGAAATGGCATTGGGCTGAACATGTGGCTAGCAGAAAGGACTGTCGATGGGAAAAACTTGTTTCTGAATGGAACCCCAGAGAATATAGACCCCTAACAGGCAAAGAGGAAGACCACCGGACCGATGGAACAATGATTTACGGCGAGCTACTGGAGTTTATTGGTAGAGAGTTACCCAAGACCGTAGCACGTGGAAATAACTATTACATACTTTTCTTTCCATTCTTCAGTTCTGTTCTATTCTATCCTGGTGTCTTTCGTTGCTTTTTTACTTTATTAGTTTCTATTTATTTCTCTACTACATTCGTCCCTGATTCGTCTATATCCACTCTGTTACTCTTCACACACACGGTGTGATAGAACATCTTAATTGGAGCTTAATGTTGTCGTCAGCTCCCGCTGGGAGCGCTGTGTCAGCATTCAGCGAGCCACCTGGTGACGAAAGAGCGTACTACTACAGCTGCAACGGTAAAGCATTCTTAAATTCAAACCCTCATTATTGTAGAAGTCTTTCTCAGGAACAGTCGAGATTTTCTTCTGAAGACATGGAGCAAAGTTCTCTGCGAAACGTAAAGAATTTTACCTTGTTTTCTTGACACGGCATAAGCCCAACATAGTCTACAACTATTACATACTTATCTTTTAAACTTTAGGAGATTACGACATGTCATGACTGATGATTATGATGAACCAGCTCATCGCCACCGGTGCCACTGTCCACGGCCACCATTATCGAGTGGAACCCTCTCATTCCGGTCGCCAACCCTCTGATCGTACGTCTCGTCGCCTCCAGCCAGCCCCTCCTCCTGTTTACCTATATCCACCAGTTTGTCCTCCCCTTCCTCTAACTGTTTCATCCCCCATCTCTCCCAACGTTTGAACTCCTCCTTCTTCTCATCGCTTCTCTCAATCATATGACAGCTACCCTCCATCTCCTTACCTTCCACCTTTACCCGGCACTTCGTTCTGAACTTCATCTCTCCCACTTGCACTCCACCTTTTCTCTCACACCGTTCCGTAATTCATCTATTGTCTCACATGTACTTCTGAATTAAATAAAGCGATTGTACAATTCTTAGGCATAAGCACAATTCCTCTCCAATCTCCTACTTCTTCACATCCTTTATTCACCCCCTTCTTCCACCACATCTCCCCAACCCGCCCGCATCTCTTGGCCAGAGAGAGCGCTTTACACTCTAGGTGGGCCGCCCCACCCCTTCAGGGTGGGGAATGAAAACATTTATAGTAGTAGTAGTAGTATGGTGAACCACTTTTTCAGTTTTCGGAGACTTCGAAGTGCCGGAATTTTATTCCACATGAGTTATACTACGTGCCGGTAAATGTAGGCTACCGATACACGGAAATATTTGATCACCTTCAAGTACCACCGGACTGAGCCCGCCGACTTAGGGTCAGAAAGCCAGCGCCTTAGCCGTCTGAGGCACTCAGTCTATTCCTCTTATTTTACACGAATTAACAGAAGGGACGGTGGACACTGCGATTACACTTGTCCATATCCATCGATTCTATTTACTGACGTTTAATTCTTGAACAGATTGTCTCTAAACTTTCTTGCGATGTGGTGTCAATGTCAACTCTGCAGAATGATACTAATTGGACTTCACTTTATTCTGTGAACTTCTCACAGCAGATAAATGTGCGCGGAAGACTTGTGTCGTCAAACCACATTCTGCACATTATTGCAATTCCCCATTGTTGACATCGCCACGCTGGTTGTGTGTATCTTGTTTCCTGGTCGGATCCCAGCTGGCGGACGAGACCTTGAGCGAACTTGGCGAGACTCCGTGTGCATGCAAATGATGGGCTGCAATTTGTTGAGTGATTTACCCGACGGACGGACGCCGAACAATCTCTGACAACGTGTTTCTTATAATGATGTGTACACGGTAATGTTCTACGTACAGGTTAGATGGTGTGAACTGTGGGCAACATGGAATCCCACAGAGGAACACGGCATCGTGCGAGTACTGTGTGTGTATTGTAGTGCGTACGTGGTTAGTGATTGGCACCGTATTATCGTATGATTATTAATCGGCATCGCCAGAGGCAATTGTCAGTCGGTACTAGAAATAAGTATTCGTCTAAAATGAGTTGAAAATATTTAATGCCTTGTTATCCACCCAGTGCATCGGGCTGATGCTGTGAATGAAGCAGAAATGACGAAGCTTCTGAACCACGTCAGAAATGAGAGTATCAATTTGGGTTTAAAGATCAACATGCAAAAGATAAAAATTTACGAGGGTTATAAGTAAAGTAGTCGCAAAGTAGTCCAGACACTCGTAGGAGATTGGGATGAGCTGTTGTCGATGTGCAGTGTGCATTTGACGGGCATCCAGTTAGGAGTGTTATTGCTGTGTGGCGTTGAAGTGAAGAGTATACAATTCGCCGTCCTAAAGCCTGTTTTCAAAACGTGATCAGCATTCGTGGATTAAAATTGAGGTCCCTGTGGCAAAAATGCATCAGCATGTTATCAAGGATTACGTGAAGCCTGTGACGAGAATGCATTACCTTATAGAACGGTTGCACGATTGGTCAAGGCATTTCTTGCGCATCGGAAGGCGACTGCGGGTTTTCACCGCACACGTCGGCCGTCCATTCCTCAAGATCAGATTGACATCTTGAGTGGTCTCGTTTCCGGGAATTATCCGTAGAGGTTGGTCTCAATCATCAAGCGGTGTGGCACATACTGAAGAAATGTCTTAACATGAGGAAAATTGCGCCCAGTTGAGTTCCACGTCAACTCAGCGACGTACGGAAATCGCGCCGGTATGCACTGGCTGGCGTCCACCTGGACAGGTACCGCAAGGAAGGAGACTGATTCCTGCAGCGTATTGTCGCCATTGATGAGACGTGAGTACGAACCTGAATAAAGCAAAAGCGAATGAATGGCGTCACCCAGGTTCGCCACGTCCACAGAAATTTGGACAGGAACCCAGTCGGGTGATGCTTATGCTGTTTGTGGCGTACGACTGCGGGGGTGTTATTCCTATGCATGCTGTGCCTAAGGGACAAACCATCAACAATGACGAATATTGCCTATTTCTGGAGCGACATTTGCGTCCGGCTTGGTGAAGCAAACGTCCACCTTTATTGCTAGACGATCGCCCTATCGTGTTGCATGACAACTCTCTTATTGTAACGGTGACATTGGGAGGTCATGAAACATCCTCCGTATTTACCAGACATGAGTCCATGTGACTTCGACCTGTTTCCGAAGTTGAAGGAACCCGTACGAAGCCGCCGATTTCCTGACGAGGCATATGTACTCCGCAACTGTCATGAATAAAGAACACCTTGACGACGATCCTCAACGGCTTCCCGATATTTGGCAAAAGGTAACATACTTTACGACTGACTTCATTGAAGGAATGTAATACAATTGTACTCGTTAGTTCATTAAATAATGCGTTCTATCAATATTGCCACTACTTTGCCATTGATGCTTTCATGGTCCGTACTTATAGTCATGATATAGGCTTTTGGGCTTATGCCGTGTCAAGAAAAAAGGTGAAATTCTTTACGTTTTGCGGAGAATTGGCTCTGCGTCATCAGAAGGAAATTTCGACTGCCCACGAGAAAGGCTTCTTAAACAATGAGCTTTGAATTTAGACGTTATAATAGAAGTGGAAATGGTACGTTCATTCGTCACCAGTCACAGTTCTCTGCGAAACGTAAAGAATTTAACCTTATTTCCTCGATATGGCAAAAGCCTAAAAGCCTATATCTTGCCACTATTGTATTATAGTTAACAGCGTCAGAAAACTGAATGTACCCAACGTCTTCGGAAAAAGGAAGCTGTTTCAGGTATGTTGCATCTTGGTGCTGTTATAAGTACCCAAAACTACTCGTAAGTGGAGATGAGACATGTCCAAGTACATAATGACTCAAATATTTCATATTTCTAAGGATCTTTCCGTTTCAGTAAAGCTGAAGATAAGCCTAAAGTGTAGAATTTTCAGTCTTCGTCTACGATATTGAAACGTGGAACTTAAGGGCTGCAGATTTGAGAAAGGGCACCTCATTTTAAATGTAATGCTGGAGAAAAGTGCATGAATCTTAAATATATTTTCTAAGAAGCCTCGAAAGTTGGATTTTAGATTGTAATCTGAACCTACCATTCGCTGTAAAACTGTTGACCTTGATCGTATTCTTCTCGTTCTGTATTTTAATGTGAGATGTTATAATGTACTGCAATCTGAATATCAACATAATTCACTTGTATCAGTGCCCTAATAAAGACACTCACGCATGCGCACACCACACACTCATTATGATCTATCACCCCCCATCCTGGCAACACTACTGGCAGAAAAGTGAAATTTAGAGGAAATGTACTGAGGCGAGTTGCTATGTAGGAGTTTATATATTAAAAACAAGTATATGATATTTGTCCGCCTCTGTGGTGTAGTGGTTAGCGTGATTAGCTGCCACCCCCGGAGGCCCGGGTTCGATTCCCGGCTCTGCCACGAAATTTGAAAAGTGGTACGAGGGCTGGAATGGGGTCCACTCAGCCTCGGGAGGTCAACTGAGTAGAGGTGGGTTCGATTCCCACCTCAGCCATCCTGGAAGTGGTTTTCCGTGGTTTCCCACTTCTCCTCCAGGCGAATGCCGGGATGGTACCTAAGTTAAGGCCACGGCCGCTTCCTTCCCTCTTCCCTTCCAATCTTCCCATCCCTCCACAAGGCCCCTGTTCAGCATAGCAGGTGAGGCCGCCTGGGCGATGTACTGGTCATACTCCCCAGTTGTATCCCCCGACCAAGAGTCTGAAGCTCCAGGACACTGCCCTTGAGGCGGTAGAGGTGGGATCCCTCGCTAAGTCCGAGGGAAAAACCGAACCTGGAGGGTAAACAGATGATGATGATGATGATGATATGATATTTACGTCTTTTTTCAGGTTTTAGCCAGTGAAGTTCTTGATGGTAAGGAGTTATATGCACATCATAGCTCGGGATAAAAATGAATCGGAGGCAACAGTTCAGTATTGCTAGAACTGCCGAAATTTCAGGATATCTCGCGGTTGTTTCCAACTTAGCAGAAAATCCGAAAGAACAAAAAATCTCCCGAAATTTCTTCTAATCCAAATTTAAGAGAAATGAATAATAATGATTAATGGTACTTAATTTATTTGTGCTGAAAAATTCTTTCCTCGTCTGACTGCTTAACGTTTCATCGATAACATCACTTATTAGGTACTTCCCCTCTTTCGTTTTAGGCTCGAATTACGTAGTCTCTCCCCTCTTAAGGCCCCTATACACGATCAAACAAATTGCGCAACAAAGAATTTGTGCAACGTCCTGTTTGCGCAAACTTTGGTACATACACGTTGCAATGGTTTGTGCAAACCTCAGTTCATTTTTGAAATGATCACCTTTTTCATTAATTTCCTCCATATCCACTGAACTCAAACCTCACGCTTGACTGCGTCATTCCAGGGGAAGTCCCCGATCCGCATATAGAATACAAAATCTGCATCCTGCTACAACTTCAAAATTGGTATACAATTTTTAAACCTGATGAATAACGGCATCTAGAGGAAAAGTGGGGAGAAGTAGAAGAAGAAGAAGAAGAAGAAGAAGAAGAAGAAGAAGAAGAAGAAGAAGAAGAAGAAGAAGAAGCATAGAGTGGCCAGAGGGTACGGGGGAGTGAAATTGTATATGTTTCTCATAATAACTTCACATGACTATTGAATTCTTTAATTTAATTATATTATAACATTTAAGTGCTCGAGAAACTACCGAACTTTTCATTAGAACTCCAGAAATTTTTACGCAAAATCTACCGATATTTTATTTCCAGACTTTGCAACACTGCAACAGTTGAAACCTCGCTGCAATTTCATCGTTTGTTCCTTAGTTGCGTCAACGAGGAATACGCCACAGTAGTCGACCGTAGAGGCGCGCGGCTGTGAGCTTGCATCCGGGAGATAGTAGGTTCGAATCCCATTATCGGCAGCCCTGAAAATGGTTTTCCGTGGTTTCCCATTTTCACACCAAGCAAATGCTGGGGGTGTACCTTAATTAAGGCCACGGCCGCTTCCTTCCAACTCCTAGGCCTTTCCTATCCCATCGTCGCCGTAAGACCTATCTGTGTCGGTGCGACGTAAAGCCCCTAGAAAAAAAAGTAGTCGACCATAGGAAGAATTCAAGCCTGCACTAGTCTGTGTCGCGTGTCTCATGGCAAGACGTGTTTGTTTCTGTTGAATGGATGAAGCGAAGCAAAACTTTCTGCCATATATTTTGGTATGTTCCGACCAATTAGGGTTTCAGTCATAGTCACGCCGAGGTTTCTCACTGTTGTACTGTAAGGAATGATCAGAGATGGTGAATGAGCAATGTTGATCACACGTACAGGATCGGTAAAAAGTTTGGAACCACATAAAAAACATGAAATGTTATCTAGAACCTATAATTGCACTGCATCTGATGATTCGCTTATCCTACAACGGTTATATATCGGAAGGTCATCTGCATGTAAGTGGTATTTGCATGATTTTAGTGTAGACGAGACGTCATCGATGCACAGTGAAAAAAGTAGTGGTCCCAAAACAGAACCCTGCGGGGTGCCTACTTTCCTAGGTCTCCATTCTGAAATGATATCAATAGTTGTTACCACAGCCAGCGATCATTCAGATAAGATGTAAAGAACTTGAGCGTTAAAGAGTTGAACCAGTAAGATTCCAGTTTCCTAACTAATTGTTGTAAGTCTACTGTGTCAAAAGCACCACCGAAATTCAACAGCGTTAGAACAGTCACTTGACGTTGGACCAAAGCGAGTCTGATGTCTTCTGTCACTTTAAGGGGGAACAGCTGCAGTACTGTTCCCCTTCCGAACGCCTGACTATAACGGGTCGAGGACTGTAAGGGCGGTCGGGAATTAGAAGAGTTATACATCAAAACTAACAAAAAACTACAAAATGGTAATTTTTTAATGATCTCTAAGCGAATTTCGACAGAGAGGTGAATGTTGACAGTATAACAACTTAACTGCAGTAATCACTGGCGTATACTGAGGGCTACCAAGGCTATCAGTGAAACCCAAACTTCAAATGAGAACGATGGAAATTTAAAGCATATTATAATGTAAGCATTTGACATATTGTTCCATTTACAAAACTTCAAAGCAATGGGAAAAGACGTCGCACGTATTTCTGAGAGGAAGGCTTCGGAGACAGATCTTGCAGCCCAGAGTCTCGCCCCTCTCCCCTCGACCGAACTCGCGCGGCTTGCTGATGTATGTCCGATTGGTCCGGTGTGAGCGGGGATAGGTGTGCCAGGCTTCGCTCCGTCAGATCGCCGCTGCTAACAGCCATGCGTTCCTCATCGTATATACTTCCTCACCTCGTGTTCATAGATAACAGAGTGCTGGTATTTCACTCCCGTTTACTTCTACATTCCGGTCTAGAGAGCCAAGAAAAACGGCCGAGAGAATTCGACGTGCTGACCATATGACACCTCGTAATCTGCAGGCCTTCGCGCTGAGCTGGGGTCGCTTGGTAAGCCAAGGCCCTTTAAGGGCTGCAGTGCCGTGAGGTTTGGATGGTTACTTCTACATCCTTGTAGGATGATACTGTAGAGTTGCTCTTATAGGAGTAATATAGCTTTCTTGTAATAATAATAATGTGATTTGCTTTACGTTCCACCAACTACTCTTTTACGGTTTTCGGAGACGCCGAGGTGCCGGAATTTAGTCCCGCAGGAGTTCATTTTACGTGCCAGTAAATCTACCGACACGAGGCTGACGTATTTGAGCACCTTCAAGTACCACCGGACTGAGCCAGGATCGAACCTGCCAAGTTGGGGTCAGAAAGCCAGCGCCTCAACCATCTGAGCCACTCAGCCCGGCAGCTTTCTTGTTATAGGTAGATTTGCTAAAATGAAATGCAGCCTTTCAGGTTTAGTGTTCTCTTTTGTTGGTTGGAATCGAACCCGTGATCATGGATCGGACACCACCACTGATCTCCCGAAAAACCTAATAAACCACTGAACTACCGGTACGACCGCCGGTAAATGCTATAAAATTCAAAATTTGTATTTAATAATAATAATAATAATAATAATAATAATAATAATAATAGTGCATGACACCTGTTTAGGTTTGGTGGTGACCTAATGAGGATCATATGAATGGCGAAGACGTCATAAACACCCAGTCCCCACGCCATGGGAATTAACAGTATGAGTGAGTTGATTCTGAAAATTGAACCGGGGCCATGGAACCAAAGGCAAACATTCTATCCATTTAGCCACAAAGCCGGACTTTAATTTGCTACACCTCAGGCTACCATCTCCACTGATCAGGTGTTGAGTATTGACAGTAGCAGAGACCAGGGCAGTAGCTTGTGAAGCAGCCTTGACAACACAGCAGGCTTCTCCGTTCGCTATTGGCTGCAGCTCAAAACGCGTAAGGCTTGACGTTCACTAAACCAACCATCGAAAAGGAGTAACGTAAATCTAGTGGTAGCCCACGTCTTGATCCCAGCATACGCCACTGGCGGTAGCCTAATGATAGTTTTTTGAGACTTTGAGTCCGTACTATACAATACAAAATTCACCAAAGGAACATTATTACACATGTATTACAATTAAATATAAGTCCGGCGTGATTATATAATTAAAAATCATTTAGTATTTGTGTACACACTAAGAAACTAACAGACACTAAAAGAGACTGTCAGACCGACGAATACGCACGGCAAGCTGGTGAATCATACCGCAGCCTCTATGACCTTGGCAAAAATATACCAAATACAGTAGAGACAATACGCGACACTTGCGGATTTAGCCTTATTAAAATGGGAGAAAATTCGACGGTGGCGCTCCTAGTGACTTGACCTGAAAAGTCGCGCTAAATTCAAATATCAATGGAAATGCATATACGAAAATGGATAAATAAATTATGTCTAGAAAGAAAGTATTATTGAGATATTAACTTCGAAGTTGCTAAAGCAACTCTGCATGCGGTACATGAATGAAGAATTATTTAAAATGTTATTATTTAAAGACTGAAATTAGACATACTGTATAAACAAGATGTGAAATAGACTGCTGTGAAATGGCTTGATCTTTCATTTATGCATTACTTTTTTTTTGCTTTAGCATTCCTGCCTGAACTTTTACGGTTAGATTTGTCTTTTTTCTCATTTAAAAAACATTGTATCATCACATTAAGACACTTGTCAATAAAAATATCGGCACATTCCTTACACACATGATGCAATGAATTAACATTTAAAAGCTGGACAATTTTCCTCTTAACATGAAGCCTACTAACAAAAATCTATAAATCCCGGCATTAATCTGAGAAGAGGGATAAAAGAAAGAAAAGTATGAAAATGTTGTCGATAGTGATGCTTTGAGGAATATTTACGTACAATTAGAGTAAAAATGTAACATACCGTTGGCTGTATAGTCAAGGATTTCTAAAGTCGCTGGCCTGGAAATGATCTGAACAGATCTTATAATTCTTATATAAGCGTAACGTCCCTTCTTTCTTGTACACCTTATCCAAATCACTTCTGTGACATTTCAAAACCCACAGATCACATCTACAACACATCGGTATTGAAGGTTAACTGCTACACTATAGAATAAAATATGCGTATTATATTTTAAGCCAGTTAAAATATGGGTCGAGCAGGTCAGAAGATTATGAAGTACTATAAAAATCTCTTTGTCACTGGAAGAATATATGCAAACACAATATTACTTACATTTTCTTGTCACGAGGGTAGCGAAAGAAAGACCGCGCATTCTTCTCTACTCCATAGTTACTGCAGCCAAACACAGCTCATACCTTTCCCCTCATGTTGAGAGGAGATATCAAGGAACGACACACGCTACTATTTAATTATGTCAACTCACCGAAAACGCATAAATAACACCAAAAACTTCACACACAAATACACGTGCTCTTATGACAGAATCAGTAGTTCTCAGGTCTACCCGCTAGAGAGAGCTCTAATAGCTGCCCCTCGATATCTCGCTGAGTGTCGCGTATTGTCTCTACTGTATTTGAATATACTCCTGCAACCCTTTCCCACAGCACATGCAAGGTGTCCAACTACTTGCTGTGGTGGTATACAAATCGGTTAGTCACGACGAACGATATTTTTTGCGTATATCCGCTAATAATTTGGTTAATAATTAAAGAAAATAGCTGATAAGACAGGGCTTGTACAAATTGCTTGTTCTAATAATTCCTAGTTTCATCCGGATAAAATGGAATAACAATTTAATGTTTTCTCCACAAAGTGTATGTATGGGGAGAGGGCTACTGTCCCCTCGCCCCCCCCCCCTCCCCAACCCCCAATCACCGCTACTGGTCGAGGAGAGAATGGTAATTTACATATTGCAATACTTGTTCGTACACAAGTCGTTCCAAAGCCTTAGAAAGAACCGGAAGGATAGAGGCGAGGCGATAATCAGAAGGTAGTTTATACGGTACTCTTGAACACCTAACCCGTACTAATAATAATTCCGTGTGGCTATTGCTAGCCCTTGTAAGTCAGACCTTCCAAGAAGTGTGGGCAGCGTCTGCCGTGTATAAGGAAGTGCGTGTTCCTGTGTTGTGTGTATTGCATTAGTTGCAGGGATATTAGGGACAGTGCCTGAGCCTAGGGAATTAATGGTTTAACAGTAAGATTGAAAGCGGGAAAGTGAACACGGACTCTCCAACACCGAAGGTTGACCATTCAGCCATGTTGTCGGATAAAGCCTTATAAAATCAGGACCTGGTTTTGGTAAAAGTGAACTGATACAGGTTGAAAGTAGAATTCACTTTTCTCATGCATACACTGCCTCAGGGTAGCTGTACGACTGTGTATCGAAGCTGGACGAAAGTGATTCCAGCCGCCGAGACCGCGAGGTAATAAGGAAGTCTGAGCTCTGGGTGAGATGGGCCGCGCTCCGTTGGGAGTTCATTGCTCCCCATCAGCGAGTACAGTTAGTCTCGGTGACTGGGTCCTTAATATCGCTGTGAGGAACTTGGAAGACACCGTCTGAAGATTGTACATATTATTATTATTATTATTATTATTATTATTATTATTATTATTATTATTATTATTATTTCCGACTCGTTGGCTGAATGGTCAGCGTACTGACCTTCGGTTCAGAGGGTCCAGGGCTCGATTCCCGGTCGGGTCGGGGATTTTAACCTTCATTGGTTAATTCCAATGGCCCGGGGGTTGGGTGTTTGTGCTGTCCCCAACATCCCTGCAACTCACATACCACACATAACACTATCGTCCACCACAGAAACACGCAGTATCCTACACACGGCAGATGCCGCCCACCCACATCGGAGGGTCTGCCTTACAAGGGCTGCACTCGGCCAAAAATAGCCACACGAAATTATTATTATTATTATTATTATTATTATTATTATTATTATTATTATTATTATTATTATTAAAGAAGCCTCCGTGGCTCAGGCGGCAGTGTAACGGCCTTTCACCGCTGGGTTCCATGATTGAAATCCCCGTCGATTTGTGCTGGACAAAGTGGAGGCGGGACAGGTTTTTCTCCGGGTACTCCAACTTTCCCTGTCATCTATCATTCCAGCAACACTCTCCATTCATTTTATCTGTAAGTCATTAATCATTGCCCCGAAAGAGTGCGACAGGCTTCGGCAGTTCCTATTCTCGCCGCTAGATGGGGGCTTCATTAATTCCATTCCTGAACCGGTCGAATGACTGGAAACAGGCTGCTGGTTTTCATTATTCCGTCAACAATAACATGACCTTTCCCATTTTCCTCCCCCAGTTCCCTCATTCTCCTGTTTCAGGGGTAAAAGAGCCCCTAGACTTTACCTAATAGAAGTAATGTGGTGTGAGATCTTTAAACAGAATCATCAGGCAATCAAGTCTCACATAATCACCCAGTAATGAGAAAATGTTGTTTCCCAAAATTTACAACAGGTGAAATAAAAATCTTATATTCAGATCAACAATAAGTTACTTTAAGACGTATTAAAGTTTGGTAACAATCAGATCAATACTTTTTTTTTTTTTTTGCTAGTTGTTTTACGTCGCACCGACACAGATAGGTCTTACTGCGACGATGGGACAGGAAAGGGCTAGGAGTGGGAAGGAAGCGGCCGTGGCCTTAATCAAGGCACAGCCCCTGCATTTTCCTGGTGTGAAAATGGGAAACCACGGAAAACCATTTTCAGGGCTGCCGACAGTGGGGTTCGAACCTACTATCTCCCGAATACTGGATACTGGCCGCACTTAAGCGACTGCAGCGATCGAGCTCGGTATCCATACTTTTAATGTTATGAATTTAAAAGTGACCGCTCCGTTGGAAATGGAAAAAAATACCGGCACATTTTTAGTCAACCTGAGTTAAAATTTTAACTAGGTACGATAAAAATTTCTACTCCACATAATTAAACGTAGAATAAAACCAGCTAAAGATTGGTGTAGCTGGTTTCTATGTGGGGTAAAGAATAAACTATTTACTAACGAATTAACTCGGGTACGATGGCAGTTACTGTCGTATTAATATTTGTAACATGATTCTTCTTCCTTTCAATTTGTTAACTGTAGCGATATTAAATTTTCTGCTTAGACAGAAGACAGGGCCAAACTGTCCTAATCTTTTCTGATAAAATAAATCTAATTTCTTCTAATTTTTTTCTGTTTCAGTTTTCATTTCATCGCACTGACACGGGTAGATCTTACGGCGACGATGGGATAGGAAAGGGCTAGGACTGGGAAGGAAGAGGCTGTGGCCCTAATTAAGATACAGTCCCAGCACTTGCCTGGTGAGGAAATGGAGAAACAGCGGAATACCATCTTCAGAGCTGCCGACAGTGGGGTTCGAACCCACTATCTCCTAAATACAAAAGAAAGAAAGAAAGAAAGAAAGAAAGAAAGAAAGAAAGAAAGAAAGAAAGAAAGAACTACAAGTGTCGACTCGTCATTTAGATTGTTTTTGAGAGCGTTAGGAATGATTCTAGACAATCAAATTACTTCGAAATTACAAATGTCGTTTATAAAATCTTCATCTTCATCATCTGCTGAGTGAAATTCAACACTATCTATATCCCTTCTGAGCACACTTTTCTGCTGCTCAGTGTGCCGTCGGTTAGATTTTTAAGTGATCGTCAACATGTTTGACGAGCAAGCGACTTTTAATATACCTTTTTATTTTCTTTGCGTACGTGTGACCATAAATACATAACTGAAACAGTTAGGAGGATAATTTTCTTGAAGAACCGTAAATTTTGCCCCGAGAATGTTAAGTTAGTTTGCCAATTATCCGAGGCCCGTGCTAATGTAACTTGTAAACAAACAGAAGGAAGACGAACTCGCAGAGAGTTCAGCGACATACAGGTGGCGCTCGGCCAGAACTCCTCGGGGCTTCCCCGTTACGAGGAAAAAAGGACGTAATTGAAGGGTCCAGCCTATACTAATAAACCAAGAAAAATATATTTTGCCCCTCTCTTGACATATTATTTTCCACATCTTGTACGCTAATTACAAGATAACCGAGCTCGATAGCTGCAGTCGCCTAATTGCGGCCAGTATCCAGTAATCGGGAGATAATAGGTTCGAACCCCACTGTCGGCAGCCCTGAAAATGATTTTCCGTGGTTTCCCATTTTCACACCAGGCAAATGCTGGGGCTGTACCTTAATTAAGGCCACGGCCGCTTCCTTCCCACTCCTAGTCCTTCCCTGTCCCATCGTCGCCAAAAGACCTATCTGTGTCGGTACGACGTAAAGCAACTAGCAAAAAAAAAAAAAAAAGAAAGAAAAAAAATACAAGATAAGGTACCTCTCAAGGCAACAGCTCTTTAAAAATGTAACTTCTATTAACGTCTAGGACAAAAATATATACAATTAAAAAGTACTACAAGTTAGAGATTGGGTGTAAATAGTGATTACGCGTAATTGTAATGTTTAATTTAGTTCTTTTTTCTTTCTTTCTTTCTTTCTTTCTTAATCTGTTTACTCTCCAGGTTGGTTTTTCCCTCGGACTCAGTGAGGGGCACTACCTCTACCGTCTCAAGGGCAGTGTCCTGGAGCGTGAAACTTTGGGTCGGGGATACAACTGGAACGGAGGACCAGTACCTCGCCCTGGCTGCCTCATCTGCTATACTGATCAGGGGCCTTGTAGGAGGATGGGAAGATTGGAATGGATAGACAAGGAAGAGGGAAGGAAGCGGCCGTGGCTTTAAGTTAGGTACCATCCGGGAATTTGCCTCGAGGAGAAGTGGAAAACCACATCGAGGATGGCTGAGGAGGGAATTGAACCCCATCATTCCAGCACTCGTACCACTTTTAAAATTTCGTGGGAGAGCCGGGAATTGAACCCGGGCCTGCGGAGTTGGCACTTAAGCAGACTAAAACCTGCACCACAGAGTCGGACTGCTTGGACAAATCTGGGATATATTCACTCGCATTTCTTCATTCTGAATCTTTAAACTGTCATATTTCAGAGTTTTGAAATTGGTCATCGCAGGAAATCCTACTTAGTGTGAATATTTGGTCGAAAACTGCAACGAAACCACAAGATGTGTAAATTCTTCTTGAAGTGAAATCAAGATTTTGTTTTAAGGCGAATGGCCTTGAGGTAAGGTACCTTTAAAACAACGTTCGTCACCGTCACCGTCATCATCATCATCATCATCATCATCATCATCATCATCATCATAAATTTGTTCAGACTATCTCTCTGATGTTTAACATCAAGTTTGTATAATTTTTAAACTCTGCCAATTCTTCTTCTACCAAGGAAAGCCCACTAAATTCCAATAAAACAATTGAATCTTTATCCAGTCATAAGTGTTCAGACCTGCGAAGTAATGTTCGAGTTTATGTCACAGTAATGTCAGATAATTGTACATTGAATCTTCTCTTTCTCTCGTTTTGCTACTTGGTTTTACATCGCACCGACACAAACAATTCTTATGGCGACGATGGTATAGGATACGGCTAGGATTAGGAAGGAGGGGACTGTAGCCTTAATTAAGGTACAGCCGGGCTGAGTGGCTCAGACGGTTAAGGCGATGGCCTTCTAACCCCAACTTGGCAGGTTCGATCCTGGCTCAGTCCGGTGGTATTTGAAGGTGCTCAAATACGACAGCCTCGTGTCGGTAGGTTTACTGGCACGTAAAAGAACTCCTGCGGGACTAAATTCCGGCACCTCGGCGTCTCCGAAGACCATAAAAGTAGTTCGTGGGACGTAAAGCAAATAACATTATTATTATTAATTAAGGTACATGCGGAGCACGTGCCTGGTTTGAAACTGGGGAAACCGCAGAAAACCATCCTCAGGGCAGCCGATATGATTCCAAACCACAATTTCCCGAATAAAAGCTAACTTCTACGCACCAGTTTCTTTCTTCTAATATGTATTTGGGGCCAGCCACTTTTTTCTTCGTCCATCACGGGTTAACTGCTGAAAATAATTATATATTGCATTCCTCTAAACTGATGTCTTTTTCTGGAGTTGGGATTTCATTTTCCGCCAGTGTAGATGTCTCTTTAAACAATGTTCCCAGTGGAACACTAAAAGGGGGGGGGGGGAGATAGACATGTATTTATTCTTTGGACCTGTTAAACCGCATTTCATTCCATGTCCCGCACATAAGATCACATAAGCACCAATTATTTCATGTTCAAAGGTTAAAAAAAAAAAAAAGTGCATCAGTCAAATTCACCTTTCGTACAAATTACAACGCTTTATAACACTGTAACAAAAAAAGTTGATATATATTTACCGAATCGGATAACGAATTCAATACGAAACTAAAGGCCTGCCTTAGCAATTCGTAATTGTTTGATAATTCTTTCTGGTATTCATCATATTTCCCAGTGTACTCATTTGTGTTTAAGTTTTTTTTTTACCTTGTATTACCGTGTGTCTTTATTGTGCATTTTTCATTTCTTTTAAACTGCAAGTGATATCATACATAATGTTAATATTCATTTTGCTTTTGTTGATTTTTAATTTTGTTATTTTGTTAAATTTTAACTTCAAATATACAGATTGATGATGAATGTTAAGGAGGTTCTTAACTGAGTGTAAAATCTGTGTATTTTCAAATAAATAAATAAATAAATAAATAAATAAATAAATAAATAAATAAATAAATAAATAAATAAATATCTCTCAGACAGTTCGCGATACTCCATAAACCTTCAGGGCTCATCCAGTTTGGAAAGCATTGCCTTAAGTGAGTGGTTATATCGCATCGCACACGTACGGAGCCTACAAGGTGCTATCTCAAAGTCGAACAAGCAAATACTTTTTACCGGCTCAAATTTCTTCCGGTTGAAAAAGCAAAATTTATAGGATGTAATGAAGAAGTTCTACTTTGTAGCTCTAAGTAGATAATACCGTTAAATTATTACCCCCTTGGTGTTGTTTCTTGTCCATCTTGTCTATTGTAAAGTTGTGCCGGCTCGGGAAAAAACAAACTATTATACACTTATGAACATTCTGCCTGTGAAATATGAGCGACCATTGTGTGGCCTAAGAAGAAACACCTGCGATCTTGTGTTGCAGACTGTTTTGTCTACAGATTTAGCGCCATTGTGATTTCTATCGACAAACTGAAATACCGAATATGATACGGGCTCACTTGTAAAAAGCAAAATTGAGCCCCCTTAGAAAAATTGTAAAAAAAAAGTCTCAATAATACACACACTTTTGACAGTTCTTTTTTTTTTTTTTACAAGTTCTCTACGTCGCACCGATACAGATAGGTCTTATGGCGACAATGGGAGGGGAAAGCGCTAGGAGTGGAAAGGAACTGTCCGTGGCTTTAATTAAGTTACAAATGACAAACGACGAAAACCCATCTTCAGAGCTGCCGACAGTGGGGTTCGAACCCACTATCTCCTAAATACAAAAGAAAGAAAGAAAAGAAAGAAAGAAAGAACTACAAGTGTCGACTCGTCATTTAGATTGTTTTTGATAGCATTAGGAATGATTCTAGACAATCAAATTACTTCGAAATTACAAATGTCGTTTATAAAATGTTTTTGAGCCAGTGGCTGAAGGGGGTACCTTAGGGGATGGACAAACGAAGCAAATGTGAGAAGTGACTTCTATAAATCTCCCCTAAGGGATGGACAGAGATGCCCAACAAGTGCTGGGATGAGAGGTTATGGAAATATCGCCAAGAAGATAAGGTTCGTGTATGAAAAAAACCAGCAGGTGTAGAACTGTACGAGGTCGCCCTTGAGGAAGCTGCAATTTGCTGTACGTAACTCCCGATGTGCCCAGCGGAGCGGAACTTTCAAGACAGGGGAAGTGGAACTCATCTCGTCACTCAGATTACTAAAAAAATGTTTAAAATTCAAGACAGCAGAGATCGCTTCATGGACTATTTTCAAAATGAGCAGTGGACACACACACACACCTGGAATTTGAAATCCAATTTCTTTTTTACTTTTTATTCTTGCACATAAAAGTTGATTGATTTATGTCGAGAAAGCAGCCAAAGGTTGGATCATGTTCCAACGTTCATGCCCGATGGACCGTTAAAACAAGTGAGTGCTGCCATGCGACGAAATTGTTACCATGGCATGGTAATTGGATCCAAGGTCACTGTTACCAAGATACAGGACACTATTTGTCACGTGTAATCTGTCCGCCTCGTTAAGGAGTCAGGTATATTTGCTCATTATTTTCTTTAGTTCGGGTCCTTAGAATGGTCGGGGTAAAAGCCTTCGGTTGAGAGGGTCCTAGCTTCGATCCCCTCCCGCGTCTTGTGAATTCCTCTGACTCCGCGTCTGGGTGTTTGTGTTCGTCTCAATTCCCTACTCCTCGTACAAATAGAACACATCCCCGAGGTTTAGGGGCAGCCCGAGGAACTTAATGTGCTACATCGTACATCTTCTCTTACTAACTCAGAACTTGCAGATGCCATTATTTCGAAAGGCAGTGGACATTCCAAAACAATGTTGATTTTCGCAAATTGTCTTCTAGGTGAATATCTCAGCAATAGGTTCACAGCTGAAGACAAGCGAGGTAAATTCAGTATGGAGTTCACCTTTCTCCAGGATGAAGTCATATCGATGGAGCAAAATGCCGAGAAAACAAAATGCCACACAGAAAATATCAGATAGGACGAGGTTAAATCCGAAGTAGTCCTGGAGAAGTACTAACGGAAGTAAACTTGTTTCCTCGACTTGGTGCGTCTCTTCTTAAGCCCATCCCCGATGGAAGTGAGCTCATGTGAGATACCAGCCCTCCTGCTAAATCTCTGGCGTACCGAAAATTGAACCCAGATCATCGAGCACACCAGGTGACAGCTCTAAACTTCGCAATACGGAGGTGAGCAGAGAAGTACTATCCATTCGACATTCAACTCGTTATCTCCTGTATCTGAATCCTAGCAATTTTCGATCGGATTTTCCATTCAGGCACTACAAAATTGGAAAAAACAATAGATGGTAATGCTTGTTGTTTGAAGGGGCCTAACATCTGGGTCATTTAAAACAAACGATGATGAAATGATTATGAATTAAAAATAATCGGCGGATCTAATTCGCAATGCCTTATTTTCTGATAAAATGATAGAAAATGTTGATTACGGTAAAATAAAATGCTGCCTTGAAGTGCAATCATAATTATATATCATTCAAATTAGAAGTTAAAATAACGCATTCAAATACTCAGATAAACTAAAACAGAGTCAATAGAATAAAACGTAGTTAATAATAAAATAAAATAATTAAAAGCAGATTAAAATCTCACCTTTATACACAATAAAACAGGCCACCATCCCTCATAAAACGGATGACGAGGTCTGCTGACTGCTCTTCATCTTGTGAGATAAGGGAGATGGTACTTGGAAGTTTTAGACCAAAGGTTTTAGACTACAGAGCAGATCGGCCAGAGTAAGGATGTGTACCGCGGTAAGATAACCGCCGCACGTACACACCAGAGGGGGAGGGGGTGGAGGGCTTCTCCCCTCAGTAAGTAAGAGTGCATTACTATAGCGTAGCCGATCCGAAGACGACATAATACCACTGCTTCCCTCCGAGAAGCCCGAACGGAAATCTTCCCTACCTTCGTAGTTCCTTGTATTGCCCTCAGCTTATATGGGAGAGGGGTGGCCTGCCACTGCATCTGCCAATGGGGCATAACGAAATGTCTCAGCTGAGATCGAATATAACTGGCTGGAACCTCGAATAGCGTAGAATAGAAACTCTTCTCCGCCAATCAACGATAACCAGAAACTGAAGATATTATTCATGTATTGTAATATTTGCTTATACATGTTAAATTATGATTATGATGATTAATATTGCTTTCAGTGAACTAACTTCTAGGTCATGGGCCCATAATATGATTAAGATATTCATAATAAAAAAATATTACAATATAATATTAAAACATATTATATCCCATGTGTCCAGATCCATCTCTGGTGAGATAGTGTGTGCAGACTGTATTCAACATTTGCCATAATCCTTTCGTGGTAGATAGAGTTGCCATCTCCTCTTATTTATTAATTTCCTAGTATTATGTGTTGTTTACTACGTGTACTTCTAAACCTTCTAAGCACCCACCTGTCTTGTTTTTTTTCACAAACCATTACTTTAGTTTTCTTAATGTTGATTTTCAAATAAAATTTCCAATAATATTCAGCCGTATTCGTAATACTGTTTTGCATACCGACTGACGTTAGCGAGAGCAGAAGGATGTCGTCAGGAATTTCTTTATTGCTCAGACATGGGCTTGTCCTATTCTCCTACCCTTCATTATCCAAACGTCGTTAGTGAAAAGTATGAACACAATTGGTGATAACTTACAGGGTGAGCCAAAAGTCCGTTAACATTTGACGAGGCAATAAAGCCCCATGTCATGCCAATCATGCCAATCATGTGTGTCAATTATTACCTCTCTACCTCCAGTATTCGGTGAAGTATTGCCTCGTCAAATATTAACGGACTTTCGGGTCGCCCTGTACAGCCCAGCTTTAGTGCGATGTTTGAATGTATCTCTCCTACCGTTAGTTAAGCCTTCATTTACTTTAACCATACATTTCACCTCTATATACAGTTCTTCTATAGCATCAATAATTTTATTTGACGGCCCTATTCTTGCCAGCTTCGCTGACCGAATCAAAAGCTTTCTGTAAGGCTATAGCTGTAATATATCGTTCATGGGATGCAATAGCGGCACAACTCAAAAAATACGAAATCTGAGTTATTGCACACACCTGCATTGTCTGTAAATTTCTTTCATTATCATAAGCCTTAAATTCCCAAGATACCGGGCGAGTTGGCGCGCGGCTGTGAGCTTGCAACCGGGAGACAGTAGGTTCGAATCCCACTGTCGGCAGCCCTGAAGATGGTTTTCCGTGGTTTCCCATTTTCACACCAGGAAAATGCTGGGGCTGTACCTTAATTGAGGCCACGGCCGCTTCCTTCCAACTCCTAGGCCTTTCCTATCCCATCGTCGCTATAAGACCTATCTGTGTCGGTGCGACGTAAAGCCCCTAGCAAAAAACAAAAAAACAAAAAAAAACAAGATAGTCCAACTTAATCTATAAAATTCAGAACGAGTGACCCAACTCTAAACATGTTGAATGAGGAAGCAATTTTTAAGTAACAGATTTATTAAGTGAACTCCTATCGATCCATTTAGTATCGGTTGCTCTTTATTCCATAAGTTTATCGTATTTCTGTATTTCACTACTAAGGGAGACTTTGTTTTCATTTATCTCAGAACTTGATTTATGACTTGTGACTCTATTGCACCCCATGAGCGATATAAGCTATCATATTTTCTCTATTTATACATTATTGTCTTAATTATAAATACATTAATTATGGTTCCTGTTCCTTTTCTGCATCCTGACAGGTACACCGAGAGTATACAGCAATCCTCCGCCCATTTTACGATTCTTTTACTGAAATGGCGTACGGCTTTTAGTGCCGGGAGTGTCCGAGGACAAGTTCGGCTCGCCAGATGCAGATCTTTTGATTTGACTCCCGTAGGCGACCTGCGCGTCGTGATGAAGATGACATGATGATGAAGACGACACATACACCCAGCCCCCGTGTCAGCGAAATTAACCAATTATGGTTAAAATTCCCGACCCTGCGGGGAATCGAACCCGGGACCCCTGTGGCCAAAGGCCAGCACGCTATCCATTTAGCCATGTGTGTGAAACAAAGTAATCCCCCTATAATTATTTGCAGTACCTTCTACATATAACGAAATTATAATAGTCCAAACGAGAATTTTGCACGGAGCTTTATCAGAGCTAGAATTTCCTAGCAAGTTTGAGTTTTTATGGATTTCGCGTTCTGACTGTAACATGTTTGTACTCTTATACTGAAGTAAATGCAATATCAAAAGGTTATTCGCTACACTCTCAGTACGAGTGTAAACAAGTTGTTTCCTTCAATAGCAGGAAGCACGGTGCCCCATCTCTTTGAGTATTGATGACGCCACATTGGCCTTGCGAAGCAGCACGCTGAATGCACACTGCCTTCGTCGTCCTAGCGACAATAATTACATTAGAGCTGGCCTGTGGCCTTCACTGCTGAACGTCTTCATCCCAATACATGGCACATTGACTCGTTCAGTGTCGACTTGTTACAATGTGAAAAGAATTCCAGTCGGTAACACTGTACTGGTCCGCCTCTGTGGTGTAGTGGTTAGCGTGATTAGCTGCCACCCCCGGAGGCCCGGGTTCGATTCCCGGCTCGGCCACGAAATTTGAAAAGTGGTACGAGGGCTGGAACGGGGTCCACTCAGCCTCGGGAGGTCAACTGAGTAGAGGTGGGTTCGATTCCCACCTCAGCCATCCTCGAAGTGGTTTTTCCGTGGTTTCCCACTTCTCCTCCAGCCGAATGCCGGGATGATACCTAACTTAAGGCCACGGCAGCTTCCTTCCCTCTTCCTTGCCTATCCCTTCCAATCTTCCCATCCCTCCACAAGGCCCCTGTTCAGCATAGCAGGTGAGGCCGCCTGGGCGAGGTACTGGTCATACTCCCCAGTTGTATCCCCCGACCAAGAGTCTGAAGACCGGGCGAGTTGGCCGTGCGCGTAGAGGCGTGCGGCTGTGAGCTTGCATCCGGGAGGTAGTAGGTTCGAATCCCACTATCGGCAGCCCTGAATATGGTTTTCCGTGGTTTCCCATTTTCACACCAGGCAAATGCTGGGGCTGTACCTTAATTAAGGCCACGGCCGATTCCTTCCAACTCCTAGGCCTTTCCTGTCCCATAGTCGTCATAAGACCTATCTGTGTCGGTGCGACGTAAAGCCCCTAGCAAAAAAAAAAAGAGTCTGAAGCTCCAGGACACTGCCCTTGAGGCGGTAGAGGTGGGATCCCTCGCTAAGTCCGAGGGAAAAACCGAACCTGGAGGGTAAACAGATGATGATGATGATGATGAACACTGTACTGTGTTCTTGTCAATCCCAAACTCCTCTAAGGCACTGTATAAGCTTTGTCTATCTTCTTTTCTTTATTCTTCTTTTTCTAACGCTTTTCCCCACACCTGTGGGGTCGCGGATGCGAACAGCGTCGCACACGTGGATTTGGGCCTGTTTTACGACAGGATGCCCTTCCTGACGCAACCCTATATGGAGGGATGTAATCACTATTTCACTATTGTGTGTTTCCGTGGTGGTTGGTAGTGTGGTATGTTGTCTGAATATGATGAGAGTGTTGGTACGGACACATACACCCAGTCCTCGAGCCAGAAGAATTAATCAGAAGCGGTTAAAATCCACGGCCCGACCGGGAATCGACCCCGGACCCTCTGAACCGAAGGCCAGTACGCTGACAATTCAGCCAACGAGTCGGACTAAGGTTTGTCTATCAATTATTATTATTCTTTTCGTTTTGGCCATTTGAGGACCAAGTTAATTCGTATCAGCTTCGCATATACCGGTCTTTCTTCTTGTCCGATATTCTTTCATTCTGATACTGTACTCAGCGACTTTATTTGCTCTTTCAGCCATGATCATTTTGTTCTGGGCCTAGTTCTGTCCTGAAAAACTACGCAAGGCTGAATTCTTAATTTAAAAATCATTCTCTTGCATACCTGTAGTTCATATATTCTCATCCGGCTCCATGGCTAAATGGCTAGCTTGCTGGCCTTTGGTCACAGAGGTCCCGGGTTCGATTCCCGGCAGGGTCGGGGATTTTAACCTTAATTGATTAATTTCGCTGGCACTGGGGCTGGGTGTATGTGTTGTCTTCATCACCATTTCATCCTCATCACGACGCGCAGGTCACCTACGGGTGTCAAATCAAAAGACCTGCATCTGGCGAGCCGAATATGTCCTAGGACACTCCCGGCACTAAAAGCCATACGCCATTTCCATTTTCTATATATTCCCATTTCTTCTGGATCCGTTTGTACCTCTTGAATCCAGCGTACTTCAGTCTCAAAGGAAAAAGGCTTGAGGTTCATGAACAAGTCCACTATGTAGCAGCAGGTGGAAGTAAGCCCCGTGTTGATGTAATTGCCATCAATCGGAGACAAAACAAAGCAGAAATCATTAACCCTACGATCAGGTTTGTGCCTTTGCTGGCAGGACCTAGTGTTTAGAGTGCACTATGTCTTCTGGTATAGGCTAGAGCAGTTGTGTTACTTTCATAGATCTGTCTCTGTCTTATCCTTGACTTTGACAATATGAAGGTGACTGAGGTATGAGCGATGCTAGTAATGCCAATCCTTATGCAGCCTGTCCCTGCTATGAATGGTGTGAAAATGTTGCTCATAGGCTCGGTTGGTGTATGCATTTCAGTGGGCTTGGCAAACTGATATGTAAAAGCAACTCTGGCTCGGTGAGGAAAGCAACGGGAAACTACCTCACTCCTCATTTCCCTAGGACGCCTCTTCAGTGATGCCTAGGCCATCTATGACAGCTGATGACAGAGCTGTTGAAGATCCCACCAGCGGAATCGCTGACGGACTGAACATACATACATACGATAAGGTTTGAAGACTTTCTCTCCCAGCCAGATGACGTAGATATAGAAAAACACGATACATATGTGCTAACAGTACTCTACTTCCAGAGAGTCTACAGCGTCAGGAACATACGAGGGAGAGAACTGCTTGGTGGGACTATCCCCAGAAATTTTGTCGAATGGCGGCAATCGTACAGACTGGGCAGAAATATTCAAGACAAAATTGTTACCACGTTTATAAAATGCTCAGTGGCAATAATAATAATAATAATAATAATAATAATAATAATAATAATAATAATAATAATAATAATAATAATAATAATAATAATAATAATAATAATTGTTATTATTGTTATAATTGTTATTATTATTATAATTATTTATATTATTTATATTATTATTATTATTATTATTATTATTATTATTATTTCGTGTGGCTATTTCTAGCCGAGTGTAGCCTTTGTAAGGCAGGCCCTCCGATGAGGGTGGGCGGCATCTGCCATGTGTAGGTAACTGCGTGTTATTGTGGTGGAGGATAGTGTTATGTGTGGTGTGTGAGTTGCAGGAATGTTGGGGACAGCACAAACACCCAGCCCCGAGCCATTGGAATTAACCAATGAAGGTTAAACTCCTCGACCCGACCGGGAATCGAACCCGGGACCCTCTGAACCGAAGGCCAGTACGCTGACCATTCAGCCAACGAGTCGGACAGTGGCAATAATGCGGAGCCATTTGTATGGAAAACATAGTATTTAATTTCCTCCTGACAGCATACAAAATATTCATATTCTTGAGTACATTGATATTTCCTTTACGAAACCAGCAATTCAGTTACTTCTTCTTCTGCTGCTGCTGCTGCTGCTTCTTCTACTTTATCTGTTTACTCTCCAGGCTCGGTTTTATCCTCGGACTCAGTGAGAGATCCCACCTCTACCGCGTCAAGGGCAGTGTCCTGGAGCTTCAGACTCTGGGTCGGTGGATACAACTGGGGAGGATGGTCAGTACCTCACCCAGGCAGCCTCACCTGCTATGCTGAACTGAGGCCTCGTGGGGGGATGGGAAGATTGGAAGGGATAGACAAGGAATAGGGAAGGAAGCGGCCGTGGCCTTTGAGTTAGGTACCATCCCGGCATTTGCCTGGAGGAGAAGACGGAAACCACGGAAAACCACTTCCAGGCTGGCTGAGGTGGGAATTGGACCCACCTCTACTCAGTTGACCTCCCGAGGATGAGTGGACTCCGTTCCAGCCCTCGTACCACTTTCCAAATTTCGTGGCAGAGCCGGGAATCGAACCCGAGCCTCCGTGGGTGGCAGCTAATCACACTAACCACTACACCACAGGGGCGGACCAATTCAATTGCTTTTGTTTAAATGTTATCATTCCTCCCCTGAAGGGAGAGGCGGGCCTCTTAGACGGTGACGCCGTCTCTCAGGCCGGGAGATTTGTTACGCTGAAGGAGATGCTCGGAGAAGGTGAGGGAGTTGGCAGCCGTGGCCTTTACTAGGAACTGTCCCGGCATTCGCCTTAGTGCAGGAGAATGGAAAACCACGGAAAACCATTCTCAGGACAGCCGACGGTTGAGGCCAGCCGTGAGGTCCAGCCTTTTCCCGTCTCCCGAACGCAGAGGCGTAGAACCACGGTAGAGCCGTGACCACCCCTCCTCTGCTCGGTTGGCCGGTCAGAGTGCAGAGTTGTTTGACCACGGTCCAGCCGTGGCCACTTGTTGGCCGAGACCCACTCTGCATCTACCGAGCTTACTTTTTCAAAGAACTTATGAGCTATTCTGTGTCTTTTGGCAAACATGTATTGGTTTCAGAATGAATAAATAAAAGAATAAAAACTGCAGTGTTAACCTCGCTTGGTCCTTTCTCAGGACATGTCCCAAGAACACGCTCCTTCTTTTCCGTATAACGACCGAGATTTTCTCTATCTTGGTGTAGAGTTGTTGGTTCACTCGTCTTATAAACTGACCGCCCTCTGTTCTGCGCGGTCCCAATATCTTCCTGAGATTCTTTCGTTCCAGCATCTCTAATCTCTTAAGTACTCCTGTTCTTACTACTGTACGTTAAGAGTTTCTGCTGCGTATAAGTCTCCACTGTCTGGCAATGTCCGAATTTTGCATTAATCGAAATATTCTTCTTAGTGTAGACGTTCATAGTTAGTTTCTTTATTCGAGCTCCCATTTCTGTCAGCTCAGCTTCTATCCATTCTCCTAGGCATTTATATCTCTCCAGCTTTCGAATTTTCCCTCCTTCTATTGTAATCCATCTAGAAGCTGCCTTGATGTTTGTCATACTAGATCTGTAGACCTGCTTTAACCACATGTCTCTGTAGTTGTGTGGTTTGCTCAACCGCCTCTTCTAATCATTCCGACAATATCACAATATCGCCTGCGAATGCTAGACAATCTACCCGTATTCCTTTTTTTCTTACACCCCAGTCGTATTCCACCCATTCCTTCTCTCTTCGCTATTCCTGATAGCCGCATCAGTTCTGTTTAGCTTTATTTATTTTGAATTCAGTCGAGCCTCGATATCTCGAACCTCTATTACTCGAATTTTCAGTATCTCGAAGTAACTTTAATTTCCCGTGTATTTCACGTGTAACTTATTTATTTCTCTATTACCCGAAATTCAGTTACACGAAGTTCTTGATTTCTCGAAGCAAACATTTCCTCTCTTGAAGTAAAAAATACTCTTTAATTCGAATTTTGTGCAACATTAACTCTGCAATAAGGCATTTGTATTTTGTGAGGAACAGTTAACAAGTAAAGAAAGGTTTACAGTGATGCTGGGAGCTAATATGACGAGAGCCTGAAAACTAAAACTTCTAGTGATCGGAAAATCGGTGAACCTCGCTGTTTCTCGGGTGTGAATTCATTACCGGTCACGTACGAAAACAACTCCCAAAGTCGCGGATGAGAAGCTTCATTTACGAACCTCGGCTGAGCAGTATTGACAGAAGTTTCAACGTGAAGGGAGAAAGGTTAACAATAACAAACAGAAGAGACTAAAGGATTCTTCCACAGGTGTTAACGGAGGTTTTTTTCCTTTTTTCCTTACTGTATGTACTGTATACTCTCTTCTTCTAAATGTTACTATAATCAGTATTATAATTCAAGTTATGCCGTAAAATAGAGTTTGTATAATTTTAAATACTAGTAAACACAATGTATTCAGTATAAGCCCGTAGATACGTATGATTCAA
Organism: Anabrus simplex; assembly: GCF_040414725.1. Taxonomy (NCBI): domain Eukaryota; kingdom Metazoa; phylum Arthropoda; class Insecta; order Orthoptera; family Tettigoniidae; genus Anabrus; species Anabrus simplex. The sequence continues at coordinate 212,830,495 of NC_090272.1, forward strand.
TTATGTGCTATAGATGCTCAAAAACGGCATTCTCTATATCTTGAAATTTAGATAACCCGAAATAATATTTAGCTCCCGAGGTGATTCGAGATATCGAGGTTCCGCTGTATTTAGTGAAAAACTACAAAATTATATGCCATGTTAATAAACGTACAAAGATACAAAAAGTCAAATACATAGCTATTTATAATCTATACATAAAACAAAACCTTCAGCACGGAAAAACACAGTTTTATTTCTTCATTTCAACTCTTTGGGCCACAACTCGCAATATGGTGGCCACAACTCTCAACATGGCGGCCACATTTCACAATATGGTGGCCACAACTCCCAATATGGCGTCCACAACTCACAGTATGGCGGCCACAACTCGCAGTATGGCGTCCACAACTCGCAATATAGCGGCCACAACTCCCAATATGGCGTCCACAACTCGCAATATGGCGGCCACAACTCGCAGTATGGCGTCCACAACTCTCAACATGGCGGCCACATTTCACAATATGGTGGCCACAACTCCCAATATGGCGTCCACAACTCACAGTATGGCGGCCACAACTCGCAGTATGGCGTCCACAACTCGCAGTATGGCGTCCACAACTCGCAGTATGGCGTCCACAACTCGCAATATGGCGTCCACAACTCGCAATATGGCAGCCACAACTCCCAATATGGCGGCCACAACCCTGAATATGTCGGTCACAACTCACAATATGGCGAATGCCGTCTTCATCAAAATCAGTTACGTCCTGTTGATTGTGCGGTCTATGTCAAATGTATTATTGAAGATATTTCAGTGCGCTATTCTGATGAATTAGTGTAAAAACAAGTGGACATAAGTGCGATAAAATTAAAGTGATAAAACTATAATGATAAAATTGTGGCGATAGACCTGTTGATTGTTTGAAGTTACAGATACGTATTCTGATACCGGATTCGTCATGGCATCCATAAGCTCAATAGTTAATGTAATAAGATCCCCACGCTTGAGGTAGTGCGCCCTGGATGAGGTGGTATGATCCTGTGCGACCGCCAGATGCTAATTCGCTTTACAGTTACCCAATCTGAACCTCCATACAATTCATAGACTCTTTCATCACCAAGAGCCAATCTAGCGGAATTCACGGCAACGCTTAGTCACAGCATTTCAGATAAAAATACAGAGGATTTCCATTTGATAGACACTTAATTAAGGTTAAACTTTGTATAGTATATTTCATCAGATATCTTTAAATAAAATATTTCTTCTTCTTCTTTATCTGTTTACCCTCCACATTCGGTTTTTCCTTCTTGCTCAGCGAGGGATCCCACCTCTATCGCCTCAAGGGCAGTGTCCTTGAGCTTCAGATTCTGGGTCTGGGGATACAACTGGGGAGGATGACCAGTACCTCGCCCAGGTGGCCTCACCTGCTATGCTGAGCAGCGGCCTTGCGGGGGGATGGGAAGATTGGACGCGATAGACAAGGAAGAGGGAAGGAAGCGGCCGTGGCCTTAAGTTAGGTACCATCCCGAAATTTGCCTGGAGGAGAAGTGGGAAACCACGGAAAACCACTACCAGGATGGCTGAGGTCGGAATCGAACCCACCTCTACTCAGTTGACCTCCCGAGGCTGAGTGGACCCCGTTCCACCTCTCTTACCACTTTTCAAATTTCGTGGCAGAGCCGGGAATCCCACAAGGCCCTGTTCAGCATAGCAGGTAAAGCCGCCTGGGCGAGGTACTGGTCATCCTCTCCAGTTGTATCCCCCGACCTAGAGTCTGAAGCTCCAGGACATTGCCCTTGAGGTGGTAGAGGTGGGATCCCTCGCTGAGTCCGAGGGAAAACCTATCCAGGAGGATAAAAAGATAAAGAAGAAGAAGAAGATTCACTAAAATGAATCGAATATCCCATCACTAACACCTAACAACCGGATGATTTCATCCTGGTCGTGTCATTCCATACAGTACGAACAGGTTGAACACTGTCATCCTGTCCCCATGAGTACCATTTGGTCATCTCGTCCCAATCATTGAGCAGCTATGTGGTGGGCGCGGGGACTATTTGAGGTCAAACATCTCCCACGCTGTCCCAGAGCTGCTGCTCGTGCACTACGCACGGCATCCTCAAAGATATGTGTATCTCCCCGGGTTATTATTGGGTAGCAGTGCTCTTAGCTTCTCTGTGTTTCTTCCTTAAATGGTCGTCATTCCTTCTTGAAGGGGTCCTTCAGTAGTAAATAAACATTTACAATGGCTCCTGTCGAATGCACGTGTTACTGCTGAACCCGCTCCCCAGCAGGTCATACAAAGTAGCTGCCTCACAAGTGTCTTAATAAAGTCCTAGTGTTGCTCCCTCGTTCAAGGACAAGATACTGCCTGGTCCACAGCATGTGTTAGTGGAACCAATGCCAGACTCAGCTAGGAGCTATGATCGCCACCCACGACTTAAATGTCTGAGGTAGTTGCTTCTCTTGGAAATCCCCTAATTCCTTCCATTACTGTTTGATACTTTTAGATGATATCTTATTATATGTACACCAAACTCCTAATTATATGCGAGCGGATTATCCGGTTTGCGGGTTATCTGTGCACCCCCGACGTTTATTGTATAATTATTTTTAATTTATTTCCTTTATTTTTGTCACGGCATTTTGAATGCGTGTGAACTGCGCGCTTGAAATTCGAGTGCACTTTCAATAAATAAATAAATAAATAAATAAATAAATAAATAAATAAATAAATAAATAAATAAATAAATAAATAAATAAATAAATAAAATAAATCACTACTGATCTACATTTAGGGCAGTCGCCCAGGTGGCAGATTCCCTATCTGTTGTTTTGCTAGCCTTTTCTTAAATGATTTCAAAGAAACTGGAAATTTATTGAACATCTCCCTTGGTAAGTTATTCCAATCCCTTACTCCCCTTCCTATAAATGAATATTTGCCCCAGTATGTCCTCTTGAATTCCAACTTTATCTTCATATTGTGATCTTTCCTACTTTTAAAGACACCATTCAAACTTATTCGTCTACTAATGCTATTCCACGCCAGCTCTCCACTGACAGCTAGGAACGTACCACTTAGTCGAGCAGCTCGTCTCCTTTTTCTCAAGTCTTCCCAGCCCAAACTTAGCAACATTTTTGTAACGCTACTCTTTTGTCGCATATCATCCAGACCAAATTGAGCTGCCTTTCTTTGGAATATTTTTTCAGTTAGTGAATCAAGTAATCCTGGTGAGGGTCCCATAAACTGGAATCACACTCTAGTTAGGGTCTTACCAGAGACTTACATGCCCTCTCTTTTACATCCTTAGTACAACCAGCCTATTAACCATGTGCAGAGATCTGTACCCTTTATTTACTATCCCATTTATGTGATTACCCCAATGAAGATCTTTCCACTTTAAGAGAAAGCTAGATAAACAATGGATAGGGAATCTATCACCTCGGCGATAGCCCTAAATGCAGATCATCGATTGATTGATTGATTGATTGATTGATTGATTGATTGATTGATTGATTGATTGATTGATTGATTGATTGATTGCAAGTGTGCTGGCTACTTGTTTTGTCGAGAACTAAACACGAAACAATGTACTACATAGCAGTACTTGGTTGGTGTTCTGTGAAAGCAAAAAAGAGTGCTTTTAACTTTAAAACTTATGTTGAACAGGGAGATTGTAACTACAGTGATGCTCTTGCACTTCAGAACATTCGTACTTATATACGAACGAACTTAAATAAATCTCGAAAGCAAAAGACAATTACTGATTATGTTTTTTGTTAAACGATATTTTTTTTGTCTTCATTCCCCTCATGAAGGGGAGGGGCGGACCACCTTTAATGTCACGCCTTCATCCTGGCCAGGAGTTTCGGCGGGTTGGGGAAGGTTCAATAGTGTAAAGAGGAGGGTAATTTGAAGTATATAATGAAAAGCTGTGCGTAGATTTTTTGCTTGTATTAATTTTATTTTATATTTTTATTTAGGCCAGTCCCGTGGTGTAGGGGTGGCGTGCCTGCCTCTTACCCGGGGCCCCGGGTTCGATTCCCACCCAGGTCAGGGATTTTTACCTGGACTTGAGGGCTGGTTCAAAGTCCACTCAGCCTACGTTATTTGAATTGAGGAGCTATTTGACGGTGAGATAGCTGCCCCGGAGTAGAAAGCGAAGAATAGCGGCCGAGAGGATTCGTCGTGCTGACCACACGGCACCTCGTAATCTGCAAGCCTTTGGGCTGAGCAGAGGTCGCTTGGTAGGCCAAGGCCCTTCAAGGGCTGTAGTACCATGGGGTTTGGTTTGGTTTATTTGTATTTATTATTTATTTTTGTTGGTTGTGTTTTACGACCGCGGAACCATATAAAACTATATAATATGATTTACAATAGAGCATTTAATATACGTAACTGCTTAATAAATTCACTGTCCGAGTCGTTGGCTGAACGGTCAGAGTACTGGCCTTCGGTTCCGAGGGTCCCGGGTTCGATTCCCGGCCGGGTCGGAGATTTTAACCTTAATTCCTACGGCACGGGGGCTGGGTGTATGTACTGTCTTCATCATCATTTCATCCTCATCATGACGCGCAAGTCGCCTACAGGTGTCAAATAGAAAGATCTGCTCCTTGGCGAGCCGAACCTGTCCTGGGATATCCCGGCACGAAAAACCATACGACATTTCAATAAATTCACTGGTGTTTTATATACCTTTTGTACCTGAAGTGTTGTCCGACTCGTTGGCTGAGTGGTCACCGTACTGGCCTTCGGTTCAGAGGGTCCCGGGTTCGATTCCCGGCCGGGTCGGGGATTTTAACCTTCATTGGTTAATTCCAGCGGCTGGGTGTTTGTGCTGTTCCCAACATCCCTGCAACTCACACCCCACACATAACACTATCCTCCACCACAATAACACGCAGTTACCTACACATGGCAGATGTCGCCCACCGTCATCGGAAGGTCTGCCTTACAAGGGCTGCACTCGGCTAGAAATAGCCACACGAAATTATTATTACCTGACGTGTTTTACCAACAATGGACGTTGTAATTTTTATATTGGCCTACTTCATTGATAGAAGTGATTATTGAATGTGTTAATTGTTTGACATTATTGCATTTTCACACAGTATTGTATGTTTTATATTATTAAAAGTTTCGTTGTGCATTAAAATGCACAAAAACGTATTATCCGTGTTTACAGTTATCCGTGCGAATTTGTCCGGTGATTAGAACGGATAATCAAGAGTTTGCTGTATTATACTTCTCTGTAATTGATTCCAGTGACCTTCATAATCTGAACGTTATCAAAAGTCTTCTCCATATTTTCAAGCGCCAAACGTGACTTTGTTCTTTGTATTGAGTTAAATAATGTTCCCACCTCCCAACAAGGAGTACATAGTCGTAATTCCATATTTGTCCCCGGTAGACTTTATAAATTATATCTACTTTCCAGTGAGGTAACTCAGTCAACACAGTTGAAGAGGAGACATCGAGAAGGGCCCGACTTAAGAATTTCTTCTTTCCGTGGCTCAAGTGGGAGCGCACAGGCCTCTCACCGCTGGGTTCCGTGGTTCAAATCCAGGTCACTCCATGTGAGATTTGTGCGGGACAAAGCGGGGGCGAGACAGGTTTTTCTGCTGGTACTCCGGTTTTCCCTGTCATCTTTAATTCCAACAACACTCTCCAATATCATTCCATTAATCACAGGCTTCGGCAGCCGGCACAATTCCTATCCTCGCCGCTAGATGGGAGTTTCATTCATTCCATTCCTGACCCGGTCAAATGACTGGAAACAGGCTGTGGAGAGAAGTAATGAAGTGACTAAAGAGGTATTTTAACGTTGAAAACACTTCTTACCAGATAGAGTAGGGGTTCCCATTTATTACGAATAAACGTAAAATTAAGCGATCTCCTCAACTGTGCCAAAATTTGAAGGGCTAAAGAGCCAGGGAGTGTTTCATATTGTGAGTCTTGGATACCGCTATCAAATTTGAAAAAAAAAAATCGAAAATCACTTCCGGCCTAAATGCAGTTCCAGAAAAACAACCTTAAATGGCTTGTTTTTCTACCCCTTTTTCTTTATTCAAATCCTAGCCAAATTAACTTGTTTACATAATTATTTCTGTAATGTGTTCCTTGGTTCAATACCCTCAGGAGGTTCTATATTTTTTGAAAAAGCCGTCAACAAATCTAGGTATAAATGGCTGTTTCTAGCCGAGTGTAGCCCTTATAATGCAGACCCTCCGATGAGGGTGGGCGGCATCTGCATGTTATTGTGGTGGAGGATAGTGTTATGTGTGGTGTGTGAGATGCAGGGATGTTGGGGACATTGGAATTATCCAATGAAGATTAAAGTCCCCGACCCGGCCGGGAATCGAACTCGGGACCCTCTGAACCGAAGGCTAGTACGCTGACCATTCAGCCAACGAGTCGGACTAAACTTGTGTCCTCATCATGAGGTGCAGGTCTTTTCAGGCACACTCCCATTGGAGGGGAGCTGCATGTACCATTTTAACCACATACCGGCCCTCCTGACATTTTCAAATTTCTGGCAGTACCGGGAATCGAACCCGGGCCCCCGAGGACGACGGCTAATAACACTAACCGTTACACAATGGAGGCGGATAGTGCTTAAGTGAAACTCTGCATTGACTCACATTAGCGCTCTTAGTGGTAGAAAAAGGCAAACTGATAATCTAATAGACCGGATAACGATGATTAAGAAAAGCAATGTAATTTTTAGGAATAAATAATGAATATATTCTCATATTTTATTCTATTGTATATACCTAAAATTCGTTTCTCATAGCCGTAGGATGTTTTCAGCATTGTGTTGCTTGCCTGTGGATTTTTATTACAATACAGAGGAATAATGAAGTGGCTAAAGATATTTTTTTTCTAGTGGCTTTACGTCGCACCGACGCAGATAGGTCTTTTGGAGACGATGGGATAGGAAAGGCCTAGGAGTTGAAAGGAAGCGACCGTGGCTTTAATTAAGGTACAGACCCAGCATTTACATGGAGTGAAAATGGGAAACCACGGAAAACCATCTTCAGGGCAGTCGACAGTGGGATTCGAACCCTCTATCCCCCGGATGCAAGCTCACAGCCGCGCGCCACTAACCGCACGGCCAACTCGCCTGGTAATTATTTTACGAATCGTAAGTGCTTTGAATCACGTCTTCTTCTTCTTCTTCTTCTTCTTCTTCTCCTTTCCTTTATCTACCGAGCTCGATAGCGATAGCCGCTTAAGTGCGGCCAGTATCCAGTAATCGGGATATAGTGGGTTCGAACCCCACTGTCGGCAGCTCTGAAGATGGTTTTCCGTGGTTACCCATTTTCACACCAGGCTAATGCTGGGGCTGTACCTTAATTAATGCCACAGTCGCTTCCTTCCCACTCCTAGGCCTTTCCTATCCCACCGTCGCCATAAGACCCATCTGCGTCGGTGCGACGTAAAGCAAATAGCAAATCTTCTTTATCTGTTTACCCTCCAGGGTCGGTTTTTCGCTCAGACTCGGCGAGGGATCCCACCTCTACCGCCTCAAGGGCAGTGTCCTGGAGGTTCAGACTCTGGGTCGGGGGATACACCTGGGGAGGATGACCAGTACCTCGCCCAGGTGTCCTCACCTGCTATGCTGAACAGGGGCCTTGCAGGGGGGGGGGGGGAGATTGGAAGGGATTGACAAGGAAGAGGGAAGGAAGTGGAAGTTAGGTACCATCCCGGCATTTGTCCGGAGGAGAAGTGGGAAACCACGGAAAACCACTTCCAGGATGGCTGAGGTGGAAATCGAAACCACGTCTACTCAGTTGACCGCCCGAGGCTGAATGGACCCCGTTTCAGCCCTCGTAACACATTTCAAATTTCGTGGGAGAGCCGGGAATCGAAGCCGGGCCTCCGGAGTTGACAGCTAATCACACTAATCACTACACCACTTAGGCGGACGCTTTGAATCACACGACTAAATAATAGCTCCCGTTTAATCATGGGCTGTATGCATTATTTTTTAAATATATATTCGAATACTTGCCAAAAATTACATGATTTTTAAACGTACAAGTTTTATTTCAAGCAAGTTGCTTTACGTCGCACCGACACAGATAGGTCGTATTGCGACTAGCAGTGGGAAGGAAGCGCCCGTGGCCTCAATTAAGGTACAGCCCCAACATTTACCTGGAGTGAAAATGGGAATCCACGGAAAACCATCTTCAGGGCTGCCGACAGTGGGGTTCGAGCCACTATCTCCCGAATACTGGATACTGGCCGCACTTACGCGACTGCAGCTATCGAGCTCGGTAGTTTTGTTTCAAGAACTCTCCGGAATAAGGATGTAGCCAACAAATCAGTCATGTTTCAGGAGAGGGGAAAATTATTTTTGGGGCTTAATTCGTGGTGTTCACTACTTGAACCAATTTTTCATGTATTAAAATAATATTTTATTGTTATAATTTAAGGTTTTAAAAATAATATATGAATTGGAAGTGATACAGGTAGAAAATAATTTAGCCCGCCTGGTAGCCGTGATTGTTAAGGCGCTGGAGTCTAAACGGTCTGACACCGTGGTTAGACGGTTCGAGTCCCGTTGGCCGAAAATATTTTCATCATCAGAATGTTGGCTGTCAGGGCAGGGGAGGTGGTGGTATACAATTTCTAATCACTAGATCACAAGCACTTGACTGAATTTCGATCCTTACACCACGGACAAAGTTCTGCAGGCTGTAAACCACCTTGAAGTTCAAATGTAAGAAAGATATGACACCACAGCATAGAGGAGTGATGATACGTCCAACTTCAATTGAAACCTCATTTTCAAACATTTGTTGGTTACATCCTTATTCCGGGAACATGGTTGCATGCAGATTATTTAGCTACGTCTCTAGAAGGCTGCGATTGTAAATTTTAGTCGTTTCAAGACAACAATTTTACCAAAAACCCTATGAGCTTATAATCACGCATAGATGAAGTTTTTCACCGGGCTGAGTGGCTCATTCGGTTGAGGCACTGGCCTTCTGACCCCAACTTGGCAGATTCTATCTTGACTCAGTCCGATGGTATTTGAAGGTGCTCAGATACGGCAGCCTCGTGTCGGTGGATTTACTAGCGCGTAAAAGGACTCCCGTGGGACTAAATTCCGGCACCTCGGCATCTCCGAAAGCCGTAAAAGTACTTAGTGGTATGTTAAGCCATAATATAATTATTATTATTACTTTTCTTATTAATTATTTCCAACACAGGTCAATCTTGTATTCTAGGAATTATTGTCAATTTCGAATATTACTAACAGTCATTAGTCGTTGATTTGTTAGAGTTATTCATCAGATTATGTTTGATTTATGTTCAAATTTAATTTTGTTAATTTTTTATGTACTTAAATTTTGTCCTTGTGGTAATCCACAATGTCTTGAAGTCATTGAGTTTATCTATAAATATATTTAATTTTAATTTTAATTGACAGTTAATGAAATTTCATTGAAGCAGTATACTCTGAGTGTTTTACTGGTAAGGTCCAATTTCTTTTCGTGTAGTGAATAATTTTTACAGTTATGTATAATGACGTTCTTTTGGCGCGTAGCTATTGTGAGTAAAATTGTATTTTAGATAATGGTGATGAGAAAATACCTCTCCCCCACTCGCCTCAAATAGGAGAATTAAAAAATTTGGAACTTGCACAAGATAGAGTATATATATTACAAATAAATCACTTTATTAAAATTAGCAATGTTTTACAGCCGATTGAAACTGTATTGGGGCTTCTATTGAACTATCTAAAATTTGGATATCCTGTAATTTTTCAAACTTAACGCAAAATGTATACTTTTAGCAAATTTCTACTGAATTTCTAAGTTGAAAAAGAAGTCTCCGATTCATATTCATATTCAGACCTACTATTGTTGGTTTTGTCAGATTTAAGTTGTAAAACTCCTTATTTTCAACCTTTAAGTACTATGTGTTTTCGAACTTCCCGAAGTCTGAGAGATTTTACAGGCACATGATTTGCATAAACAGAGGCTGAATATTCTATTTCAGCATCTGAACTCCATGCTCAGTCATTCAACGTCGTAGTAGTTTTATGGTTTACATTGATCTCTGTCCTTCAAAGTTTCCTCTCATATTTCTTTCACAGTGCACCGTTTCTTCTTTTCTTCGAACGATTTTTTCTCTATCTTTATTAGCAATGTCGACTTTGACAACACTACTAGTTACAAACAGCACAGTGTACTTACAAATGAAGCGAATTTTGCAAAAAAATTGCATCAGCCAATCAGTTTTTGAGATTAACGAATCACTGTTGTCCGCCTCCATGGCTAAAGCGTACTTGCCTTTGGTCACAGGGGTCCCGGGTTCGATTCCCGGCAGGGTCGGGAATTTTAACCATAATTGGTTAATTTCTCTGGCACGGGGGGATGGGTGTATGAGTTGTCCTCATCATCATTTCATCCGCATCAAGACGCGCAGGGCGCCTACGGGAGTCAAATAAAAAGACTTGCATCTGGCGAGCCGAACATGTCCTCGGACACTCCCAGCACTAAAAGCCATACGCCATTTCATTTCAATGAAACTGCTTGTTCGTTGAGTTCATGAGCAGCTCAGTTACAAAATCATGTAGTAAACGGCCCTCCGTCTGAAATGGGGCCCTTCTTGAAACGCCCAGAATTTGATATGCCATTTACATTGTGATGCGAGCAGAATCTTAGGGTTGCTTTTCCATACCCTTATTAAGAGTAAAAACCTTAAACCAAAACAAAAGCCAAAAAACAAAACAAAAGCCAAAACAAAACCGTGAAAGTTGAAGAATTTATCAGTTGAGCCCATCTTGAAATATCCTGTTCAATTGAATTTATTTAACTACCAGCGTTAACTCGGTGTGCAGGAAACTTATTTATTTTCTCACCGCTTTTCCCACATCTGTGGGGTCGCGGGTGCGTGTGTCGCAAGTGTGGATTTGGCCCTGTTTTACGTCCGGATGCCCTAGTGACGCAATCCTATATGGAGGGAGTAATCATTATTGCGTGTTTCTATGGTGGTTGGTAGTGTGGTATGTTGTATGAATATGAAGAGGAGAGTGTTGGGACGGACACGAATACCCAGTTCCCAAGCCAGAAGAATTAATCAGAAGCGATTAAAATCCCCAATTCGGCCGGGAATCGAACCCGGGACCCCCTGAACCGAAGGCCAGTACGCTGACCATTCAGCCAACGAGTCGGACTCGGTGTGCAGGAATAGTATTATTTTAAGCGCTGCCCTGGAATCCTGAAGAAATGTTATTCCTCGCGTTTCATTCTTGAGCGTTGTTCCAGCCTAACCGATGCCCCTCCATCATTTATCACGGCGAAGACAAGGTATATAACCTTGGAGAGATTTCTCAGCTTCTCGGATAATGAACTTCGCGCCAACACTGTGCTGAAAATATCCATCAATCATGTGTTTACAGTCTCACGTGAATATCTCTGGCAAGGTCACATTACAAACTGCTGATTCTCCTCTCCACAGCTTGAATGATTTCTTACGTAACCCACTCTGGTCAGCAGTGAGGTAATTATGACAAGGTCAGTACGTCATCAGGACTGCACCGCCTAGGGTATGAGACAAGTCAATATTTGTTCATCACTCTTGATGCATAATGAGAAAACTGCTTGTTCTTTAACAACAATAACTCCCTCTATTGGCAGTGAAATTCAACAAGTGTTAACGCCTACACGTACGGAGTCTCCTCAGACGTTATATTATTATTATTATTATTATTGGTTCGAAATGTCCTACTTTGGACCACGCTTATTCAACTGTTGGCTTTGACCTTGCCCAGTATTATTATTATTATTATTATTATTATTATTATTATTATTATTATTATTGGTTCGAAATGTCCTACTTTGGACCACGCTTATTCAACTGTTGGCTTTGACCTTGCCCAGTATTATTATTATTATTATTATTATTATTATTATTATTATTATTATTATTATTATTATTATTATTATTGGTTCGAAATGTCCTACTTTGGACCACGCTTATTCAACTGTTGGCTTTGACCTTGCCCAGTATTCTCGCATTTTCTACCGGTGTAACTCCTTTCTTTCATCTGTATAGGGGGTACCTTTCTTCCGGGGTTGGAACACCAAAATTACACAGACTTTAGGTGTTTGCTACTGGCTTTACGTCTCACCGACACAGATAGGCCTTATGGCGACGATGGGATAGGAAAAACCTAAGAATTGGAAGGAAGCGGCCGTTGCCTTAATTAAGGTACAGTCCCAGCCTTTACCTGGTGTGAAAACGGAAAACCATCTTCAGGGCTGCCGACAGTGGGATTCGAACCCACTATCTCCCGGATGCAAGCTCACAACCGCGTGCCTCTAACCGCACGGCCAACACGCCCGGTACAAACTTTAGAACAATATATCTCCTTATATACATTATATACATAAAAATCAATATACGTTTTTTTTAAAAGAAGTATTATCTACCTAATTCCAAATGTTCACTAATATCTCAATCACATTTCATAAAAAATGGAGTTAAACACTTCAAAAATATTTTCAGAACATTCTTTTCTGGAATACTATTAATTGTGTATGAAATAAATGTTTCGTATTATCCTTACTCTTATTTAGGTGACATTCCCACAAAATTTCGTGAAAATTCATGCATTAGACAAAAATATCTGTTTATCTCCAGACTGTACCATGAAAGGCTTATAAGGATTTGCCTGGAGACGTGAGTAGAAACCATTTAAAACCTTTTTCTCATTTGCAGGAGATTGCAACACCTTGGGTGTCACAGTAATCGCGCTCATCTGGGAGATTGAATAAGTAAACTAAGAGGAGAAAGGGGAATTCCCCTACTCTAGCCGTTCTCTTTTGTTTTCTTCCATACCGGTACTAAAAAGTTGTATAAGTGCATCATTGTTGCGTACTATCATTTTTATCTTTCATGCAACAACATTTTGTGTGTATATTTATCTCATATCCCGCAAAAGTTTACAACTTATGAGACGTGTGACAATCACAAAATTCCAACTCAGTCTGGCATTGGATCCTTCACTTGGGTCAGGCTCTTCCTACGAAACCTTTCTTGTTCAAATCCCCTTGCTCTCTCCCTCTAGTTGGCAGCAGAGAACATCCATCCAAAACATCTTGGGCTGATTGCAGAAACGATCACTAGTTTCAAGCCTTAGACATCGTCTACCTAAACACCGTCTAAATCGTTCACGATCTTCCATTGCATAAACAATATTCAGTCGATGTTTAACTAGACATCCCTTAAAGTCTCAATTTTGGTTTGAAAATGGAGACAGAAGTATCTGTCATGAAACTCTTTGCTTGTCGCAACCAATGAAATTCGTCGGTGCGAGCGCCGAACGCCAGTCAGCTGTTTGTCTTCCTACACATTACTCAAATATGGCTGAGATGACTTGCCCACAGAAAATAGTTTCGTTTTCGGTGGAAATTAAATCTCATAATATTATCGACACTAAAGCGACACGCCACCGTACGGGGAGTGGAGCTTTCATTATAGCGTTGTTACAGTGAGTGTAAACTGCTCATAACTACGGTAGCTTCGACGAAGGGAAGATGAAGCAATAGTAATGTGTAACCGAGTGTGTTGAAGCTTGCATTCTGGAGATCAGGTTCGAAACGCATCATCGACAGCCGTGAAGATTGCTTTCCGTAGTTTCCCTATTTTTACACCAGGCAAATATTACGGCTGTTATTATGGCCACGGCTCTTCTTCCCCAGTCATATTTAAACAATAATCACCACCACTTGCCTTTTTCCTATCTGATAGTTGCCGAAAACTTATATGATTATATAAATAAAAATCCCATACAACCTACGTTTTAGTTTTCACTATTATGTGTGTTTACTTGGCAGTAAATATAAGTGAATCTCTCCCGGTTGATGTATGTGACAATCCTCAGACGATCGGAACACGTAATTCTGATATGTATGTAGTCGAAGTGACCTATAATTCCATGGAAATTACCCCATGTACATAATAAAATATACCGTATCGGCTGCTATGAAGTGTATTCAAGTTGACAGTTACCGGAGTGTCACTTTGTCAGTCTCAAGAAGCAAGTCTCTCGTAAAGCGAAACTTCATTTTATGATTATCTCCCCGTGCATCTCAAAAGAATTGCTGCGATTTAGCAGCGGGCGACCCAGAGAGAGGCCGTCGGACTAAGCTTTCTTCCCGGAATCGTCTCAACATGATAATACAAATTACATATATCATGGTACATAACCTCTGATTGTGATTCACTTCTCTCATTTGAGGTTAAACAGTGCTTTCGGCAGTGTTTAAACATGACCGGTTGAACGTCGGTTTTAGACAGTGTCTAAGTGATAAATAACGTCTCTACAATGCGGCAGCCATTCTTAGGCATTGTTTAACCGTAGACATCGTCTAAATACCATTTCTGCAATCGGCCCCTTCTATCTGTTGTAAAAGGCCATAAAAGGGGTGACTTCTGGAAACTCTCAACTTAAGAGAGTGGGTTGGCCACCTCAGTGCTTTTAGCTTCCTCTTATATTTGACAGGGCCGAGCGAGTTGACTGTGTGGTTAGAGGCGCGCAGCTGTGAGCTTGCATTCGGTAGATACTAGGTTTGAGCCCCACTGTCGGCAACCCTGAATATGGTTTTCCATGGTTTCCAATTTTTACACCAGATAAGTGTTGGGGCTGTACCTTAATTAAGGCCTCGGCCGCTTCCTTCCCACTCCTAGCCTTTCCTATCCTATTGTCGCTATTAGACTTGTGTGTGTCGGTGTAACGTAAAGCAAATAGTAAAGCGAAATATTTTTCAGGCTCCTCACTTTTGTCTCTCATATGTGACCTTCCTTGGTCAACCCTTGTTCTCCTCCCACCCTGATGGTAGAGTAGACTCTCGATAAACTCAACCTGATGTAGATGGAGACGGTGTTGAGTTTTACGCACTTGTAGAAGGGTTATATAAAACTAGGTACAAGGTCAGGGTGGTTGAATTGCTGCCAGCCAGGAGACTAGATGAGTGCTTGCATTTGAACGGCACCAAGCAACTACCACATCTTTCTGCATCTGAAGAAGTTCCTCGGTGGCAAGCGCTCTCAGTATGGTGATGAAGTGAAAACAATGATTCAGAAACGTTTTACCTTGCAGGAGATAGACTTTACGATGATCATCTACAAAATCCTGTCCCACGCTATGACAAATGTTTCAATAAGCATGAAATTATGTGGAAAAAGTAGCTAGAGGGAGCAGAAATTATTAAGTAATGAATTAACCAAAGAAATGGCAAACTACCTCACTCCTCATCTTGCCTAGTACGCCTCATTTTGGCGCTGCCATTGGTTTTTGGGGTTTCCTTATGACCGCATAACCTTTGGTGGTGCTATTTGAGGGTCCAACCAGCCTCTGGGCTAATGACCTAACAGACAGATGTAGTGGTACCTATTATATATTATTTATTTTATTTATTTATTTATTCCTGACTTACATTTGTGGCTTTTGTACCAGATGCAATTATATACGATTTTAATAGACTAGCATTCATATTCTATCAATTTTAATAAATTATATCCATTTATGTCTTCATATATCTAGTGACAATCACTAGAAGTTTAAATAATTACCGAAACTAGCGTCTCCGAAAACCTTAAACTTAATTAGTGGTGCATGATTAACATCGTCATAATGGAAACTTTTGAATATCTGTGGATGACTAGAAGATGCTTCACTCTACTGGAATCGAATGGTGTAAGGTCTGAAGGTTGAATCATATCTGGTCTGTGTATGACATCATCCACTTGTCCTGTACCTGAGGTCAGGTGATTGTACAGCCTTAACCTCCACGCTGCACAAGACGAGAAGATTTATTTTATCGATCTTACGTCACAGCGTATGTGACGTTCGAATCCCCAGAGACACAACTGACGACCATACAGATCTAGTTGAGTAGCCATTTCTTCATTTATTTAGGTAGCCTTCTTTCGTTTATGCCTTGTCAGATTCGTTGGTCAACTCTTATTCCGTTCCTTGGATGAGTGGTCAGCGTAGTGGCCTTCTGTTTCGACTGTCCGAGATTCGAATTCCGGTCGAGCCGGAGAGATTCTCAATGGCTTGGAGACTGCGTCTCATATTACAGAATACCAACCACCGCAGAATCACGCAATAATGCATACATCCCCATACATAGGGGTTGGTATCTGACCGTAAAACTCAACGAAATCCATACCTAGCGCCGACCAAAAGAGATTCACGCTCATACATTTTATCCACTACACGGAAAAACATAGAATCATGGATATGTGTTTGGGCTTACAAGGCAAGAAAGCGAGTACTCCCCTCTTAGTAGCCTCTTAATGTGCAGGCGGTACAGACATTGCTTCCTTTTATTATGATGATGAAAATGGCTTTTAGTGCTGGGTGTGTCCGATGACATGTTCGGACGCCAGGTGCAGGTCTTTTGATCTGACTCCCGTAGGCGACCTGCGCCTCGTGATGAGGATGAAATGATGATGAAGACGACACATACACCCAGCCAGCCTCCGTGCCAGCGAAATTAACCAATGATGGTTAAAATTCCCGACCTTGCTGGGAATCGAACCCGGGAGCCCTGTGACCAAAGTTCATCACGCTAACCATTTAGCCATGGAGCCGGAAATTATGATGATGATAATTACATAAATGCCAAGGGATCAAGCTCGGAGGTAATTGTTTTTTTTATTAAAATTAGATAACTGTTTACAACGTAATAATAATTACTATTATTGGGGTCCACCTCCGTGGTGTAGTGGTTAGTGTGATTAGCTGCCACACTCCGAGGCCCGGGTTCGATTCCCGGCTCTGCTACGAAATTTGAAATGCGGTACGAGGGCTGGAACGGGGTTTCCTCAGCCTAGGGAGTAAGAGGGGGTTTCGATTCACACCTCAACCGTCATCGAAGTGGTTTCCTACTTCTCTTCCACGAAAATGTCAGGATGGTTTCTAAGGCCACGGCCTCTTCCTTGTCTATCTCTTCCAATCTTCCCATCCCCCTTCAAGGCCCCTGTTCAGCATAGCAGGTAAGGCCGCCTGGGTGAGGTACTGGTCCTCCTCCCCAGTTTTATCCCCGACCAAAAGTCTCACGCTCCAAGGCACTGTCCTTGAGGCGGTAGAGATGGGATCCCTCGCTGAGTCCGAGGGAAAACTAACCCTGGAGGGTAAACAGATTAAGAAAGAAAAAATGATTATTGGGGGGCGTGATTAGCTCAGTGTCTCAGCTGCTGGCTTCCCACCCGGAACACTGAGTTTCGAATCCAGGTCGACACTAAGTCGAGATTTCCAGCTCAAGAATCACGGGGTGTCAGGAAGGGCATCATGTCTTAAATCACCGCCCAAAACCAAAATGAGCCTAGGTAGCTCCAGCGACACAAGATATAACTGGGATAAGCTGAAGAAAGTTTATTTTCTTCTTCTTATTCTTCTTTGGCCTAACGGTGTTTAAAATACACACATAGGTAAACGAAACATATAATATCCCATAAATAGCCTTATTTTTTTAAACTCTGGAGTTTTATTTAACAATCGTTTATGGTAACTATGACCACGGCAAGCTGCACGTATGAGCTATGCGGTTGTTGATAACACTGTCCATGCGTAACTTTCGACCAAGCAAGTTCTCCGAGAAATTTAATTATGTTAATGAACTGAACGCTGAAAGGCATAACAGTCTATAATGATAATGCATGTATGTATGTAATGAACTGATAAATAAATAAAATATATAAATTAATAAATGTGTCATTAGTACGAGTAAAGTTTCCTCCGTATTTCACAACCGAGCCTAAAAACTTATTTTAACGCTGAATTTGAAAACCTTTTGAGATTTGTGCCTCAGCGAATAATCTGCGCTTCACTCTATTTTTTTAAAATTCCTATTTGTTCGGGCCGTCGGGTGACAGGCGGACGCGTTGCCCCCTACACCGTGGGGCCAGACTTTCACTCTGTTTAGTAGTCTCTATATCTAAACGTAAGTTCATTCTTATCCCCGTTAAAAGAGACCGACCGACTGACTGACTGACTGACGCACAGTGTAGCAGCAATTTCTTTAACATCATTGTAATGGGTCTCTTAGCAGCATTTCTTCACCGCTTAGCTCTTCAGGTAATTGCGGGAAGCCGTTATGGAATGTGTAAACCATCCTTTCTCCACCATTTTGACGTCAGATATTCTCGTCATAGTAGTTCTCGATTCCTTCCCCAGTGTAGCTCAGTCGGTCATTTGGGCACGAGTACCTTCTAACTGTCTGAATCAGAATAGAGCTAGCGGTCCCACGCCTTCATAGATGGCGTGTGGAATGATACATTCATTGTGTGACCCATTTATGCCTTAAATGACGATGCAAAACTTTATTAACGGGAAAATTAGCACGTGGTGACCTCAACATGCGGTTAAGACACGAACTTACTACGACATACACCGTTTCATTACCAATGCACCAATTCTTGATTCCTTTAATTATCATATTGTACTCAACCATACTCACAAGGGTATTTCAAAAACGAAGAAATAGCAAGTACGAATTTAGGGGAAGAATGGTAGGTTCAAAATCACGATGAATGCTTGGTCTGTTCAGCAGGATTAAGGGGAGACTTTACTGAAGTTTGAATTTTCTATAATTTTAGTTCTATCGGCACGAAATTTTAGGAGATTTTTCATACGGTTGCAATAGAAATCTTTCATTTTTGCTTTTAAAGAACAAATATTTCGGAAATTATGGCATTAAAACAAAATTCAAAATGCCCTAGGTGCACACTTAGTTATATGTTACGTATAAAAATAAAAGGAATACATCATAGTATTATTTTTGGATTCAGTGATATCCTTATATTTCTAATATTTTGTCAATGTTTGGTATTGCACCACAAACATTTACTCCCTTCATTTTTAACACAAAATATTTCTGAAAATTATAAACTATTATTAAAATGCATATTACATAATGTATATATATATATATTTTACAATTGGCTTTACTTCGCACCGACACAGATAGGTCTTATGATGACTATGGGCTATAAAAGGGCTAGGAGTGAGAAGGCGGTGTCCGTGGCCTTAATTAGGGTACAGCCCTAGCATTTTTCTGGTTTAAAAATGGGAAACTACGGAAAACCATCTTCAGGGCTGCCGACAGTGGGGTTCGAACACGCTATCTCCCGAATGCAAGCTCACAGCTGCGCTCCCCTAACCGCACGGCCAACTCGCTCGGTGGTACAAAAATGGATGATATGGATCGCACATATGTTCAAAACTTGGAGGGAATCGGATTAACACTGTTGCGCAGGGAACATTTTGAATTCTAGAAAATGTCACTTTCCAGTAGGTAATTTATACTGAGAGAAGGTCCTACATTAACATCAATTTCTGATTCAGAATTAAGATTAATGAAGTTAGGTTCCCATCATTCCTGTGAACACATTAATTTGTTTTCCTATTTTTCTGTCATTAGACATTCTCCAGTGAAGCAGCCTCCATGGCTCAGGCGGCAGCGCGCCGGCCTCTCACCGCTGGATACTGTGGTTCAAATTCCGATTACTCCATGTGAGATTTGTGTTGGACAAAGTGGAGGCAGGACAGGTTCTTCTCCGGATACTCCGGTTTTCCCTGTCATATTCCATTCCAGCAACACTCTCCAACAGCATTTCATTGCACCTCTCATTCATTAATCATTGCCCCAGAGGAGTGCGACATACTTTGGCAGCCGGCACAATTCCTATCTTCGCCGCTAGATGGGGGCTTCATTCATTCCATTCCTGACCCGGTCGACATTCTCCAGTGATTATGATTGGCTCGGCTCCCTAGGTGAGTTTGAGTGTTTGTCTTTGTAGTGATCTTGGGAGTATCAGGATGTCTGCTGCCAAGTCTTAAATTTCTAGGGTGCCTAGAAGCGATTCTGTATAAGCAAGCAGTATTTGCTATTATAAAACAGAAAAAATGCCACCTCCCGGCACGGTATATTAACAGAGACATGTTATAATTGCCAATAAATATGCACAACATTTTCTCCAAGAATGGAGCTAATTTTGTGTCCTGACAGAAATTTAAAGAATATTTTTTTCTAACTATGGCAATACACTCAACCTGAATGTTTTAATCTGTATTACCCTGTTCACGAGATCTTATGGCACTAACACAGATAATTGGCGCCTATAGACCGTGTCTTTACAGAAAGAGCGACGCTTTTGTCTGAATCCAGATTGTATCAGCGATATTCTTTCCAGAAATACTAAATTCACGTGTTAGTCATTTGCATGCAGTCCACGTCCAAGTGCGATGCTTTGTGAATGGACAAGTGTCTCCCATTTCCGTGTGAGTGTGGGCGTTACTACGTAATGTCGTGACGCGTCCAACAGGTTCTCCACCTCGGCGTGGCTAGCAGCTTCCTCCCTGGTTCTTGCTTTGCTCGCCGGTAACATTCCTTCTGACAAATGGAACAGGATATCAACTGATTCAAAGAGAGGGAGGGCTCAGTAATAGTATATACATTTTGAGATTATGTGCTGCGCCCTCTGTCTTCATGAGGCTGCAGTACATACTAGCGGAATTTCGCAGAAGAATGTTTGGAGAAAATCCTGTCTGAAAATACCACCTGTGTTTTGGCTTTCATGGGCTACTTTGTCGCCGTTTTTTAATCAGTGCATTACTCATCATTATCTTCTGGACAGATACTGAAATAAAGAATACCTTTAGGTAACTACAATGACCATTTCGGAAAACTTGGATCCTGAAAGTGAAATTCGCTGCAACAGTTGCGGCAAGGTTTAAGAAGATGAAATAATAGCTTTGCAATGAACTTCTCAGACTCAAGATATGTCAAAATATGGCTAGAAAATATTGCTGGCGGTTACTCTTATATAGCATGGAGACCTAGACTCTCAAAACTTCCTGAAAAAGCTATCGAAATGTCGGTCCGTAGACAAATGCTCGGAAAATCTTGAACCCAAACAATGCAAATGTTGAAGTTTTACGAAGAGAAGTTAGTTAATGAAATATTTCGGTCACATTATGAGAGGAACAAAAGAAAATCCACAGCCTGTTTCCAGTCATTCAAAAGGGTCAGAAATGGAATGAATGAAGGCCTTATCTAGCGGCGAAGATAGGAATTGTGCCGGCTGCCGAAACCTGTCGCACTCCTCTGGGGGTAATAATTAATGAATGAGAGATGCAACGAAATGATACTGGAGAGTGTTGCTGGAATGGAACATGACAGGGAAAACCGGAGTACCCGGAGAAAAACCTGTCCCGCCTCTGCTTGGTCCAGCACAAATCTCACATGGAACGACCGGGATTTGAACCACAAAACGCAGTGGTGAGAGGCTGGCGCGCTGCCGCCTGAGCTACGGAGGCCCCACCGGTACTTTGCAGCACTAATGAGCAGAAAGTAATTCACGACCTACGGACTGTGACGTCGCGAGAGATTGAATCTAAACCAAAAGCCTGCACGCACACGGCATGTCTCGAACCTCTTAGTACTTTGTCCGCTTCCGGAGCGTAACGGTTAGTGTTATTAGCTGCCGTCCTCGGGGGCCCGGGTTCGATTTCCGGTACTGCCAGAAATTTAAGAATGTCAGGAGGGTTGGTATTGGGATTCAAATGGTACATGCAGCTCACCTCCAATGGGGGCTGCACCTCCTCGGGATGAGGACACGAGTTTACTTTAGTGGAAGGAAGCTACTGGCAGCATTTCTACCTGTCTATTGCAAAGGAAGGGTTCAACGGGAAATTCAATTTCAAGGTGAACCAGGCCGCAGAACACAACCGGAGGGTGATACAACTATTTGACATCCCTCTATCATCCTTTTGAAGCAGAATTTGTTAAGGTCCAATAGTGAATTGAGAGGAGCAATCAGAAGTAAGGTTACAGGCTTTCCAACAAATATAAGGCCGTAGAAGAGCATTAATGCAAAGTCATCAAGTCAACTTATGTGATGTGAAGAGTAACATCTTTGTTTTACTCTTCTGTTTTCATATTTGTGGGCTGTGTGCCTAACCTCCTTCTAACTCATCTAGGCTTTTGGTGGATAGGAAATGGATTGGATTGCGAAAATAGTGGTATGTCCTTAAAATACAGTTCTGGTATTTCCCAGGTGTGAAAATGGGAAATCAATCAATCAATCAATCAATCAATCAATCAATCAATCAATCAATCAATCAATCAATCAATCAATCAATCAATCAATCAATCAATCAATCAATCAATCAATCAATCAATCAATCAATCAATCAATCAATCAATCAAATCAATCACCACTGATCTACATTTAGGGCAGTCGCCCACGTAGCAGATCCCCTATCTGTTGTTTTCCTAGTCTTTTCTTAAGTAATTTCAAAGATGTTGGACATTTATTGAACATTTCCCTTGGTAAGTTATTCCAATCCCTAACTCCCCTTCCTATAAACGAACATTTGTCCCAATTTGTCCTCTTGAATTCCAACTTTACCTTCATATTGTGATCTTTCCTGCTTTGAAAACACCTCTCAAAGTTGTTCGTCTACTAATGTCATTCCATGCCATCTCTTCTCTGACAGCTCCACGGAAAAACATCTTCATGCCTGCCAAAGGTAGGGAAGGATTTTTAAGTCATCGTAAAACTGGAATATCGAAATTACGCCCTCAGGAGTGCCACAAAATATTTATTTGCTCACATAGGTCTCTCGAACTCAAGCTGCCAGGCTGAGTGGCTCAGGCGGTTGAGGCGCTGGCCTTCTGATCCCAACTTGGTAGGTTCGATCCTGGCTCACACCGGTGGTATTTGAAGGTGCTCAAATACGTGAGCCTCGTGTCAGTAGATTTACTGGCACGTAAAATAAATCGTACGCGTATAAATTCCGGCAACTAGGCATCCCCGTAAACCATAAAGGTAGTTATTGGGACATAAAGCCATTATTATTATTATTATTATTATTATTATTATTATTATTATTATTATTATTATTATTATTATTATTATTAATTGTATTATTTATCAAATGGATTGCTGCTGCAATTGAGATAAAAATCGAGGAGCATACAATAAATTATACTAAAATTAAATCTCTTCACAAATCAATTTCATGTCATTATTTGCAAAACAACTTGGTAGTTCTATTATTATTTGGGCGAATTTACTTACCACTACATTCAGTGCTACAGTCTCTCTACTCGCTATCATGACCGAACTTGATGTGCACCTTGTACTGGTCGTATACCTGCACATAACATCTTTAATCATAGAGCCGGGCCCTTAGTCCTGCCGCCAAGGTCGAGGCCAATTCTTTACCGCCCCTTGCCCTCCATCGCTTCTCACGGTTACAGCAAATTCTGATCTTCGCGTGGTGTGGATACACATGACTACATAAATCATACAGGTGTCACACACACGAGCACTTAGACTGCTGTGTATCGCCGGCCCCGTGCTGTAGGACTTCAGGACTCCGGAATCAATTTCCTGCCATTCTGAGGATTTTTCACTGAGGCTAGAACAAGGTTCCAACAGTTCAACCCAGCAACTCGCTGTCACGAGAAGCGGCGAACATGGTCAAGAGGTTGCAAACACGCTGGCTAAATAATAACAGTTCAACATCTAGCTGACGGAGCTAGTTGGCTACGCGGTTTGGCCACGTAGCTGTTAACTTGAATTTGGAAGATGCTGGGTTCGAACCGCAAAATCAACAGTCCTGAAGATGTTTTTCCGTGGTTTCCAATTTTCACACCGGGTAAAGGCTGACTGAGGATTTACCTTAACCCTCCGTTAGGTGTATACAATCTCTGAGTCAGAGGGCTGTTAATGTCGCCTGCCGCTCCCCTCCGTTATGTCTACTGCAGTGTGTGCGTGACACGTCAGCAGAGTTAGATCCTTCGTCAGCTGACGGTGTGCAGCATTATTTAAAATAAATATGTGAGATTGATTGCGCCTATTCCCGTTTGTGTGCGGCTTTTTCCGATCTAGTGATATGTAATAGGAACATGTTTGTATAATAGTAATAATAATAATAATAATAATAATAATAATAATAATAATAATAATAATAATAATTCTTTATTCCTTAACCCGTTTATCCTCCAAGATTGGTTCTTCCCTCGGACTCAGCGAGGGATCCCACCTTCACTTCCTCAAGGGCAGTGTCCTGGAGCGTGAGACTTTGGCTCGGGGGATACAACTTGGAAGGAGGACCAGTACCTCGCCAAGGAGGCATCACCTGCTATGTTGAATAGAGACCTTGTAGGGGGATGGGAATATTGAGTGGTGTAGACAAGGAACAGGGAAGGAAGCGGTCGTGGCCTTAAGTTAGGTACCATCCCGACATTTGCCTGGAGGAGAAGTGGGAAACCACGGAAAACCACTTCGAGGATGGCTGAGGTAGGAATCGAAACCCTTCTCCTCAATTGACCTCCCGAGGCTGAGTGGACCCCCGTTCCAGCCCTCATACCACTTTTCAAATTTCGTGGCTTAGCCGGGAATCGAACCCGGGCCTCCGGAGGGTGGCAGGTAATGATACTAACCACTACACAACAGAGGCGGACAATAATAATAATCATCAACAGATATTCTCCCAGGATAGGGGCTGCCTGACCGAGGCGGTAAAGATGTGCTCCGTTCGTTCGGAAGGACGTGGCTTCGAATCCCCGTCAGGAAGTCGTAAAATTTAAGAAACGAGATTTCCACTTCCGGAGGTACATATGGGCCTGAGGTTCACTCAGCCTACACCAAAAATGAGTACCAGGTTAATTCCTGGGGGCAAAGACGGCCGGGCGTAGAGCTAACCACTCTACCCCATCACGTGCCGTGGTTAACAATGGTGGAAGCCTTTACCTTCCACTCCTCCAAGGGCCTTCATGGCCTGTACGGAGGTGACTTTGCTTTGCTTTGCTTATTCTCCCAGGATGGTAATATAGTGAGTGAAATTTAATCAAGGCGCAGTAGAACTAATGCCGTGAGTACGCAGTATTCTTTAATAAGTAAGTCAGCTCCCAGACGAAACTATCTTTACGTCGGTCTGTTTTCAGACCAACCTTACTTTACGGGAGTGAAAGCTGAATGGACTCGGGGTATTTTATGAATAAGCTAGAAGTAACAGACATGAAAGTAGCAATAATGACTGCTGGTACAAACAGGTGGGAACAATGGCAGGAGGGAACTCGGAATGAGGAAATAAAATGTAAGTTAGGAATGAACTCGATGGATGAAGCTGTACACATAAACCGATTTCGGTGGTGGCATCATGTGAGGCGAATGGAGGAGGATAGGTTACCTAGGGGAATATTGGACTCTATTATGGAGGGTAACATGAGTTGAGGGAGACCAGGACGACGATGGTCAGACTCGTTTTCTACCGATTTAGAGATAAGAGGTATAGAACTAAAAGAGGCCACAGAATCAGTTCAAAACAGAGGATTGTGGTGGCGATTAGTAAATTCACAGAGGCTTGCACGCTGAACGCCGAAATACGTAACAGTCTATAATGAAGTATGTATAATAAACAGTGTGAAATACATAACAAAAACACTAAAACTATATAGGCCTAATTTTAATAATCTGGACCCACTCTCGCTATATACCGGGCGAGTTGGCCATGTGGTTAGGGGCGCGCGGCTGTGAGCTCGCATCCGGGAGATAGTGGGTTCGAATCCTACTGTCGGCAGCTCTGAAGATGGTTTTCCGTGGTTTCTCATTTTCACACCAGGCAAATGCTGGGGCTGCACCTTAAATAAGTCCATGGCCACTTCCTCCCAACTCCTAGGCCTTTCCTGTCCCATCGTCGCCATAAGACCCATCTGTGTCGGTGTGACGTAAAGCCACTAGCAAAAAAAAATCTCTCGCTATATCTTGTGTTCAAACTATCAGATGGATTGCCAGCACCATGCAACATAAAATGCTACCTTTTGCTATTCGTTTTCTATCATCATCAACATAAACATCATTTCTTAAATTTCCTTGTCGCTGCAGAACCATTGATCTCTTCTCTCCGCATATCTTTTGGTATGTGAGTAACCTTGGCACCCCATGATCACCGCTACCTCTTCTAGGATCTTCTTGCGAGGTTTTCCTCTGCCCTTCTTACCCAGCTCCTCGCCGATGTTTGCCTCTTCACTACTGTAGCCAGAAGAAGCTTCAGAGAGTTTATTTTTTTAAGTACTTCATCACTGGGTTTTCTATCGGTTCTGCTGGTTCTGGTCGAATGGTCAGCGTTTTGGTCTCCGGTTATGAGGGCCTGAGGTTCGATTCCCAGCCGGGGCCATTATTATTACCTTACATATCCTGAACGCGTCGGCAAGGCCAGCTGTTTACATCTGTATCCCCAGCCTGTTTCCAGTCATTCGACCGGGTCAGGAATGGAATGAATGAAACCCACATCTAGCGGCGAGGATAGGAATTGTGTCGGCTACCGAAACCTGTCGCATTCCTCTGCGGCAATGATTAATGACTAACACATGAAATGAAATTATATTGGTTAGTGTTGCTGGAATGAAAGGTGACAGGGAAAACTGCCCGGAGAAAAACCTGTCCTGCCCCTTTATCCAGCACAAATCTCACATGGAGTGACCGGGATTTGAACCACGGAAACCAGTGGTGAGAGGCCGGCGTGCTGCCACCTGAGCCAAGAGAGGCTTACATCCATAATAGTACTCGTAGTTCTAAGTGCAATAGGTTACATTTTGAACTGTGAGCTACGTCCTCAGAAGGTTCCCTTCAAGTGGAAACATTTTCTAGTCCGACAGAACGAACATTTTCATAACATAGCTACAAAACGTGAACTTTATCTGTGAGATAACTAAGATGCAAAAGAAATCATGAGAGCTGAAATTCTAAACGTCCAGTGCTAGCTTTGGATCGGTAGATTAACCCAAGATGTCACGTAAACGTGTGAAGTCATCTTATACATACATGTGTAAACAATAATTTGTTATGGACTTTGTATGTGTCAGTGCGGGCAAAAAATGATCTCGAGAGTTCAGAGCACCGTACCTCTCGTAGTTTAGTGGCAGTTACAAGTCAAGACTGTTAATTAACATTCTGCTAGTTGAGTTGAAGACAGTCAATGGCCCCAGTGTTTTGCTGCCTGCAGCTTCAAACTGGATCCCAGAATGGTAATCACACAGTGGGAGAAACTGCTTGTCTTGTTGGAACTAAATACCCTCCTGCACTTTATCTTGTTTCATCAAGTCTCCGAGGTACATAATAATGTAGCAAAAGTAAGTTTAGCTTAGATCAGATGTTGGCCTCAACAAACGCGATTAGCTGTTAAGTGCAAAGGAATGCATAATTAAGAAAAACCTTCACACGTTCGCGTTCGTGGTGCCCAGGCGACGTTCTCAGAGGCTGTCATATAGCACTGGTGGTACACGCTTGCATACTAATTCGTATCTCACTATTTTCTCAATATATTTAGGGGGAATTTATTCTTGCCACATGGCTTCAGGAGTTGCAGTGTGTGGTGTGACTATCGGCAATAACATGCGACTTACAACGACCAGAAATAACTCCCACAATCATCAATCGTATAGCTCGGATTTTTAAACAATAACAGGTTAGAACGTAAACATACTGAAGCGGGGAGTAAGTATAGCCTATCCTGCACAACCGTTATGCTACGAGCTTTGCATAAACATTAGGGGTACGACCCACCAAAACGCCTAGAGTTTATGTTACTCTCGTTACATTACGGAAGAACATGCTAGACCACAATTCTTAAACATAAGGGGTACGACCCACCAGAACGCCTAGAGTTTATGTTACTCTCGCTACATTACGGAAGAACGTGCTAGACCGCAAATCCTAAACATTAGGGGTACGACCCACCAGAACGCCTAGAGTTTATGTTACTCTCGCTACATTACGGAAGATCGTGCTAGACCGCAATTCCTAAACATTAGGGGTACGACCCACCTGAACGCCTAGAGTTTATGTTACTCTCGCTACATTACGGAAGAACGTGCTAGACCGCAATTCCTAAACATTAGGGGTACAACCCACCAGAACGCCTACAGTTTATGTTACTCTCGCTACATTACGGAAGAACGTGCTAGACCGCAATTCCTAAACATTAGGGGTACGACCCACCAGAACGCCTAGAGTTTATGTTACTCTCGCTACATTACGGAAGAACGCGCTAGACCGCAATTCCTAATAACCAAATTAGTCTGCATGCTAACCTGGGCTATTACTGGTTAACATTCCGGGCTCTGTATCAGCGGAGTGATGACGTGGAATTACATTAGTAGACGAATAAGCTTGAGTGGAGCTTCCAAAGGCATGAAAGATCACAATATGGAGATAAAAGTTGGAATTCTAGAGACAAACTGGGACAAATATTCGTTCAAAAGAAGAGGAATTATGGATGTCCGCCTCTGTGGTGTAGTGGTTAGTGTGATTTGCTGCCACCCCCGCAGGCCCGAGTTCGATTCCCGGCTCTGCCTCGAAATTTGAAAAGTGGTGCGAAGGCTGGAACGGGGTCCACCTAGCCTGGTAGAGGGGGTTCGATTCCACCTCAGCCATCCTGGAAGTGGTTTTACGTGGTTTCCCACTTCTCCTCCGGCCAAATGCCGGGATGGTACCTAACTTAAGGTCACGGCCACTTCCTTCCCTCTTCCTTGTCTATCACTTCCAATCTTTCCATCACCCTCACAAGATCCCTGTTCAGCATAGAAAGTGAGGCCACCTGGGCGAGGTACTGGCCCTCCTCGCCAGTTGTATACACCGACCCAAAGTCTCAAGCTCCAGGACACTGCCCCTGAGGCGGTAGAGATGGGATCCCTCGCTTAGTCAGAGGGAAAAAACAACCTTGGAGGGTAAACGGATTAAGAAAGAAAGAAAGAAAGAAAGAAAGAAAGAAAGAAAGAAAAAGAAAGAGGGAATTA
Source organism: Anabrus simplex (assembly GCF_040414725.1). Lineage (NCBI taxonomy): Eukaryota > Metazoa > Arthropoda > Insecta > Orthoptera > Tettigoniidae > Anabrus > Anabrus simplex. Next base: position 212,859,320 of record NC_090272.1, read on the forward strand.
TGGATTGGAATAATATACGGTACTAAGGGAAATGTTTGATAAATTTACAACTTGTTTGAAATTTCGATATTTTGGTCATTGTGGTGAAAATTTTTTTATGACTGAAAATGAAAGGATTGAGTTTTTCTTTTTCTTGTCACGAAGTTATTCCGCTGAATTCAAACAATTTATCTCTGCAACAATGCTTTGTTTCCTAATTGTAATTTTACATTTAAATCCCATTTTTCTTCTATAATATTCTGCCAAATGTAACAAAATTTGTATGGTATATGTATCACAGCTACAAGAAACCTGCGTATGGAAATTTAGATTGCAGAATTTTTTCAAGTAGTAGGGATTTTTAAGTCCAAAATTTTAGAATGTAAAAATCACACAAACGACCCACCAGGACGCCTAGAGTTTATGTTACTCTCGCTACATTACGGAAGAACGTGCTAGACCGCAATTCCTAAACATTAGGGGTACGACCCACCAGAACGCCTAGAGTTTATGTTACTCTCGCTACATTACGGAATAAATTATGTACAGAAAAATCGATACGTAGTGCTTTTAAAAGAAGTATTATCTACATAATTACGAATTTACATTAACACGTTAATTAAATTAAATGAAAACTGGAATTTAAAATTTAAAAAAATATTTTGGAAAAACTATTAATTGTATATCAAAAAGATATGTTCGTGATATCTCTACTTTTATGTAAATGGCTTTCTCATAAGGTTTCGTGAAAATTCATGCATTAGGTAAAAATATATTTTTATCTCCGGAGTGTCGCCTTAAGAAAAGACTAAATAAACAACTGATTGGTAATCTAGGTGACAAAAATAAAGATCACTGGTAATAATAATGGCGTGTGGCCTCCGTAGAGGCCCGGTGCAGGTCTTTCGAGTTGACTCCTATAGGCGACCTGCCCTTCTGTGAGGTTGGGGCCCTAGCTGGATGAATTCTAAACGGCACACACCCCCAGCTTCCGAGCCATCGTAATTAATCTCTTAAGGTTAAAATCCCGACCCGGCCAGGAATCAAATCCGAGACCCCTTGGACCAAAGACCAGCACGTTACCCATTTAGCCATGGAGCCGCACAGATCAGTGGTGACTGAGTGAATAATGGCGAGAAAAATAGTGTTTCTTTACCATTTGTTTTATGTCGCACCGACACAGTATAGCGACGATGGAACACGAAAGGTAAAGGAGTGGAAGGAAGTGGCCGTGGCCATAATTAAGGTACAACCTGGTGTGAAAATGGGAAACCACGGAACACCATCTTCAGAACTGCTGACATTGGGGTGCGAACCCACTATCTCCCGAATGCAAGCTCACCGCTCCGCGCCACTAACCACACGTCTAACTCACTCGGCGCCGGGGCTATAATCACATTATCTACAGTCTCATAAAGCCGGAGATGCTGTGACTACGACTGTTGCCCTGAAGTTTGATTCCTCCACCACGTGGTGTCCCGTCTCCTGTAGCATTTCACCCCCTCTTTTGCCTAGAAATAAACTGAGTTGTGTGGTAGGCACTGCCTGATCTTTACTCATCTCATTCATCTAAAGCGTTACGTCCCTCTTTGAACCCATTGAGTGAGGAGATGCGCACCCAACCCGAGCACGCTTCATAACGAGCAACTGATCTTGACCTTCAGCTTTAGCAGCGGAGAAAGTAAGAGCTCTTCTCGTCTTCCTGACGGGGTCAAATACACTTGCTCTTGTCAAAACCCCACCTTAACAATCTGACAAACATCTCCTTTAAAGTCAGAACACGTTTATAGAATTGTTTGTTGGGCACTTGACACCATCCATGTGTAGCTGCATGTATAGCCGTATGTACAGAGCATTATTATTATTATTATTATTATTATTATTATTATTATTATTATTATTATTATTATTATTATTATTATTATTATTATTATTATTATTGATTCCTTATGTTCAACTAAGAAGCGCGTTTGAAGTTATTAGCACATTTTCTTTGTTTTTCTTCTTCTCTTCCCAATACCTCTTCATCCTCTCGCTGTGTTCCTTTTTACGTTGTTCCGTCCATCCTGCATTTAGCTGGGTGGGCTTTACAGAAAATTTATGTTTGTGAATTAAGATTCTGAAGTTTAATCTGTCTTGAATGGTTTTTCATTAATGCCAATTCTTTTAGTTAATTATTGCGATTATTCATTGATAAGGCTAAGTTTAAAATTTCCTTTGTTTTCATGACTAATTTATTTATTTATCATAAGTCTGTACAGAGTTCTCCTCCATATTCACAGACACTATACATATGGGTATATAAATGCCTGAATGAGTTGATAATGAATGATTCCATGACTGAATTGAATTGTCATGCATGCATGAATGAATGAATGAATGAATGAACACTTCTCTCCCAGTCACGGATAGCCACCAACTGAGGAGAGAGCATTCGATTCGCTTTATAAATGCATGGATGGGTTTATGCATAGCTACTGCCCGGTCGTGTTATCCACGCCTGGTGAGAAAAGGAGCCACCTTCCCCAGGATAACACGCCCGACCCTTTCTCTTGAGGCCCAAACGGAAGACCCCACCTGATCTTATAGCTGTCAAACACTAATTTCTCACCATTCCCTAAATTCAGCAGGGCACATGTAAGCGGAAATCCCGCTTCCCAAGTGACCCCCTCCCTTTCTCATTTCTCTGTTGCATTTGTAGTCACTCTACCCATTCGATTGGGATAGACCCGTCCTATCCCGTCCTACCTCGGTTATATCCTTACATGAATGTATGAATTAATGAATTAATTAAGATTCCCTGCCTAAATTAGTGCCTCCTTGCACGGGCGGATCACCATACCACATGCAAGGGCCACGCCTACGATTTTTTCTACATGAATGGATGGATGAATGAATTAAAAATTTCCTTTGTGAGCCTGGTTTCCTGCTTGTATCTGTGATTTTTCCTGTAACTTGATAGATTGCATGTGATTTCTTTTTCATCCAAATTCCATTTTCGCATTTTGCTCCGAAGTTTTTCCTGAGGACTTTCCTTTCTTGTTTTTTGATCATCTTTATTCGAGATCTGCCACTAAATATAATAGTTTCAGATGCATAAAGTGCTTCTGTTTTAACTACTGTGTTATATAGTTCTTTTATTGTATCTGCTCCAAGTAATTTTGCATACTCTTTGAAGTATTGCAATTCTTTGTTGGCTTGCTGATTTAAACCCGCTGGTTCAATAATTTCACCTAGATATATGAATTTGCCTACTTGAGAATTTTGTTTTCCGTATTTGGCGATTAACGGTTGACTGTTGAAACCTGGTCTAGTCCCTTCCATATACTTTATTTTTTCATCGTTGGATTGAGCAACCCACTAACTGTTGTTGCCGGTCCCAAGCCCGTATAAAAGAGGAGGTTGACGTCAGGAAGGGCAACTGGTCGTAAAATTACTGCCATAACCAAACAACCAAATACATCTTGAGGCAACCTCTAAGGCTCAAAACCTTAGTTGTAATTTTGAGATCGACTACGGTTGATCTCCCCATATGATTTCTCTCGCCTGTTCTCACATATCTATACAAGAGTGGGATTTAATTATTTCTTCACTTAAAAGAATATAACCATCATGTTTTGTTATATATGAACATTCTTATTAACTGACTGGCAGCCATGAGTTTGATATTACACTGCCAGCTCTGTGTTGTACCTTATGTTTTTACCTCTGACAACACGATTACGTGTTTTTTCTAACTCAGCCATGATGAACACTCTTATATATTTTCACTCTTGCTTTATGTTTGAACATTCTCATTGACTGACTGGTAACAATGATATCCTAATGATTTTAATTATTTCACTACCAGCTCTGTATTGTAGCCTACTGTACTTTCTGTTCTTATCCTCTGTCTCAACTCGATTGTGTTTTTTCTCTTAGCCATGTTGTAACATTCCGTGTTTTTTCACACTAGTTTTAAGCCTATTTTCATTTTATAAATATAAATGTTGATTCTTAGGGTGCCATATATGTTAAGGACACTAGGTTCAGGGCCCTGACCTAATTTTAGGCTAAGATTTATTTTCGGCTGATGATGCTTACGACTGTTAAGCGAAACATGTCCCATTTTACAACGCCTGTTGTAATGTTTATTTCCTAAATATATGAAAGATAAGTATTGGAAAGGTGGTGTTAAGTATTATTCTTGTTTTAATGTTCATATCTGATGTCCAATACGGTCTACAATGAGATTTATTACTCCCCATAACCTTCAATTGATTAGCATTCTTCCCACCGCTTTTCCCACACTTGTGGGGTCGCGGGTGCGAACTGTGTCGGACATGTGGATTTGTCCCTGTTTTACGGCCGGATGCCCTTCCCGACGCCAACCCTATATGGAGTTATCACTATTGCCTGTTTCTGTGGTGGTTGGTAGTGTAGTATGTTGTATGAATATGAAGAGGGAAGTGTTGACACAAACACCCAGTCCCCGAGCTAGAAGAATTAATCAGACGTGATTAAAATCTCCGACTCGGCAGGGAATCGAACCCGGAACCCTCTCAACCGAAGGCCACAACGCTGACCATTCAGCCAAGGAGTCGGACTTCAATTTATTATTATTATTATTATTATTATTATTATTATTATTATTATTATTATTATTATTATTATTATTATTATTATTAGACACCTGCTGTAAGGGACTTCTAGTCACGACCTGCGTATAACCATCAGCATCCCTGGCTAGTTCTAGCGGTGCTCCTCAGAGAGCGCTAATTCAGATATCTCCGTCTCCAGCCAAGCGATGCACTTGCTGCTTATGAAGTTCTCGGTCTGCAGACGGAAGTGTCCCTGAGTAAGGACTCCAGGGCCAGCGGAAGTGCCGGCTATAAGTCCAGTTACATAACACCGCGGCGTACTTCCTTGCATGGCCGTAATGGTGATGTTAAGATGCGATACATTATGATAGGTTGCGGACCACTGTAACAGATGGTTAGAGTTGGCAAAATGTGTGTCCAATCACAACAGTTCCCAAAAACTGTGTACCTGATTGTCTGCTTGCCTTTTTTATTTTACACACAAGTCTCTCAGCCCATATTGTATACACTTTTCATGTACGGAGGTTATTCATGTTTGGGACATGTTGGTCAATAGCTGGCTGCAACATACAGCCAAGCAGACGGACGACAATAAATAAATAAATAAATAAGTAAATAAATAAATAAATAAATAAATAAATAAATAAATAAATAATAATAGAGCGGAGTGCCCGCGTGTATTAATGAGATACGGCTCAGGAGCAAAGCTCTGCATTCGGAAGGCGCGTCGGTTCGAAGCCCACTCTCGGATGTCCTGAGAATGGTTTTATGTGGTTTCCCATTTCCCTTTCCAGGCAAATACCGGGACAGTTCCTATTCACAGGCCTCAGGAAATTCCTTCCACCTCCTTTTTTTCTTACTCAATTTCCATCTCTATCATTCATTTCATCTCCATTAGCTCCTCAACAGAGGTTGGCGTCGGGAGGGGCATCCGGTCGTAAAAGGAATAGACTACTATACAGTATAAATGCATCTCACCTCATCTTCGATCCCGCACCAAGAAACGGGACTAAGAAGTAGACAAACAAACAAACAAACTAACTAACTAACTAACTAACTAACTAACTAACTAACTAACTAACTAACTAACTAACTAACTAACTAACTAACTAACTAACTAACTAACTAACTAACTAACTAACTAACTAACTAACTAACTATAACTCCCTCTGTCAAGAACTGAAGTGTTTCCACTAGTAGCACCTAACTGTAGTAATGCATATTTTAATGTTAGGTACAGGAACTTCTTTCAGCTCAAGTTCTTTGAAATTATTCATAATTTAAGTGTTATATCTTTGTACAAAGGGAGAGGAATAGTGTATTATTATTATTATTATTATTATTATTATTATTATTATTATTATTATTATTATTATTATTATTATTATTATTATTATTATTATTATTATTTATTTATTTCTTTATTTCCTTCTAGGTAATTATATGTAATAACAGAGCCTATCTCACGGCGATGACCTTGAACCTATCCTAGTGAAATGTTTCATTCAACACCCTAAAGGAATGAGGCGGGCCAGCTAAAAAGTAACTCCCTCTCTCTGGTCGAGATTGACGTTAAAAATCCAAATAATAACTGCGAGAAAGTCTTGTTTAAGAGAGCTTGATGATGATGATTATACGGTCAGTGTACTAGTGAATGACTTGTACCGAACAAGTGGCTACGCGGTTTGATTCACTTAGCTGTCAGCTTGCATTCGGGAGATAGTCGGTTCGAACGCCACTGTCGCCAGCATCAAGATCTAAGTCCAACAATATGGCAGCTCATCCAGCACACGATATTCCCATACCATGTCAAAGATAGCCCCACTTATCCAGATCTACGTCCAACAATATGGCAGCTCATCGAGCACACAATATTCCGACGCCAAGTCAAGGATAGCCCCACTTATCCAGATCTACGTCCAACAATATGGCAACTCATCCAGTACACACTATTCCGATGCCAAGTCAAAGATAGCCCCACTTATCCAGATCTACGTCCAACAATATGGCAGCTCATCCAGCACACAATATACCGATGCCAAGTCAAAGATAGCCCCACTTATCCAGATCTACGTCCAACAATATGGCAACTCATCCAGTACACACTATTCCGATGCCAAGTCAAAGATAGCCCCACTTATCCAGATCTACGTCCAACAATATGGCAGCTCATCCAGCACACAATATTCCGATGCCAAGTCAAAGATAGCCCCACTTATCAAGATCTAAGTCCAACAATATGGCAGCTCATCCAGCACACAATATTCCGATGCCAAGTCAAAGATAGCCCCACTTATCAAGATCTAAGTCCAACAATATGGCAGCTCATCCAGCACACAATATTCCGACGCCAAGTCGAAGATAGCCCCACCTATCAAGATCTACGTCCAACAATATGGCAGCTCATCCAGCACACAATATTCCGACGCCAAGTCAAAGATAGCCTCACCTATCAAGATCTACGTCCAACAATATGGCAGCTCATCCAGCACACAATATTCCCACGCCAAGTCGAAGATAGCCCCACCTATCAAGATCTACGTCCAACAATATGGCAGCTCATACAGCACACAATATTCCGATGCCAATTCAAAGATAGCCCCACCTATCAAGATCTACGTCCAGGAAAATGGTCGCTGATATAACACAGAATTTTATGGTCGTCAATATTCAATAGATACGTATTTGTTGTGATCTAGATAAAACTCCTAAGTCAGTGGAAAACTCGTTTAAAACACGGCGCCATTTGTACCTACTGTATACTGTATAGAAGGCAGTGATCTGGCACTACTCGTTGCCTGGCCACGGTGTTGGATTTCTGTCCACACAAAATTGTCGACACTAAATTGTTGATGCTAGTTCCAGATAGACCCTCACCCCAATAATAATAATAATAATAAGTTCCTCTGTTAGGGACTGAAGTGTTTCTACTAGTAGTCTCTAGGTACGGCCCTCATTCATCAGAACGAGGAAAGCTTTGTACTGTTAGATCATTAATTTCAAACATTAATTGTAAATGTGCAATTGTATAGTCCTTAAATGGACACCTATTGGATCAAAGTTCTCTATGGGAATCTTATATGTTCATGACCATCCATTCATACCTTACACCACAGCCTGTGCTGTTGCGAAGTTACACTTCCGTCAAAAAATGTGTTACATACACAATTTCGTTGCACAAATTTACGGATAACCCCTAGTTCTAAGACATATTTATGTCTAATAATAATAATAATAATAATAATAATAATAATAATCTATCTGTATATTAAAAGAATTTACTAGAAACAGCTAAGGCAAATCCGTCCGTCCGCTCTACTGGACCGATTTGATTCATTTTTGTTTTATTTTCTCCGAAATTACCTGTCGGTGAATCATGAGACATTGATAGATGTCTAATATCAGCCAAATTTGAGTAATCATAAAATCGAATCATTAAATTATCACTCCAATAATTGCAGGCGAAGGCTTACTCTAACCCGCAATACATTCTGTACTTAGCAGGTTGCTAATAAATTTAATTTCGTGTGGCTATTTCTAGCCGATTGCAGCCCTTGTAAGGCAGACCCTGCGATGAGGGTGGGCGGCATCTGCCAGTTGTAGATAACTGCGTGTTATTGTGTTGGAGGATAGTGTTATGTGTGGTGTGTGAGTTACAGGGATGTTGGGGACAGCACAAACACTCAGCCCCCGGGCCATTGGAATTAACCAATGAAGGTTAAAATCCCCGACCCGGCTGGGAATCGAACCCGGGACCCTCGGAACCGAAGGCCAGTACGCTGACCATTCAGCCAACGAGTCGGACAGCAGGTTGCTAAGCGAGTAACACTCTCCTTAATATTCTGATATAATTATTTGATTTTCATCCTTAGTAATGTCACTCCATGCACCCATGCTTGATTACCACCGGTCACCCAAGATAGCGGGTTCAAACCCGGCAGAGGTTGTCGAATTTTTAAAGGGCGGCAAAAAGCCCATTCAGCACTCCATGTCGTACGATGTCGGCATGTAAAAGATCTCTGGTGACACATTTGGTGTTTACCCGACAAAATTCATTAAATATCAGCCCTAGATGCCCGAGAGAGTTTCAGTTTACTCGGTCTGCCATCTAGTGGGCCCAGAGTAAAACGGAACGTCGGGATTGACAAGCAGACAGGCAGATGGCATCAAATTGAAATGTCTGCTCTCGGTAGCTGAGGCCGTACGATTATTATTATTATTATTATTATTATTATTATTATTATTATTATTATTATTATTATTATTATTATTATTATCTGTCAAGCCAGGGAGTAGACACTTTTTCTGACCACGGAAGAATACCATTCCCTGCTAGATACTCTGTAAACTTTCCCAGCTTCCAAATACATTCAGCAGATGGCAGAGCGTTCCTGAGAACTTGTATGCTGCTAAAAGAAAAAAGTCTACGTACAAACAGACCCCATCATGACATACACTTTAGACATTGTCTGGAAACACATATATCGAAGACTAACCCATAAGCTCACAAGACAACCGTCCCATATAGAAAAAATGCGATTAAAAATACCGTTGCCTTCTACGACACAATACCAAGCTTTACATCAAGACTGCATAATTTAAAAAAAAGCGAATATATGGATAGATTTTTACAAAACAGACGGCATGATGACGTCAGAGTGGATGAACTCTCACTACGAACTGTGGCATACCATAAAGCGCTTCTTATTACATGTTCATAAAACCATTGAAAAGGGCAGGCAAAACAATACGACTATGTCAGGTATACAAAGAAGATTTATCTCAACTACTTATAACAAATGGTCCGGAGCAGCACGGATTCTCTAATAATAATAATAATAATAATAATAATAATAATAATAATAATAATAATAATAATAATAATAATAATAATAATAATAATAATAAAATCTTGAAAGTGAAAAATTTAAATACCTTGGCGAATGGGTTGAATTCAACAATTCTGAGAAGTTCGCCGTCTTAACAAGTGTCAACAAGTTTGAAACTGCCTCCCGACTCACTCAAAACATTTAAGCAAAAAAGTCAATCGCTCGAAATGCAAAAATTAGACATTATCAAACTGTAATTAGACCTTAAGCATTATGGGCAGCAGAACGTTTAACACTTCGAACATATATACTGCTTGAAAACTAGCAATTAAATAGAGGAGGATTATCCGAAAACCTTGGTAAAAACTTCAAAGATAGTGTTTACAGACATCGGAGCAACTTAAAAATATACACCCAGACTGAAAAGAAGATATCAGGTGTAATCCGCTCACCTCTTCATATTGCCAGCTGAAAGAATCTGTAAATGTTTGTTATCCTACTAGAGAAGCCTCAAAACGATTCCGCATTGATTGGCGGAGATCGATAAGGAACTTTTAAAGTGTGGAATTACAGAAACAGACATTCAACTCCAATCAAAATTTAAAGACAGGCTCACCAGGAAAAAGTTCCACCTCGGCTGAAGCATGTCCATTCTGATCCATGGAAGAAAGTACACTCCGAAAGGATGAAAACCTGGTGGGGTCGCAAGAAGACGAACAGTTGAGATCTCGCGGTCCATAGTGGCCCTAACGATGACTAATAATAAAAATAAAAATAATTTTAACGAACCTCCTTTAATGCTAAAGCTTTTTTTTAATACTGAGTAATTTATGACTGCAATAAATCGTATCCGCACCAGACTGCTCTCCTAGACACATGCCTGGCCCAAGGGCACTCCTCACCACGGACACCTGCAGTACTCTGTCATGACTTCCAGATAACCGAGATGGATGGCATATCAGGTGAACTTGGCTACTGTGCTTCTTCAAGGCCAATGCTAAACAATGATGGGTGAAGGCTAGGAGAGCATCGATCTTACGAATCGATCAAGATCACGAACATTATACGCATTCACTCGCTAGCTAGCGCATCGTTTGTCTTCCAGGTGTATCAAAGTGGTCGTTAATGGGCTCTTGGGCGGGCCAAGAGACCATTTCTAGAATCATAATGCCCTGTTGTAAAACATGGTAGCCATTCATTTTGTGATTTTCACGTTCCCTTCTATTGGACTCGTGTGTTAGACGCTGTTCAAAATGCTGTAGACCATCGTGAACGTCGCTACATCAGATGCTGCAACCTCCCAGTTGACACTACTTCATATTCGATTTTAGGGAGACCTTGCATAGTCCTTGCTATCCTCCCTGATTATGCCGTCAACTGTTTAATTAAGAATACATCACTTGCTTTGGAAGGCGCGAGTGAAGCATGCAGTCGACGTGTCTGACTAGCGTGTCCCCGCACTTGCCCAACCGCGTTAGGAGTTTCCAAAACTTTTAGTTAAATCCAAAAGAAAAACTGTACTTATTAACATTCATCGTTTTCACTTTTAATGTTGGTCGTTTCCTGTTATTTTAATATTTCACGTCCTTTACACTCCCGCCCGTATGGGTGTCTCACCCTACAGTTTTCTTTCCCAACCACTAAGTCATTGGAGTATCATCTTTGGTTGAGAGCTATTCTGGGATATGCACATGTTCATCCATGATCTCGGTAATTTTGGACATTCCTTTCACTCCTCCTTACCCCCATCCCGATTGGGAATGAACCTAGGCTCAAACGGCATCCAGAGTGTCACGGTTCATCTCAGCTACCCCAAAGACTATGTACTCGCCATTAATATCGGTCATTTTTTGGATTTTTACTTTTCATCCCTTTCTTTAGGGGTGCTAGGGGTTTATTGCCCCTACAATATTTTTCCAGATATTAAGTTATATGCGTACCTAGTTTAGTTGAGAGCTATGCTGAAACATACACACACATTCACCCGTAATCTCTGTCATTTTCGACATTTTCTTCCTTCACTTCTTCTCACCCCCTATGCCATGGGGACTGAACTTGGACTTTTCACTTTTATATACCATTTATGGAAGGAGAAACGTTTCCAGAAACACGTCTTAATCTTGACATACTGTTGGCTAGGCAACCCACTGGTCAGACTTGTCATGCGGTTTACTTGCCTTCCCCTATATATATTTCACCCTTCTCACCTCCTACGCCGAAATTCCCAATCAGCTTTCGTTCAATTTCTTTTTTCTATTTGCTTTAAGTCGCACCGACACGGATAGGTCTTATAGCGACGATGGGACAGGAAATGCCTAGGAATGGGAAGGAAGCGGCCGTGGCCTTAATTAAGGCACAGCCCCAGCATTTGCCTGGTGTGAAAATGGGAAACCACGGAAAACCATCTTCAAGGCTGCCGACAGTGGGGTTCGAACCCACTATACCCCGGATGTGAGCTCACAGCTGCGCGCTCCTAACCGCACGGCCAACTCGCCCGGTAAGACTTCGTTCAAACCACTTCCTAAACCCTCCCAGGAGTAATAAGAACAAATTGTGAAATTTTCAGCGAGATCGCTCCAGTAGTTTTTGAGTCCATTCGAGACATGCATACAAACAAACATTCATTTATATAGATAGATAGATAGATAGATAGATAGATAGATAGATAGATAGATAGATAGATAGATAGATAGATAGATAGATAGCCATTGCCTTAGGCAGGATCTGTCGATTGTGGGGGGGGGGGGGTGTAGTATAGTTACAAAATGATGGTAGAACACAATGAAGGTGCTTGCATGACTTTTCATTACAAGGACACTGATACAAGTTAATTACAGATCTGTTGGTTATACAATTATGCCTCTGAATGTTTATTTAGTTTATTGCCAGTTTCTGCTTATTTTATTTTTGTAAAAATCCATACGGGGGTTCTAACACCCAGTACTCTCCCTCCCATAGCTACACCCCTGCCTTAATTCCATGAAACACTGTATGATGATAGTGAAATGTTGTCACCTTATGTAACCCACACTACTATTCTAAACCGGACATTAATTCTAATATCTACTGTCCAAAGCACTGATTAAAGTGTGTAATGGACTAGTATCACTTGGAAACAATTCTCTAAACCCAAAGGTAGATAGTGAAAATATCAATCTCGATTAGAAGGTGTTGTTATTATTATTATTATTATTATTATTATTATTATTATTATTATTATTATTATTATTATTATTATTATTATTATTATTATTATTATTATTATTATTATATTTACGTAGTTATGTACGGAATTTACTTGGCATAAATCGTGGTCGTATCATTTATAATTGTGTGTTGTTTGATCTGTCTTATGTAACAAAACATGTGAGGTTATGTCACGATACATATGCTGTATGTATATTAATAAGACTTAATGTAAGGACACGTAATCAATAGTATATAATTTATTATTACTTGTAAATATGATGTATAAATCCAAGGTAATGTTGTGCAACGCAGGTTAATAGTCCAGAACAGCGCATCTTTGTCACTAGAGCTGTATATATAGTTCTATTCATTTGTACATAGGATATTGGAGACTCAAGAAGATACGAGAAAACATGTTATGTCATACTTTTCTAGAAGCCTGGCCAGACAAGGTATATAAAAAGACAGTCTTGGGAGTTGGAGTTGAGTTGTTAGTGAGACTTGTTAGTGAAAGTCTCTAGTCGAATTCAGTGTGTGAAATCATGTGATTTTGTTCTCTTGGCAATTGGTTGACATGCTAATGTGGAAGTATTCTTCTTCTTCTTCTTCTTCTTCTTCTTCTTCTTCTTCTTCTTCTCCTTCTTCTCCTTCTTCTAGCCGGTTCAAGATGGCAGTTTATTAGTGTGTATGTATATAATTTGTAAATAAAACAGTGTTCACAATTAACAACATCTTCTCTGTGCGTCTTTGTGATTACGACAGCACTTTCTTGCCGATAAATGCATTTTAATTTTAGTCTAATAATTTTAACAGCCTTTCCCTGGACACTGCCTTTAGAAGCTGCCGACGTGCCTGCCGCCCCTACAATGAGGGTGTCTTTAATGTGCCACTAATTTTCATTTTAAATTTGGTTTGCGTCGCCCAAACCACAGATAGGTCTCATCGCGACGATGGGGTAAGAAAGGACTAAGAGAGGGAAGGAAGCGGCCTTGGTCTTAAATAAGGTACAGCCTGGTGTGAAAACGGGAAACCACGGCAAACCAACTTCAGGGCTGCCGAACCCACTCTCTCCGGAATGCAAGGTGATTGTTAGGTGACCCAAACCGCACACTTGCTCGGTCCAGTAAATTTATTGGGCGGGATTCGATCTGGCAGCACTGGGGTGAGAGCTACACGAAGAGTGCGGGAGTTTGAAAGTGTAATAATAAGGCAAGTCTTCAGATATCATTCGAGAAAAGCAAGTAATGCAGAATTTTCGGCAAGAAAGATAAAATATGGGACAATTGCACAGTTATCCTTTTACTTAAATGCCTTGGAGAAATAATTTTTCCTGAGGTATTACACAGTTTGGCCAATACTGAAAGGGCCTCAGCACTTCAGAAGACATTTAGACTAACATGGGATCACTACAATAAACGAGTCATGTCACGTAATGCTAAATTAGAACATTACAAAAAGAGTTGTCCTACCGCAAGCTCTATTTGCATCAGAAACCTTAACTTTAGGAGGTCATCCTAAAAATGCAGATATTGAAAAACAAAAACGTAACATTCTTAGGAGAATTTTTGTCCCCACAGACGAAAATGGAATTTGGAATAAACGGCGAGCTACACACCACTGCAGTCACGCAGATAGTTACATCAATGCTGTATGGAGGTGATGTTTGACCTTCTTGACACATTTAGGATGTATAATAATAGACTCACAAGAAGATTATTCAATATAATAAATTCCCAAAACGGAAGAATAAATTAGCTGGAGGAAACAAGATGGGACCTGAATGAATTGAATATCATAATAAATCGTGAAGTCTTCAGGACCTCAGTAAATAAACACACGTTTGTTGTGAAAACTAGCAGCAGGACTGGTACAAAGAGGTCAGAAGAACGGAAGAGGCAAAACTGTGAGTTCATCAAGCGATTTTGGAGGAATAGGAAGGGGAAAGTCATAAAGCCAATGGACAAGTTAAAACGTGCTCTATGAATGGGCATAAAGAAATAATAATAATAATAATAATAATAATAATAATAATAATAATAATAATAATAATAATAATATGATGTACGATGTTTGTTGAAAAGAAGCAGCTTGAAAATCTTGAACACAGGCTATGAGAAACGATCAAAGATATCTGATTCTACGAATTCATACTACAAAGAAAACCGGGCAAGTTAGCCGTGCGGTTAGGGCGAGCAGGGAGCTTTCATCTGGGATATAGTGGGTTCGAACCCCACTGTCGGCAACGCTGAAGATGGTTTTCCGTAGTTTCCCATTTTCACACAAGGACACCTTAATTAAAGCCGGGGGCCGATGACCTTCGATGTTAGGCCCCTTTAAACAACAAGCATCATCATCATCATAATTAAAGCCACGGCCGCTTCCTTACCACTCCCAGGCCTTTCCTCTCCCATCGTCGCCATAAGAGCTGTCTATGTCGGTGTGACGAAAAACACATATATATACTACAAAGAAAGTTTGAAGTAAGGAAAATTTCCTGGTCAGCGAACTTGAGAGAAGTGCACTCTACAAACCAGAGATAGCCATGACGACTGAAAAACGTCCCACTGTTCTTGTACAATTTTTACAGACGTCAAAGTGCCGGAATTTTGTTCCCGGAAGAGTTACTGTATTTTTACATATCAGTGAATGTTGATGCTGATGTATTCACTTCTCTTCTGAGCCAATCAGTCCGGCCAGTTTGAAGTTTACTGTACATTTCCAGTGAATTGCGGGTTAGCATATTCACGTGTCGTCAGGGAGCGCATCGGGCTTTAAGCCTCAAGTCAACATTCAAAGGAGCCAGGATAGTTCCAGCGACCTCAGAAATGACTGACATAAGCTCTTTAGAACATACGACTGCATAAACGCATCCCCTCATGATACTCGCGGATGCAAATTTACTTTGTAATTAACACATTCGGTGACGATTCTGAGTGAATGAAATGTGAATACAGGAAGACTCTACCCGGCATCAGAAGTTCTAATTTAGTCCATTTCATGTTAGTGTAATGCTACTCCTTCCAGCAGTGGCGGCGATAAGGACCCCGGGGGGCATGGCTTGTGAGGGGCCCATGACTGTTTCTTAATTCAGCAGCTGAAGAGTGATTCTACATATTGATAAAGCTACAGTACACAACACAGTAGAATTTGTATTGCAGAGGGTTATTCCAAACGTAGGCCGTCAAAGTGCAGAGCTTCTTTCATTAATAGGAGTACGGTAGTTATTTCTGAAAGAAGGTGTGTGGGTTTCCCAACCTGTTCCAATAATAGCGATGCCTTGATGCCACTCACAACAATCAACAAGGCTTTTGAAGTAATCAGCCAGTTCTGAGAACTCAGCGAAGATGCGATAACAAAGACATCCTCCTCATCTAAACTCTAAATACAGAAGTTTCGAGCCTGTTTGTAACTCTCGGCAGTCAGTGTAGCTAAGTAGGCCTACGATGGGCGGTTGAGTTGAAAATTATTTGGTCCTAGGAACGAGATTATTTCTTTAGCGTGTTTTGGTTACTATAATTGGACTGTGCATTTCTGGTGTGTGTGTTCGTACCATATAAGTGTATTAATTCAATTCCTTCGGATTTGAAAACTAAATTTTGTCATTATACTATTATTATTATTATTATTAGTATTATTATTATTATTATTATTATTATTATTATTATTATTATTATTATTATTATTATTATTATTATTATTATTATTATTATGTTAAGCCCACTAAGGAGCGCTGATGACTAGTTCTTCGTCGATGCTCTTCTTCGTACCCAATATATCTTGAGCCCTGCTGATAATTTCTCCTTTTTCTTCTGTGAAAGGGGCTTCCTACTTCTAGGGACTGTAGGTGGTGGTGTCCAAGACTGTACCATAGCGCAACATTTGCAACTATCTTCTATATCAATGTCTGAAATCGCAGCCGAATCCAAGTCCTTATGTACTTCATTAAGCCACAAGCTTCCAGTCTTGTAGCTTTTAGCCAAAGAGAAGATCTTCTTGGTAAGCCTGTTGCTGCCCATTTGTTGTAGGTGTCCGTAGAACTAAAGCTTCCTACGTTGAATGCTGGCATTGGCTGATTCTAACTGTCGATGCAGCCCAGAGTTCGATTTAAATCAGTAGGTTACATCTGGGAGCAATCTCGGTCCATGAATTTTCCTGAGGATAGGCCTTTCGGCTTTCTCTAGATTATCCACGGTGCCTTTTTTGTTCATCAGGAGCGTCTCTGGGGCGTAAAATGTTTTACTAGTTCGCATACGATTATTATTATTATTATTATTATTATTATTATTATTATTATTATTATTATTGCGTCGTTGTTGTTCATTGTAACAATATACAACCCTGTACTACGAAACAAACTTGTAACTTTCCTTATTGGGAAACGAGGGGCCCACTTTCAATTATTGCGGGGAGGGGGGGCGAGCTTTTTAGCGCCTCTACTGCCTACCAGCAAGACGTAAATTCGGTTCCTGGCCTCGAAAACGACACGTGTGCTGAGTGGGCGGAGTATTAAAATAAACTCATTCGCTATCATGTTATTTTCCATCCCCGAGACTTCAGGCTGTCACTTCGTACCCTCTGGCAAGACAAGGCACCTTTAATTAATCTTCACCAGCGTTCCCATCTTATGAGTCATAAGCAAGGATTTGTATGATCTTGAGGAGAATAAGAAACGAGTCTAGGTCGGTATTTATTGGCACAACACGCGCCACCGCTCCCCAACAAAACGTAAACACATCGTTACCACACACCGAATACCGGAAAATTCATTCCACTTGAAAGTATTCCGGGTGCCTTACGGCCATATTTACATCTTAAATATACGCTTACTGAATGTTTAGTCATTTATATTAGAAAATGGCCTATACGCCTTAGGGATACAGCGAGGGCAATTACGACTTACCATTACTGAAGTCCAAGAGACTGACAGAAATACAGAGGAACCTCTATATCTCGAATCACCTCTGCAGCTAAGTTTTATTTCCTGTTATCGACATTTCGAGATATAGGAGAATATCAATTTTGAGCATGTATAGCACATACAGTAATTGAATCATATGTATCTACGAGCTCATCATCATCATCATCATTAGTCCTTGTGCTCATTACTGCGCGTCGTGACCTCATAACTCCATCATTTCCGTGTTGCAACCTTGACAAGATGTCTCCATCCCGAGAGGTTTTCACATTTCGTTAATATGTCCTGAAGTGGTAGCCCAGTGATCTTCTTCGCCTGATCTATCCATCTGCTTGCTGTTCTTCCTCGTGGTCTACTGCCTTCAATTTTGCCTTGTAAAATTACCTTTTCCAAGTTCTCTCCGTCTCGTCTTAAAATGTGGCCAAGGAACTGGAGGTAACGCTCACTCACACGGGAAGATAGGCGTCTCTTGATGCAGAGTTCGTCCAGAATGGAAACATTAGTTCTTTTTTCTGTCCAGGATAAACGTAGCATTCTCCGCCAACACCACATCTCAAAGGCATCAATGCGCTTTTTGTCTTTAGCATTCACGGTCCAGGTCTCACAGCCGTACAAAAGGACGGAGAACACTAGTGATTCTACCAAGCGCATCTTCGTGGCTTTTGATATTGCCCGGTTCTGCCAGATCTTAGTAAGTTTAACCATTGCAGCACGACCTAAAACAATACGTCTTTTTACCTCTTTATCACAGCTTCCCGTGTCATTGATGACAGACCCCAAGTATACAAATTCCTTAACTATATCCAGGTCCTTTAGGTATCCCGTAAGTTGGATTTGACCTTGCCGATCAACTACCATTAGTTTGGTCTTTTTGATGTTTATCTCTAGACCATACTGAAGACTAATGTTCTTCACCCTTGTAAGCAGGTCATGAAGTTCCTCTTCACTACCAGTGATGAGGGAAGTGTCATCTGCAAAGCGCAGGTTATTAATTTTTCTGCCACCAATCAAGATTCCACCATTCCAGCCATTGAGAGAGAGCTCTTTTGATGACACACTCTGCATAGATGTTGTACAGTTGAGGTGATAATATACAACCTTGCATTACTGCATTTTTCACATTGAAAATGCCTGAGAGATCACCATCCACCTTTATGGTTGCTGCGTGGTTTTTATACAGGCTTTTCAGTAACGATATTCTACGGGCTCACACTGAATACAAAATTTTTAACAGTATTTAAAAATGTACAAACTCTATTTTACGGCAGCACTTTAATTATAACAATTATTATAGTACGTTTTAGAAGACAGGATACAGTAGTGAAACAAAAAAACATACCTCGATTAACACCTTTAGAAAAAATCCGTTAGTCTTTTCTGTTTGTTACGGTTAACCTTTCCTCCCTTCACGTTGAAACTTCTCGTCAATACCACACAGCCGAGATTCGTAAATGGAGCTTGTCATCCGCAACTTCGGGGGTTGCTTTCGTACTTGACCGGTAATTAATTCATACCCGAGAAACAGAGAGGCTTCGCCGATTTTCCGATCATTAGAAGTTTTAGTTATTCGGTTCCCGTCATAGTAGCTCCCAACACCACTGTAACCCTTTCTACTTGTTAACTGCTCCTCACAAAGATTTTTTTTTCTTTTTTTTTTTTTGCTATTTGCTTTACGTCGCACCGACACAGATATGTCTTATGGCGACAATGGGATAGGAAAGGCCTAGGAAGTGGAAGGAAGCGGCCGTGGCCTTAATTAAGGTACAGCCCCGGCATTTGCTTGGTGTGAAAATGGGAAACCACGGGAAACCATCTTCAGGGCTGCCGACAGTCGGGCTCGAACCCACTGTCTCCCGATTACTGGATACTGGCCGCACTTAAGCGACTGCAGCTATCGAGCTCGGTCCTCACAAAGATTAAATGCCGTATTGCAGAGTTAAGTATTTTTTGCTTCAAGGGAGGAAATGTTTGCTTCGAGAAATCGAGAAATTCGTGTGACCAAATTTCAAGTAACAGAGAAATAAATACATGTGAAGAAGAGGACAAACGGCCGAGAAATTTAAGTTGCTTCGAGATTCTGAAAATTCGAGTAATTAATGATCGAGATATCGAAGTTTGACTGTCGTGTTATAATGAGTTGAGTGTTTTTATATTGAGTTGAGCGCTAGCGAAACTCTTTGGTGTTTGGGGGCATCAATATACTTTGGTTTTTGGCATCCGGGACAAAGCCCGCTCAGCCAGTGAATTATTTAAATAAGGAATTTATTTATGTTATTTGTTGTTGGGATACAAAAGAGATGGAGTCATCTTCTTGTCATATGGCACTTTATGGTTTACAGTGGTACACGTGAGAAAAAAATGAAATATTGTATGGCTTTTAAAGCCGGGAGTTTCCGAGGAAAAGTTCGGCTCGCCAGGTGCAGTTCTTTTGATTCGACTCCCGTAGGCGGCCTGCGCATCGTGATGAGGATGAAGACGACACGTACACTCAGCCCAAGTGCCAGCGAATTAACTAATGATGGTTAAAATTCCCGACCCTACCTGGAATCGAACCCGGCATACCTGTGACCAAAGGCCAGCATGCTAATCATTTAGCCATGCAGCCGGGCGGTACGCGTGAGTAGGCAATGTAATAGAACGAGTTAAGAGTGGTACAGTTCTGGTAGGGTAAGATCGATGCTAGGTGACGGGTTGAGATCCGCAACCCAGTATCGGAAAGAAAAGTATATAACTTAAAAAATGTTGAAGGGTAACTTTTGTGAAGACTTGACGTATGAATACGTGGTAATTGGTATCGCAATGACAATAATGTTTGTAGTAGAAAGTACTGCAGTGCAAGCAAATGGATGTGGACAGCCAAAGAATAGGTGATTAAGATCTGCAACTGTTATCAGCCGAATATGAACAGAACGGAGATTTTGTGGAGATGCTGAGAGAAACAACGGAATGAAATTTCATTCTTGCGATTGCTCTGATTAATTGGCACGAGTAGGGACGCTTTTGGCGCAAAATTGCTTTCGGAATATCTGGATGGATAGTGGTACAGTGTTTTTCACGTTGTTGGGAGGAATCATACCACTCGTTGTTCCACGGCTGATCAAACTGTTGTTTAACTTTGCATTACAATAGGGTGGGTGGTTTAGAAGGTCCATATCCATTGAGTTTTTGAATAGTTAACTTGTTGAGAAATAATGATAAAACATCTGGACGTGGCGCTGAGAAACGTGAAAATAGCTGCTTACGATGAGCTGAACATGGAAGGAACCGGCTGTTTACAGAACTGTAATTATCTCCTGTATACCAAGTATTGTGACGCGAATACATGACGCATACTAGTGGCTGACTCAGGGACGAATTCCCATCTTACATTATATCGCTCAACGGCTGCGATACTGGCACAACTAAAAAATCAAGTTCTGAGCTAAATAAGCACAAAGTTTCCTTTAGTACTGAAATGCAGAGATCATACGATTAATCTATGGAATAACTACTGCTAGTAAAATACTTTCATTCCTCCCCTGAAGGGGACGGTGATGCTGTCTCTCAGGTCGGGAGATTTGTTACGGTAAAGGAGAAGGTGAAGGGGGATGGCAGCCGTGGAACTGTACCGGCATTCACCTTAGTGCAGGAGAATGGAAAACCACGGCAAACATTCTCAAGACAGCCGAAGTTTGTGGCAAGCCGTGAGGTCTTTCCCGTTTCCCGAATGCAGAGGCGTAGAGCCACGGTAGAGCCGTGGCCACCCCTCCTCTGCTCGGTTGGCCGGTCAGAGTGTAGAGCTGTTGGACCACGGACCAGTCGTGGCCAGTGATGGGCCGAGACCCACTCTGCACCCACCGACCAATGCTCGACAGGAATTCAGTTAATAAAAGTGTTACTTAAAAATTGTTCCTTCATTTCCCTTGTCGAAGCCATGACCTAGACGTTTTGAGACGTGTCACTGCTGCTATTTCTTTCTTTAAAAAAAATATAGATTATGGTGGACTGCAGTGGGAGTTTGCGGGTTATAATGAAAATGAAAGTCCACAGCCTGTTTCCAGTCACTGGACCGCGTCAGGAATGGAATGAATGAAACCCCCATCTAGCGGCGAGGATAAGAATTGAGCCGGCTGTCGAAGCCTGCCGCACTCCTCTGGAGCAATGATTAATGACTGGCAGATGAAATGAAATGATATTAGAGAGTGTTGCTGGAATGAAAGATGACAGGGAGAATCGGAGTATCCGGAGAAAAACCTGTCACGCCTCCGCTTTTTCCAGCACATATCTTACAAGGAGTGACTTGGATTTGAACCACAGAACGCTGTGGTGAGAGGGCGGCGCTCTGCCGCCTAAGCCACGGAATTGTGATATTTAATACTTTTCTTTTTTGCTAGTCGTTTAATGTCGCACTAACACATTGAGTTTTTCGGTGAAGCAAGGATAGGAAAGGGTTAAGATTAGAAAGGTAGCTACCGTGACATTAATTAAAGTACATTTGCCTGGTGCGCAAATGGAAAACCGTGTTGAGGGCTGCCAAGAGTGGAATTATAATCCACCATCTCCAGAATCCAAGCTCACAGCTAGGCAATCCTAACCGCACGGCCATCTTGCTTGGTTTTCCTACTTTTAAGTACTCATCTCAAGCTTATTCGTCTACTAACGAGACTCCAAACCATCTCTTCACTGACAGTTCGAAACATACCGCTTAATCAAGCAGCTCGTCTCCTTACTCGCAAATCTCCCCAGCGCAAAGTTTGCAACATTTTTGTAACACTACTCTTTTGTCGGAAATCACAAAGAAGAAATCGAGCTGCTTCCCTTTGGATCTTACGCACTCTTCGAAAAATGTCAGCAGTGGCTGCAGCTATTCAGTCTTTGCAGCTATGAGTGCCTGGTTTAATGGCTCTAATAAGGAATGTTTCGTCTAGGAGAGAAGGAGCTGCTATATAGTACGAGGTTTCAAGTGCTGTAATACTGTGACACGCACAACTACGTGCTAGAAACCTTTATTGATGACGAGTAATGCCTCCAAAGCAGGCAGAGGCTCCACAACAAATGGTCCTCAGTATTTCTTCGGCACACAGTGATCAATTTTAAAATTTGCATCCTTCCGTCTGGAACGTTATTGAAGTGCTAAAGGAAATACAATGCGAAATACAAATTAGCATTTACGAATCCACACAGCAAACACGGCTCGAATGCTGTAATGATGTTATGCAGATGATGTTATTCTGTACAGAGTAATAAATAAGTTACAAGATTGTGAGCAACTGCAAAATGGCTTCGATAATGTTGTGAGATGAACAGTAGGCAATGGTATGTTGATAAACGGGATTAAAAGTCAGGTTATGAGTTTCACAAATAGGAAAAGTATTCTCAATTTTAATTACTGCGTTGTTGATGGGGTGAAAGTTCCTTTTGGGGATTATTGTAAGTATCTAGGAGTTAATATAAGGAAAGATCTCCTTTGGGGTAATCACACAAATATGATTGTAAATAAAGGGTACAGATCTCTGCACATGGTTATGAGGGTATTTAGGGGTTGTAGTAAGGATGTAAAGGAGAGAGTATATTTGTCTCTGGTAAGACCCCAACTAGAGTATGATTCCAGTGTATGGGACCCTCACCAGGATTACTTGATTCAAGAACTGGAAAAAATCCAAAGAATAGCAGCTCGATTTGTTCTGGGTGATTTCCAACTAAATAGTAGCGTTACAGAAATGTTGCAAAGTCTGGGCTGGGAAGACTTGGGAAAAAGGAGACGAGCTGCTCGACTAAGTGGTATGTTCCGAGCTGTCAGTGGAGAGATGGCGTGGAATGACATGAATAGACGAATAATTTTGAGTGGTAGGATAGATCACAATATGAAAATAAAGTTGGAATTCAAGAGGACAAATTGGGGCAAATATTCGTTTATAGGAAGGGGAGTTAGGGATTGGAATAACTTACCAAGGGAGATGTTCAATAAATTTCCAATTTCTTTGCAATCATTTAAGAAAAGGCTAGGAAAACAACAGATAGGGAATCTGCCACCTGGCAGATCAGTAGTGATTGATTGAACAAGACTTGAGCAAAGGAGGTCGGATAGGGTCGATGAAAGTGAGGAGCCTGGCACAAGCAAAGAGGAGGTGAAAACTAAATAAGGAATTAGGTCGTGGAATGAAATTATGCATATGAACAGTCACTGAATTCGACGATATGGCCTTGCAAAAGATGTCTAGTGATACAGTTCATGTTTACCCGAAAATATGACATCTGCAGAGTAAAATTCGGAGGTCAAAACTTATACGCGGGCAGCCTGAACAGTAAAAAACCAAAATGCTCACACACTGAAGTTGAGACCAAGCTATTATTATTATTATTATTATTATTATTATTATTATTATTATTATTATTATTATTATTGAGAATAGCTTCTGTATTGAGGTTCTCACAACATTATAGAAAGAGCTGGTTGCAGCATGTCCGTGGAATGGAAAGATCGAGAATACAAAGACACATTCTTCTTCACTATGTACGATGAGGCAGAAGATCCAATGGGAGACCCCGGAAGAGATGGCAATAGACCGTAACAGGCCTCTAGGTCTAATACCAGACAGGATGATTTATTACTCAGCGTATGGCTCTTAGTGCTTGGAGTGTCCGAGGACATGTTCGGCTCGCCTGGTGCATTTCTTTCTGGATGACGCCCGTGCGTCTAGCTGCGAGATGATGGCGATAACCCGGTAGAGAAAGGGTGATTCCCGGTGCCCGACAGATGAAACATCATCATATGCCCTCACTCCATTTTGAACTCTGCACAGAAGTTTGAAATAATTGAATCCAGGTTTTTAACACGCATTATAGCAATTGGAAATTGAATACCAGTACCTTCCCTGCCTTGCCGCCCAACATTCTGATGGCTTTGTTTTCACCAACGGGACTCGAACCGGCTAACCATGAAATCAGAGCGTAGAAACTTGATGCCTTAACGATTATAGCCGCCAGGTGGGTTGGCATGATTATGGTGGTGATGATTATCGTAGTTTTTATGTTTTAACCTGCTTTTTCCTTTGCTATTGACCTATATAATTTTACGAAATAACACCACATGTTTCACACTTCCTAACACCCTGTGGGTGGGGGTGGTAGAATAACACATACGGTATCCCCTGCCCAAGGGCTCTAAACTTGAGAGCGTGGGTTGGCGACCACGGAGCCGTTAGCTGAGTCCTGGTATTGCTTCCACTTGCTTGTGCCAGCCTGTTCACTTTCATCTATTCTATCCGACCTAGCTTGGTCAACTCTTGTTCTTTTCCGACCCCGACGGTTTTAGGTTTCCGAGGCCTAGGGAGTCTTTCATTTTCACGCCCTTTGTAGCTCTTGTCTTTCCTTGGCCAATACCTTCATTTTTCGAAGTGTCGAATGCCTTCCATTTTCCTCTCTGATTAGTGTTATATAGAGGATGGTTGCCGAGATGTACTTCCTCTTAAAACAATAATCATCACCACCACCACACTTCCTCAAGAAAACATCAGAATTTTATTCAACTTTGAAATGCCTAAATTAGGTGGTGGGATGTAAAATAACATAAACCGCTGATTTAGTTTAGCTCTTTCAGGCACTCATAGGCACTGTTTCCAGAAAATACTTGCCCGAACCAGACGGAACTACAAGTTTCTCTGAAGCTGCAGAGAATTACTGAATACAATCCTGGATTTGGCGACATGAAAAATACTTATTCAGTACTAGATGGAGACATGTTCACTATTTGTGGATTGGCTGGGATGTTGAAAAGGGGACTCATCTAAGAGGTGAGCAAGTTACCCGTAAAGCACGGGGATTATCGGCTATTACACTTGCAACCTAAAAATCCAGGCTTTGTTTATGCAATGACAAAGTGAAGTTTTGAATTAATCTTCAGTATGGTGAAGCAGCAATGTAGTGGAAAAGAGGACGTCCGTTTGGAATTATTTTATGTACAAATAAGTAAATACGGCAAAGGTATGGTTTGTTTATATAGAAGGACGTCGGTTCAATTATACGCCAGGCACGGGGAGAGGCGCATGGCCGTGTGTTCTACTCCACCTAAAAAAAAATCTTCTTCGTGCACTGAACTTCTTTCGGCATCATATTTAGCCATTGTTCACTTTTACCGAGAGTTTGGCCTAGATAAAAGCCTAATAAAGAATGTTGAAATCAGCACCCTGAAGGGTTCCATAACCATCCTCAAG
This sequence comes from Anabrus simplex, assembly GCF_040414725.1. NCBI lineage: Eukaryota > Metazoa > Arthropoda > Insecta > Orthoptera > Tettigoniidae > Anabrus > Anabrus simplex. Next base: position 212,885,004 of record NC_090272.1, read on the forward strand.
AACTGCTCGTATGCAGTGCGGGAAGTGCTCATGAATAATCATGTATCTATCATATAACCATTTGGTATGTGTAGGCTAGTTTGATAATGATTATTTTTAATAGGATTATAGATATAATTTTTAGAACTATTTTATTTTTTGTACTAGTGTTTCAGTAGTGGCGATTGGGAATTAGGAGGGGGTGGGGGTGTAGTTTACAGAAAAGAAAAGTTGTTAATGATTAAATAAAATAAAGGAACGAATTAGCTGATAAGACAACAGGGCTTTTACAAATTGTTTGTTTTAATTATTTCTATAATTCTTAGTTTCAGGTGGCTAAAATGGAATAAAAAGTAAAGTATTCTCCTCAAAGTGTAGTGTTGTAGTATACTATGCCCATCAGGGCAGCCTCAGTAGTTGCGGGAGTCTAATAAATGAATGAATAAATGAATAAATAAATAAATAAATAAATAAATAAATAAATAAATAAATAAATAAATAAATAAATAAATAAATAAAGTAATTAAAAATACCATCGCGGACTTTTTTGTAGAGTATTTTATACTCAACCATTCTTCACACATACTTGGGCCTGCAAAATGGAGGTCACTGAGAACTGCTTGAAATATTTCAACTCTTCCTAGCCCTACCGACTCGATAGCTGCAGTCGCTTTGTTTAGAGCTTGACAATAATGTATTTTAGTGTGCCAGTGTACCACATGTGAATCATACGCCAAGAAAACGCTCGGATGATCGTTTCGATCGTTTCTTCAAATGTCTTCATGAATGTGAGACCTCTCGGCTCCCTTTTGTCCTAGATTAAACTTTCATACAGCGGTCAATGGAGCCTCCGTGGCTCAGGTGGCACCGCGCCGGCTTCTCGCCGTTGGGTTCCGTGGTTCAAATCCCAGTCACTCCATGTGAAATTTGTGGTGGACAAAGCGGAGGCGGGACAGGTTTTTCTCCGGGTACTCCGGTTTTCCCTGTCACCTTTAATTCCAGCAACACTCTCCATTAAAATTTCATCTGTCAGTCATTAAGCATTGCCTCAGAGGAGTGCGACAGGCTTCGGCCGCCGGCACAATTCCCATCCTCGCCGATGGATGGGGGCTTCATTCATTCCATCCCTGACCCAGTTGCATAACTGGAAAACAGGCTGAGGATTTTCATTTTCACAGCGGTAAATAAATAAATAAGACGCTAGATGCAGCTCTTTCGAATTGACGCCGTATATGATTAATTCTAATGATGAAAACAGACAACACACCATACACCAGCCTTTCTGCCAATCTTAAATCTCTGGCAGCACTCGAAATCGAATCCCAGCCTCCGAGGACGGCACATAATGGCGCCAACCGTTACGATACGGAGGCAGACTATTCAGCGGCGAAAATTGTATCAGAACGCGTTCTCGGGACCAGCGTACTCAAACACAGGCACCTACCGTGTATATGTGTAGAATATACTTCACTGAGTTTTATTCCACATTTTATTGATAAATTTAGACGCAAGACGTGGAGCTAACATGAGACAGACAATCCAATGTATTCATGAAGTGTTTGGTGGCAGTCCGCACGAAGGAATACCACACACTCGACCAAGCGAGACTGGAGAATTACCTCGCGGCTTATAACATGGTCCGTGGAGCGTGGAAACTGACGAATAGCTCTGCTTTAGGAATTAGGAACAGTTGTAATATATGGCCACATGAGACTGGAGGCCGAAATGATGTTCCATTACACTGGCCTGCAAAATGGAGGTCACAGAGAACTGCTTGAAATATTTCAACTCTTCCTAGCTCTACCGAGCTCGATGGCTGCAGTCGCTTAAGTGAGGCCAGTATCCAGTATTCGGGAGATAGTGGGTTCGAATCCCACTGTTGGCAGCCCTGAAGATAGTTTTCCGTGGTTTCCCATTTTCACACCAGGCAAATGCTGGGGCTGTATCTTAATGAAGGCCACTGCCGTTTGCTTCCCACCCCTAGACCTTTCCTGTCCCATCGTCGCCATAATACCTATCTGTGTCGGTGCGACGTAAAGCAACTTGCTTCTTCCTAGCCCATTCCTGATTTCCTTGGGTCCGGACTTTGTATGAACTTAGCGAAGTTTTACGGCCCGATGCCTTTCCTGCCAACAATCCTGCGTGTTTCTGTGGTGTCTTGTAGTGTGATGTATTTAGGTGTGTATTAAAACGAATTTACAAGTGTTAGATTCTTCAGTCTGCCAAAACTAATTTTAATTAAATCAATTTATAAACAGTGCGAATAATAAAACGTATGATAACAGTATTGCACCTGAAAAAGGAACAACTTAATTCAAATAGAATGACACGTTTCATTCTTGAAATGACATCATCAGATTGTATCAAAATCACTCTCAAATAAATTGTATAAAAATTTATGTTTATTTCTATTTAAATCCTTAAAAACCTGAATTGTCCGCCTCTGTGGTGTAGTGGTGAGTGTGATTAGCTGCCACCCCCGGAGGTCCGGATTCGATTCCCGGCTCTGCCACGAAATTTGAAAGGTGGTACGAGGGCTGGAACGGGGTCCACTCAGTTTCGGGAGGTCAACTGAGTAGAGGTGGGTTTTCTTCACACCTCAGCCATCCTGGAATTGGTTTTCCGTGGTTTCCCACTTCTCCTCCAGGCAAATGCCGGGATGGTACCTAACTCAAGGCCACGGCCGCTTCCTTCCTTCTTCCTTATCTATCCCTTCCAATCTTCCCATCCACCCCGCGAGGCCCCTGTTCAGCATAGCAGGTGAGGCTGCCTGGGTGAGGTACTGGTCATCCTCCCCAGTTGTATCCACCGACCCAGAGTCTGAAGCTCCAGGACACTGCCCTTGAGGCGGTAGAGGTGGGTTTTATTCACACCTCAGCCATCCTGGAAGTGGTTTTCCTGGGGTTCCCACTTCTCTTCCAGGCAAATGCTGGGATGGTACCTAACGTAAGGCCACGGCCGCTACCTTCCCTCTTCCTTGTCTATCCCTTCCAATCTTCCCATCCCCCACCAAGGTCCCTGTTCAGCATAGCAGGTGAGGCCGCCTGGGCGAGGTACTGGTCATTCTCGTCAGTTGTACCCCCCGACGCAATGCCTCACACTCCAGGACACTGCTCTTGAGGCGGTAGAGGTGGGATCCCTCGCTGAGTCAGAGGGAAAAGCCAACCATGGAGGGTAAACAGATTAAGAAAGAAGGAAAGAAAAACCCTATTTTGGAACTTACCGTAATGAACTCCTCACTGCTCTCCACTCCAGCATAGAACGGTATTCTTCGGGCCACCTTTTGAACATACTAGAGCGGAAGTTACGTCATTGCCTCGTTCACTCGCCTTGATTGCCGAATGAACCGGTGCGCGATTGAAACTTGTACTCCAAACATTATAATTATAACACAAACACAGTGCAGCTCACCGGTTCGAACTTGAGCACATTTGAAAGAATTAATGCATTAACGTATTGGTATTAGTGGAGTCCCATGCCGCCACTGCTGTGTTCAATGTAATATGATTGTAACTGTAGATAAGACATCTACTGAGACCGGGCGAATTGGCCATGCGGTTAGGGGCGCGCAGCTGTGAGCTTGCGTCCTGGAGATAGTAGGTTCGAACCCCACTGTCGGTGACCCTGAAAATGGTTTTCCGTGGTTTCCCCATTTTTCACACCGGTGAAATGCCGGGGCTGCACCTTAATTAAGGCCACGGCCGCTTCCTTCTCACTCCTAGGCCTTTCCTGTACCATCGTCACCACAAGACCTATCTGTGTCGGTGCGACGTAAAACAAATTGTAAAAAAAAAAAAAAAAACTGCTGAGTAAATGTGGCAGCTCCGCATTGGGTACACTATTGCCGTAACTCGTGCTGACATAAGGCACTTGACACTGTAGCCGCACCCCTCTCGCCCGCGTCTTCCCCTGGCCATATTTCTCTTCCACTTTAGTCTGCTCAAAAGGTGGCCCGAAGAATAGATAACATGCCGTCAATGGCTATGTGATGATTTTTGTCGAGTTCATAAAAAATGGTAGCGCTCCCCTCATTGAATTTGATGGGTGAAATTGAAATGCTGGGAGCTGGCTGCGCTCTTCGGTCGTATAGCCGTAAGCTTGCAATCGGGAGATGCTGGTCGCAACTGTCGGTAACCTGAAAATTATTTTCCGTGGTTTCCCAGTTGCACACCCAGCAAACGCTACCAGGGACTGTACCTTAAAATCACAGCCACTTTCTCTCCAGTCCTAACCTTATCCTATCCCACCGTCGCCTATCTGTGTCGGTGAGAAGCTGCACTGCGGCGGTATGTTCATTGGGCCGGGCTGAGTGGCTCAGACGGTTAAGGCGCTGGCCTTCTGACCCCAACTTGGCAGGTTCGATCCTGGCTCAGTCCGGTGGTATTTGAAGGTGCTAAAATACGTCAGCCTCGTGTCGGTAGATTTACTGGCACGTAAAAGAGCTCCTGCGGGACTAAATTCCGGCACCTCGGCGTCTCCGAAAACCGTAAAAGAGTAGTTAGTGGGACGTAAAACAAATAACATTATTATTAATTATGTTCATGTGAGAAGCAACGATAGCTCTATGGATAAAACGGTCCTTCAATTCGCCCCTAGAGGACACCGCCCATGTGCAAGACTGGTGAAGCTCTGGACGATATGCAAAATGTCTGTCTGAATCCTCAAGATACCCACAAGAGGAAGAAACAGAGGCGGTATAGCAGAACAGTGGAATGCGTACAACAGGAAATACGGTAGGAAATAATAATAATAATAATAATTGTACCGGGCGGTACACCTCCACTCCGTTAATTTAAAATGTGCGCCTGTTGGAACTCCTCTGCTGGAGGAGGGCTGAACTTTATCTACGCTGTTAATTCTTTACGTTCTCAAAAGATGTCACCATGTGGAAAAATTTGAGTTTTTGAACTGTGTCATTTTTGATGTGTTTTTGTTTCGCTTGAAGTAAGAAGTGTGAACTTTCTCTTCTAGAGGACACTACTGAAGATCTACAATAGTGCAACCTAGTGCGGAGTCAAAGAACTATTTTGTTGGAGAAAATTTAATTTCAAGAGTTTGTTCTTTGTTAAATTTCTTTCTGTCATTGTTTAAGTTGGCAATATTTACCCCTTTCTTCCCCTTGTTATGAATGTAACCAATCCCGAATTTCTTTAATTAATTTCTGACCAATCAGGGGTATCTTCCCCCAACTTGAATCTGTTGCGGGGTCCTATTCAATAAAAACGTTGTGGGCGGGTGTTTTCTTTCCCCTAACGCCTAGAACCTTCCACGAGAGGTTATAAACTGCTGATTTTTGGGTCTCCGGGCCACTTCTGTTCCATCTTTCAGTGTGTTAAGTACATAGCAGGGGGGCGGGAAGCGCCTCTTTCTTCTCCAGCCGTTCAACACAAGGTAATGGCCGATTAATAACTTCTTTCTTTGCTAGCTCAGCAGTTTAACTTTCGGGGCGGGTTCTAAGCGTTCTACCATGTAACCTTTTCCTAAATGTAACTACTCTTTTATATATTCTCTTTTTAAGCTTCATATTGGGATAGAGAGTGCTAACCCTCTCGAGCTCCCACTCATATTGTTGTGAGGTGAACTTAGTTTTCTCAACCTATTCTTCGATAACGTAAAACAAGTGTTCTCTTCTTAAGTCACCTCTTTAGTATGGGATTAGCCCTTGTGTTAACGGCCTAGTGCCAAGTAGGTCTTAATCAAAGTGTACTAGGAGTGCAAGTTTGCCTCCTCCCCAAATTGTTATTTTAGAGGTCATTTAATTAACCTTCTTTTTCATTTAATAGACCTCAGTAGGTTGGGTATTTTACCCCTGTGTATATGTCCTTAGAGGACAGCTTGAAGGTGAAGTTTGGTGTGGCCTGTGATTGGCTTACACTTTGAGAGCAGATTGCGCTTTTGGAATTCAATTTTTGTATGCCTCGGGGAGGCTTTACTGTGTAATTTGGAGCAAGTGCTCCAGGGTTTGATTGGGGTCTTCTGCCCCTTGGTTAAAATTTGTATATCGGAAAGTTGGGCTAGTTGCTCACGAATTGTGAACTCAGGGCTCGAAGCCCAAATTCTGTAATCTCTGTAATTGTACATTTCAAATTGTGTTTCGGCTACTAAGTACCTGTTCTTTGTTATTACTTAATTTTGAAAAGAAAATATAACCTTGTTAAATTTTACAGTAACTTTGATTCCGTAGTTTGAGACTCATTCACGCCCGCACCTTCTTTCAACTCTACCTACCACCAAAACACGGTAACAAGTGGTAGCAGAGCGTGGGTGAATGTGTCTCAATTTAGCCCCTTTTGACGGCTACACATTGTTTTGATCCGAACTCTAACCATTTTCTCAGTTGCTGGAATTTTTTGACTTTTTCAAAATTGTTTTGTCATCATGCCAGGCCCTCGCGATGTTCCCCATCTTAATTATTTGCGCAAGGAGGAGTTGATATATGAATTGACTATTAGAAATGTACAATCTGGAGGCACGGTTGCAGTAGACACTAACAAGCTTAGAGAGTCCCTAGATTTGCCCATTTCCATCCCCAATTTGGGAGAGAAAGAAATTGATGACTCTCTTTCCACGATCGTCGAGAATATTACTGGGCTAGCTTCTGTAGTTAGTTTTTTTGATGAAAATGATCCGTCTCCTAATCAAATTAAGCGTGTGCAAGGCAGGCTATATCATTTTTCGAATAGGGTTAACGATCTGTTGTCTCTAAAACTGAATGACGTTCAGAGGAAGGAAGCTAGTACGCTCCTGGAAAATATTTCCGAATTATCTAGTAAGGTCACTTTATTGTTGACTGGGGAAGTTCCTCCCAAATCTGATCAACCCACCATTGTGAATGCAGGTAGTGAGGAAGCGCCTCCCAAGGGAGAAGTTAATAGGATAACCGTTGCTGCTCAAACTATCTCTGCCCCATTGGACAACGAGCCTGAACGCCGTGCATCGTTGAGTAACATTCGTTCGGAATTAACTTCTTTGCCATTGAAACCTTTACCTACTATGTCACCCGGGTTTAGCAGCTTGCCTCATCCATTGGCAATGTTGCTCAGAGGGATCTCTAAGTTTTCCGTTAATACCACCAGTGATGTAATTTCTTTTTTAAGACTTCTAGTTGAATTTCAGGATCATGCCCTTGTGTTTTCTCTTTCTCCATGTCAAATTTTGCAGATTATCTATCCGTATGCTATTGGTATTCTTTCTGATAAAATCGTAAGAGCCATTGCCGAGCAATCATCTATTGAGGATTTCCATGCTCATTTGCTAGCTAACTTCATCCCTGCTAGGGCTAGGTCCTCCCTTATTCAGAAGTACTATTATCGGGTACAGCGCTTGGATGAAAACTTGGCTGATTTCATACAAGACATTAAGTTTTATACCAGGGTGTTTGCTCTTCACTTCCCTGAGGATCAAATTGTACAAGCTATTGTGGAAGGGATTTCACCACCCTACAGGTCATATTTGTGTTTCGCGGCGTGCCCGCAAACTTTTTCTGAACTTGAAGCATTGGCCGTCTCAGCGGAAGGAGTTAGATACGCCGATTCTTTGCGTGTCGCGAAAGAACCCCCTCCTTCGTTTAGTAATACTCGGCCTCCACCTCGCCGACCAGTCACACCCCGTAAATGTTATGCTTGTGGGTCGCCCGACCATCTGCGCAATAAGTGTCCACTGATCAAGTCTAGTAGGGCAAATAATGGAGCTGGTTCAGCACAAGGCTGTTTTAAATGTGGGGCTTTCTCACATATCGCCAAGAATTGCCCAAACTCGAATAGCACCCCCTCCTGCTCAACTTCTGGTGCAAATTCCACCTATGCCAATAATAAAAAGTGACTAGTGGCTTCGGCTGAGTCGACTAATCCATCTTCCCGAGACTCAGCCCCGGGTAAACAGGTTGTAAATTCAGGGAACGTGCAATTTTCAAATTCATCTTTTGAAGGTCCCAAAGAGTGTCTTAGGATTGCGGCGGATACCCCCGCACCTGTTCCTTTTCTTAAGATTGAGTTAAATAACGAGCCTATAACATCTCTCTTAGATTCAGGCAGTGTTTGTTCGATTATTTCGGCTGAATGGTATTCTAAATTGAAAACGGTTTGTAAACTTCCTGACTATGTCTCTTCTCCTGTTCAATACGTTTCGGCTAATTCATCTCCATTAGAAATTCTAGGTTCCTTACTGGTCAAAATTCGTGTTTTTAAGTTTACATGGAAAGTTAAATTGTTTGTGGCCAAGCAATTGTCCAGCCCCATTATATTGGGAGCGGACTTTATTTCTCACACTGGTCTTGTGCTCGATCTCCAGTCTAGGTCGTGCACATTCAAATTTGCTTCCAATTGTAAAATACCACTATTAAAGTGTAATTCTGTGTCATGTTCTTCTATTTCGCCTACCCAGGATGAGATGTTGTTAGACCTTAGACATCTACCTGAGGAGCAGGCTAATAGTATTCGCAAACTGTGTCAGTCGTTTCCCGAGGTGTTCTCTGATACTCTTGGTGTTACTGACCTTATTGAATACAAAATTGAGGTCACGGATTCGATTCCCGTCCGTTTTCCACCTTATAGGCTATCTCCACCTAAAATGAAGGCTCTGAAAGAAATTATCGATCAGATGTTGAAGGATGGTATTATTAGGCCCTCTAAGTCGGCGTATTCATCGCCTATTTTTCTAGTCCCGAAACCCTAAGGAGGCTTCAGGCCTGTCATTGATTACAGGGCTCTCAATCGGAAGGTGGTGTTGCAATCTGTGCCCCTTCCTGACCTTCATTCTTGTTTTTCATGGTTTCGTAAGGCCAAGTTCTTCACCATCTTGGACTTGAATCAGGCCTATAATCAAATTCCCCTTGCCGAAGAGTCTAAACATCTTACAGCGTTTGCTACGGACTGGAATTTATACGAATACAACCGCGTGCCTTTCGGGCTCCCCACCGGAGCAGCTGTACTCACTAGGCTACTAGATAGGGTCTTCTCCGACATCAAATTTGAGTACTTATATCACTACTTGGATGATGTCGTCGTATTTTCGGAGACTTTTGAAGAACATCTAGATCATCTGCGAGAAGTTCTCGATCGCCTTCGTAAGGCTGGGTTAACTGTTAAGTTGTCCAAGGTTGCCTTCGCTAAGCCCTCTATGTCCTTCCTAGGGCATATTGTGTCACCCGATGGTGTAGCAGTCGATCATTCTAGAACACAGGCCATCCGTGATTTCAAACCTCCCAAGGACATTAAAGGCATCGCCAGGTTCATTGGTATGGTGAATTTCTTCAGGAAGTTTATTCCTAACTTCGCTAATAGAGCGGCGCCCTTAAACCTTCTTCGTAGGAAAGGCATCAAATTCGAGTGGGGACCCTCTCAACAAGCCGCTTTTGAAGACCTTAAATTAGCACTTTGTAATGCCCCTGTACTTGCTATGCCTGATTTCTCGAAGAAATTCATTGTCCAAACCGACGCGTCGTCGTCAGCGGTAGCTGCAGTCCTTCTTCAAGAGACTGAACTAGGGAGGCGCCCCATCGCCTATGCGTCTAGGACATTGTCGGCTCAAGAAGCCAAGTATTCCATCTATGAGCTCGAAGGTTTGGCAGTCTTATTCGCCTTAGAGAAGTTCCGTCTCTATCTGGAACATGTCAAATTCGACCTGGAGACAGATAATCAAGCCCTAAGCTGGGTCTTAGGTAGGCCGCGTCGTACTGGTCGTATAGCCCGTTGGGCCATCCGTATTTCTGCCTTCCAATTTGATGTCAGGCATATTAGAGGTACCGAAAATGTTGTTGCCGATGGACTCAGCCGTATGTTTTCAGACGACGTTGAGAACCATGAACAGGTCGACAGTTCATCACCCCCCGAGTCCATGCTATCTGGTGTTAATGCCATCTTAACAGATGCTCCCATGCTTTTTAGGGACATTGAGAAATACCAACGTGAAGATCCGACGCTGGCTCCGATAATGGAAACCCTTTCTTCTGGGGAACATGTTGTCCCTTATGTTCTGAGGAATGGTGTTTTATGTTGCCCTTCGAGGCATGATAAGATGATGAAAGTTGTCGTTCCAGCTGTTCTTGTGCCTATGATCTTCAAGTATTATCATGAAACCCCATTAGGAGGGCATCTGGGTATCTTTAAAACTCGTGAAAAGATTCGTGAAATGTTCATCTGGAAAGGTATGGACGGTGAAATCCGTGAACTTGTAAAAGCTTGTAAATCTTGTTTGCTCAGTAAACCCACCATGTCCACCAAGGTAGGCCTTTTGTCTTCGCATCAAGCATCGCGCCCCATGGAACGCCTGTATATTGATTATGTAGGACCATTCCCCCAGTCAAAGGGTAATGCCAACAAGTTCATCCTTGTGTGTGTAGATGGTTTTACCAGATTTTCCTGGTTATTTCCGACTAAGCTGGCTACCGCTCAGTCCGCCATTACTTGCCTAAATTCTATTTTTGCTTCTTTTGGTCCGTGCCAATATATTGTATCTGATAATGCTAAAGCTTTTACATCTAATTTATTTCGTAAATTCTGTTTTGACTTATCCATCTCTCATGTAACTACTTCGGCGTATTACCCTCAACCATCTCTGGCTGAACGGGTTAATCGTAATCTCAGGTCCGCACTGATTGCCTATCATCATGATGATCATTCCAGGTGGGACACGTCCCTGCATTGGTTAGCTTTTGCTTTGAATTCGGCGGTTCATGAATCTCACAAGTTTACTCCAGCTTCTTTGATGTTCAAGTTTGTTCCCAACTCGCCGCTCTCTAACCTCTGGTCTCTGAGTGACATTCTACCCGAGACAATAGATCCGGATAACATTAAAGATCTTTGGAAGAAGGCTAAAGCCAATCTTAAAGTGTCTCATGAAAAGGTTAGGGAAAGGTATGATCGTGGACGGAGACCCACCCGCTTGAAGGTAGGTGACCAGGTGATGGTCAAGAATTTTGTTCCCGCGGGCAAGCTTGCCCCCAGATTTCATGGGCCTTGTATCATTCTTGATTTTCTTACGCCAGTTACGTTGTTAGTAAGCAATCCAGCCACCGAGAGGATATTTAGGGTTCACCTGTCACAGGTGAAACCAGTGTAAATTTTGTGTCAACTTGCTTCATATAATTTGAAAGGAATATGAAGGTTATATTTTTTTTTGAGTTCAACTTTTAAGGCTTTCTGCCCCTTCTATAATATTTTGGTCTTATATGTAATCCTCTTGTAAAACCTTCCCCGATCCGTTAAACTGCCATTCTGTCTTTGCCTCGGCCATTACCACGCTCCCGTCTCCTGCTTCAATACACACTGTGGCTTAATTTGAGTAAATGCCATGGATATCTGCACGCCGCTGACCCCTCGACCTCCTCACCAAGCCTGTGCCCTCAAAGAAACATGATGGTCCAACACAATTCTGCCGCCGAGTTTTTATGTTTCAGTGCCCCCGCAGCCGCGCAGCGCCGTGCAGCAACTGGGGAGGGGGATGGGCCCCCTCCTCTCCAGCGAGGACGACATGTGCACGGCGAGCCGGAGCTCTCCTCCCGGCCAAGGCTGATGTGCGGCGCACAACCTGCTACTTGCCCGCAGCCTGTATATGTTCACCGCGGGCGCGGCGTGTTTCAACACCTCTGCTCCCCTCATAGTGCGGGCGAGCGGTATCTCAGGGTACTTGAGGGGTCCGAGTGGCTTCCTTTGGACGCAAGCTGCAACGGCCGGTCTGGCCATCCAACTTAGCCTACATCAACTACATGGACAGCCACTATAAGAGATGACTACACTTGGGAATTCAACAACAAATTTGGTGGACATTGCAAAATTTTTCATCACATTTTAAAAGATTATCTTCAGAAATTCGCCTTCTACAAACATAAAAACCTTACGTTACCAATTACAACAAAAATTTTGGAACTGAATTAAGAATTTCTCAAATACTTCTGCAATTTATTTTAATATCAACATCAAAACTTGGACTTTGTTTTCAAACTGACTTCATGTGAAATCCCTGGAGGAACTTTTGGGGGGGGAGGTCTGTACCGGGCGGTACACCTCCACTCCGTTAATTTAAAATGTGCGCCTGTTGGAACTCCTCTGCTGGAGGAGGGCTGAACTTTATCTACGCTGTTAATTCTTTACGTTCTCAAAAGATGTCACCATGTGGAAAAATTTGAGTTTTTGAACTGTGTCATTTTTGATGTGTTTTTGTTTCGCTTGAAGTAAGAAGTGTGAATTTTCTCTTCTAGAGGACACTACTGAAGATCTACAATAGTGCAACCTAGTGCGGAGTCAAAGAACTATTTTGTTGGAGAAAATTTAATTTCAAGAGTTTGTTCTTTGTTAAATTTCTTTCTGTCATTGTTTAAGTTGGCAATATTTACCCCTTTCTTCCCCTTGTTATGAATGTAACCAATCCCGAATTTCTTTAATTAATTTCTGACCAATCAGGGGTATCTTCCCCCAACTTGAATCTGTTGCGGGGTCCTATCCAATAAAAACGTTGTGGGCGGGTGTTTTCTTTCCCCTAACGCCTAGAACCTTCCACGAGAGGTTATAAACTGCTGATTTTTGGGTCTCCGGGCCACTTCTGTTCCATCTTTCAGTGTGTTAAGTACATAGCAGGGGGGCGGGAAGCGCCTCTTTCTTCTCCAGCCGTTCAACACAAGGTAATGGCCGATTAATAACTTCTTTCTTTGCTAGCTCAGCAGTTTAACTTTCGGGGCGGGTTCTAAGCGTTCTACCATGTAACCTTTTCCTAAATGTAACTACTCTTTTATATATTCTCTTTTTAAGCTTCATATTGGGATAGAGAGTGCTAACCCTCTCGAGCTCCCACTCATATTGTTGTGAGGTGAACTTAGTTTTCTCAACCTATTCTTCGATAACGTAAAACAAGTGTTCTCTTCTTAAGTCACCTCTTTAGTATGGGATTAGCCCTTGTGTTAACGGCCTAGTGCCAAGTAGGTCTTAATCAAAGTGTACTAGGAGTGCAAGTTTGCCTCCTCCCCAAATTGTTATTTTAGAGGTCATTTAATTAACCTTCTTTTTCATTTAATAGACCTCAGTAGGTTGGGTATTTTACCCCTGTGTATATGTCCTTAGAGGACAGCTTGAAGGTGAAGTTTGGTGTGGCCTGTGATTGGCTTACACTTTGAGAGCAGATTGCGCTTTTGGAATTCAATTTTTGTATGCCTCGGGGAGGCTTTACTGTGTAATTTGGAGCAAGTGCTCCAGGGTTTGATTGGGGTCTTCTGCCCCTTGGTTAAAATTTGTATATCGGAAAGTTGGGCTAGTTGCTCACGAATTGTGAACTCAGGGCTCGAAGCCCAAATTCTGTAATCTCTGTAATTGTACATTTCAAATTGTGTTTCGGCTACTAAGTACCTGTTCTTTGTTATTACTTAATTTTGAAAAGAAAATATAACCTTGTTAAATTTTACAGTAACTTTGATTCCGTAGTTTGAGACTCATTCACGCCCGCACCTTCTTTCAACTCTACCTACCACCAAAACACGGTAACAATAATAATAATAATAATAATAATAATAATAAAAAGTAAACTCGTCTCATCCCGAGGTGGTGCAGCTCTTTTCAGGCACACCCCCATTGGAGGTGAGCTGCAACCACATACCAGCCCTCCTGTCATTCTTAAATTTCTGGCAGTACCGAGAATCGAACCCGGGCCCCCGAGGATTGCAGCTAATAACACTAATCGTTACGCTACGGAGGCGGACATAACAACAACAACAATAATAATAATAATAATAATAATAATAATAATAATAATAATAATAATAATAATAATAATAAATGCATTACATCTCCTTAGAAAAAAACAAAATCATGACAAACAACAAATACCCACATAAATACCTCGAAGTCCAAGAGCAAAAGCGTGAAATGGTGAAATAATTCAAATATCGCGGAGAATGAATTAGTTGAAATGCTGTGGAATGCAAATAAATGGAATCCAAGAAAAATAAACGTGAACTGGCCTTCGAACTAACAAAAGATACATACAACAAGAAATCCCTTTCATGGGGGTCCAAAATCAAACATTAAAAAACAGTGGTTAAACCAGAAGTGCTATACGCAGCAGAAACACAAAACATGAATTTCAATGGTCAGATGGAGAAATTCGAGTTAAAAGAAAGGAAAATGGTCAAAGAGATCATAGCACCAACATTTCAGGATAATAAGATGATATGCTGTACAACAAGAATGTAACACTCTACAAGAAAATTCAAAAACTCTCAGAATGAACTCTAATATATTAACCAAAGAAATCTTTGACTTGTTCCGTAACCACAAAACAAAACTCAATTGGTTTAAAGAAACTGAAAAGGACCTAGTAAAATTAAAAATTACAGACAATTCATCATTCGATCGAACAGCTAAAGTAATAACTAAAGACGAAAATATAACGTTCCGAGGCAAATCTACATAAAAGCCAAACCTATTATCTCGAAAGACGAGAGAAAACGATCAGAAAGAATGAAGAAATACTGGCCAAGAAAAGAACAACATACAGGGAAATGATTTATTGAAAGAGGACCGAGCTCGATAGCTGCAGTCGCTTAAGTGCGGCCAGTATCCAGTATTCGGGAGATAGTAGGTTCGAACCCCACTGTCGGCAGCCCTGAAAATGGTTTTCCGTGGTTTCCCATTTTCACACCAGGCAAATGCTGGGGCTGTACCTTAATTAATGCCATGGCCGCTTCCTTCCAACTCCTAGACCTTTCCTGTCTCGTCGTCCCCATAAGACCTATCTGTGTCGGTGCGACGTAAAGCAACTAGCAAATAATAATAATAATAATAATAATAATAATAATAATAATAATAATAATTAAAGAGGGAGAAACGAAAGAAGAAGTAAATGCATTTCCTTTGCTCCGATTATACCTGTCGTGCGGTCTTTATCTCTTGCTCCTCTAAACCTCGAGAATTGAGGAAGTCTTCTGATTGCATACCGGTCCTGTAGATTTCACTATCTTTTATCTATTATCTTGCACCAATTCCGTCTAGTAGACGTGACTTTCAAGAATGGGGAAATTTTATTCGATTGGCGGTAATTCTTAAGGTCTGATGCCGTGTTTAGCCGGTTCTTTTCACCATCACAATGTTGGCCAGCACGGTAGGAGAGTGGTGCTATACAATTTCTAATCCCTAGACTGCATGCCAAAAGCCTGGATTACATTCCAAACCTCTCCGCAGTGTTCGTGTGGAGTGAGGGCATATGACGCTGCTGATGGTGATTCGTCCTTCGGATGGAGAAGTTAAGCCTTGAACATGTACATCACCTCTCAAACGGTCGCCCATCTCCGAAAGCTCCAAACAATCACAACCGCGATATCGCGATCACGGTCATAGGACCCCAAGTTTTACTTGGAATCCTAACTAAGAACTTTCTTCAGCTTATTCCAGACATCCAGGCTCATTTCTTTTCTGTTCGAGGGTTTAACATCGAATTCTCTCCCACACCCTACGTGATTTTTCAAGTGAAAATTCCAACACAGGATCGATTGGAATTCGAACCTTGGCCGTCCGAGTGGAAATCCATCAGTGAAGACACTGCACTAATCGTGGCCATACTACAATTATTATTATTATTATTATTATTATTATTATTATTATTATTATTATTGAAGCTTCCGTGGCTCAGGCGGAAGCGCGCCGGCCTCTCACCACTGGATACCGTGGTTCAAATCCCGGTCACTCCATCTGAGATTTGTGCTGGACAAAGCGGAGGCAGGACAGGTTTTCCTCCGGCTACTCCCGTTTTCCCTGTCATCTTCCATTCCAGCAACACTCTCCATTAACATTTCATCTGGCAGTCATTTATCATTGACCCAGAGGAGTGTGACAGGTTTCGGCAGCCGGCACATTTCCTATCCTCGCCGCTAGATGGGGGCTTCATCCATTTCATTCCTGACCCGGTCAGATGACTGGAAATAGGCTGTGGACTTTCATTATTATTATTATTATTATTATTATTATTATTATTATTATTCACGTTACGTACTCGTCTATGTGCCGTTACTTTTCCTTGCACGTAGCGACACATGCCCATAGTTTCGCCATCCTCGCTGTAGGCTAGCCAACAACTCACTGACGCAACTCAGCTGTTCAAGTGCACGCCAGGCCGAGCAGCGAGCTTGTTGACATCGCGATCACGGTCACAGGACCTCAAGATTTACTTGGAATCCGAATCTAGGGTCGTCGCATTCCGTTTCAAAATTCCCACATGCTTTGGAAATACGATGGTGTTGGTTGAGAAGCCAAAGCGATGTCACTCTAATAACATGCCTTGGCCTGTGAAACTCTTGAGTCCAGAGTTCAATGTCCGTCTTCGGGTAATTCAAGTTGATGATTAAGATTGTTTTTAAAAGGAAACCCAATGAGGTAGTAATCCTCATTCGGCAATCGAAGAAAATCAATACACAAATAGTAGAATGCAGACGATGTGATTGTGAAACTAATGTTTATATTTTCCATTTGAATACATTAACATTTTCTCGTGTAGAAACAAGAAACGAAATAGACACCAGTGTTTATTATTAATAAGTGTTTACTGCCACATGATATAAACGCATATTCCTCCGAAAATGTTAAAGCACTTACAGTAATTTATACTGACTGTTAGATTTCATGATTTCATGATTTAATTGCTTCAAGAAAAAACATCTGATAGTGGCAACTGCCGAAATGAATCATTCACTCATGTGAAATTCCGTCTAAAAGTAGAAATCAAAATGTAATTGCAAACGACAGTGATCACTACAGAAATACATGTTTCCCTTATATTAAGTTAAGTTAGAAGATGTAACTTTTTGAAAGAAAAAAGAAAAAGAAAAATAGTAGAAGTAGGACTACGGCTTCATTTCAAACTAATGGTGCACTTAGAGTTGCTTTACTTATTCTGCGGAAAAAGGAAAAATTTCAATAATAATAATAATAATAATAATAATAATAATAATAATAATAATAATAATAATAATAATAATAATAATAATAATAATAAGATACACGTGCACTTCAAAGGAATGTAGTAGTTATTAGAATATTTTCTTCTTTTTACCGCTTTTCCCACACTTGTTAGGTCGCTGGTGTGAACAGGGGGGATTTGGCCCCGTTTTACGGCAGGATGCCCTTCCTGACACCAATCATATGTGGAGGGATATTATCACTATTGCTTGTTTCTGTGGCGGAAGGCAGCGTGATGCGTAGTCTGATTATGAAGAGGACGGTGTTGAGACAAACACAAACACTCAGTCCCCGAGCCAGAATTAACCAGACGCGATTAAAATCCCCAAAGCGGCCGGGAATCGAACCGGAGACTTCTGAACCGAAGGACCCAACGCTGATTATTCATCCAGAAAGTCTGGCAATTATGGGAATATCATGTTTTACTTAATTTTTCGGCGATAAAATCGATTAAACAAGAAATGTTCCACAATCCCTGTTGGTAAAGCTACAATGATTGGGTATGCCCACTGCATTTATTCTGCTGCCAATATCGGAGACAAGCCACTAAATTAACGTGTCAAAAATTGTATAATATTATATTTTATACGAAAAAATGTAAAGAGCCCTTAAATTACGGGAGACTTAATTTCAAGCACAAGAACATAAAACTATGAAAAAACCTACGTTCAATATCAATCAATCAAACAATCAATCAATCAATCTATCTATCTATCTATCTATCTATCTATCAGTCACTACTGCTCTGCATTTAGGCCAGTCGCCCAGGTGGCAGATTCCCTATCTGTTGTTTTCCTAGCCTTCTCTTACATGACTGCAAAGGAATTGGAAATTTATTGAACATCACCCTTGGTAAGTTATTCCAATCCCTAACTCCCCTTCCTATAAACGAATATTTAGCCCAATTTGTCCTCTTGAATTCCAACTTTATCTTCATATTGTGATCTTTCCTACTTTTAAAGACATCACTCAAATTCGTCTATTGATGCCATTCCACGCCATCTCGGCACTGACAGCTCGGAACATACCACTTAGTCGAGCAGCTCGTCTCCTTTCTCCCTAGTCTTCCCAGCCCAAACTTTGCAACATATTTGTAACGCTATTCTTTTGTCGGAAATCACCCAGAACAAATCGAGCTGCTTTTCCTTGGATTTTTTCTAGTTCTTGAATCAAGTAATCCTGGTGAGGGTTCCATACACTGGAACCATACTCTAGTTGGGGTCTTACCGGAGACGTATATGCCCTCTCCTTTACATCCTTACTACAACCCCTAAATACCCTCATAACTATGTGCAGAAATCTGTACCCTTTATTTACAATCATATTTATGTGATTACCCCAATGAAGGTCTTTTCTTATATTAACACCTAGGTACTTACAATGATCCCCAAAAGGAACTTTCACCCTAGCAACGCAGTAATTAAAAGTGAGAGGACTTTTCATATATGTGAAACTCACAACCTGACTTTTAACCCCGTTTATCATCATACATTGCCTACTGTCCATCTCACAACATTATCGAGGTCATTTTGCAGTTGCTCACAATCTTGTAACTTATTTATTACTCTGTACAGAATAACATCATCTGCGAAAACCTTATCTCTGATTCCACTTCTTTACACATACCATTGATATATATATAAGAAAACATAAAGGTCCCATAATACTGCGTTGAGGAATTTCCCTCTTAGGCAAGCATCGCTGTGAATATGTCGCAAAAGAAAAGTCACACATAATATGACGATTAGAAAATGAGGAAACAAACGACAACATTGTGAAGGAATTTGGTGTATCACACTGAATTATGTCTACATTTGGAATGACAGAAAAAATACAGTCTCTTTTTCGAAGATATTTCTTTAAAACCCAAGTGGGGCACAAATTTATTGAAGAATTTTTACTCGGATGTTTTAAGCAGCGAAGAACATATAAAGTGCCGATCAGTGGACCTACTCTTCAAGTGAAAGCCAATGAACTTCTTCTCAATCCCACTCCACAAATAATCTACTGTAAATACAGTACTTATTTCTGAAGCAAATTTCTGTTAATAAACCTTGAAAGTGTGAAACTTACAGTTATAACATTTTTAGCAACAAACAAAATAAAAGCGGTTTGTGTGACTATCAGCTATAACGATCGCTCTCTTCGGACTCGTTATAAACGATTTCGACCGTATATTGTGTTATATCCCTCGCTCATCTGGTGTTGAACAGCGTCAGTAGACCTGAATCGTAGACGGCTCATATCTAGAGGGTGACAGCGGAAGATGGATAACCTAGGAGAGGACCGTTGTCCAGTGAACTTAAAGTAGTCTCCTAATTTCGCCTGGTCATTCAACAACTCATGAAACTACGCGTCATGTCCGTACCGTTGTACGTACGAGCACAAAGCACAGTGTCAGTACTGCGGGGGCGCTCGGTTATCAGACAGGCCATGGCCCGCATGGAGACGATAAGTGGATCATAGCTCCCGCATTTCTGAGGAGGTTACTAAATAATAATAATAATAATAATCTACATCTTTCCCGCGTTACTTTATGGAATGGAAGCCTGGACACTTACTCAAGCCCTCTGCAAAAGACTGGAAGCATTCGAAATGTGGGTGTACAGACGGATGCTTCGCATTTCGTCGACAGACAGAATCCGGAATTCCGAGGTGTTGGATCGACTTGGAAAGAAGACTGAAGTCATGCTGACCATTAAAAGATGGAAGATGGAATACTTCGGCCATATAATGCGGAATGATAAGTACAGCATTCAGGAAGAATAGAAGGACGTAGGAGTCCTGGTAGACGACGAATTCTATGGATGAAGAACCTCGTAGAATGGTATGGGTTGGACACGATGTCTCTGCTCCGTGTCACTGCATTCAAATTCAAGATCGCCATGTTGACCGCCAACCTTCGCTAGAAGATGGCACATTAATAATATTAATATTAATAATAATAATAATAATAATAATAATAATAATAATAATAATAATAATAATAATAATAATAATAATAAATAAAATGTCGTGTGGCCCCCGCCAAGAGACGGATACAAAAATACTGCATCCATCAAGAAATAGCAAGATTCGGGTATATCAGCGTATCTCGAAACCGTAAAGGTGGTATGTAAAACCCACAATAAATAGATTATATTATCATCCGTGGCTCATATAGACCTTTGAGGCCGTTAGTCTGTCACAAGGACAGGCGTCTAACCACATGTCCTGCACATTTTGTGGTGTACCATGGTCAGAGTGATTACTTCCTGATAACTATTCGCAATTAACTTATCATGTGAGTTGGTCCCATGATGCTCAGTGAACACTTATCCAGCCCTCAGTCTGTAGTTAAAACGCTTGGACTGGAGGGAAATCGAACCCGGGACCTCTGGGTAAGTGGGTTTCGATTCTACCGGATTTCGAATAAATCACAGTGGAATGATGAAGGAATGCTGGAAAGAACGGAAGAGGAAATAATAATAATAATAATAATAATAATAATAATAATAATAATAATAATAATAATAATAATAAATAATTTATTTGTCAGTTGAATGATACAATTAGCTTCACCTAATGTATCTCAATTGATGTTTGCTCGGATAAGTCCTTCCTTCGTCAAATGTTCGTATAGTTCCAAATGTAGTGTTGTGAATGAAATAAACATGTACGGCAAATTAAGTCTGACGGGGCTGAGTAGCTCGAAGGGTAGAGCGCTGGCCTTCTGAGTTCAAGTTAGCCGGTTCGATCCCGGCTCAGGCCGTTTGTACTTGAAGGTGCTCAAATACGTCAGCCTCATGTGAACATATTTTACTGGCACGTAAAAGAACTCCCGCGGGACAACATTCCGGCACTTCCGCGTCTCCGAAAACCGTAAAAGTAGTTAGTGGGATGTGAAACCATTATTATTAAATTAAGTTTGCAGTTTTGATAAGTTCTGTCTGTGTAATATAACTATATTCTGTCTGGGCGCCCTTTTAACAAAACAATTTTTCTTTCAAATCTTCAACACACAAAAGTCTCAGCCTCCTCCTGGAACCCTTCCGGTAGGACAAAAGAAAGGATATTCTGTCCACCAGTTTCCTTGGCAGATGTGGTAATCCAGTAGTTCAAGAGAACTTCCCAGGAGCAAAACTGGCTGCTCGACCTATTATTGCATGCCAAATTTCGTCTGCTTTCGATCAAGTTACCTGTTAGTCAGCAGGCCCTTAACTAATAGCGAGAAATTTTCAACGGTACTAAATGAGTCACACGACGACAACACATCTCAGTCCTGTGACATTTTATGGCTCCACATGTAAATGAAACAGTAGACTCGCAATGTACAGGGTCGAAATGAAAGTGACTTTGATGTGAAGACGTTTCGAAAACAATTTATTTTCTGGCATACTTATTAAAAGGATACAATCACGCTCTATTTAAAGCACAACAAGTGAATGAATTCTATACAATCGCTAAACCATATCAAAGAAAGAGTGATTCGCACCGGAAAAAGACAACGAAATTGTTTCCGTAGTCGGCCAAAATGTGGTGGTAGAGTTATGCACAAAAGTTCATTGAATAACCTGAAATAGAGACAAATTACAGCGCAACTACTGATGGTATCTTACTGGTATTTTGCAGGCTTCAGTTACACAAATATTTATCTTAACTTTTATGAATAATTATCAAAATATAGCTAAAAGAAAAAATTGAATAGTGATTTCATTTTTAGAAACAAAAAAAACACAGTATAATACTAAAATAAATGTCCAAAAAATCTACGAATAATTTAATAAATAAACATTTCTTCACAAAAACGTTTACAAACTCATTATTTAAAATCGCTGAATATTTCAAAGCATTAGTCATTTTAGTTTCAGAGGACAGTCTACGTATGTGGTGAAAAATTGAAAAAATAGAACAAACCGCCCCGAGTTCCGAATGCAGTGTTCCTATTAATGCAGTGACAAATACAAGATAGCTTTTTAAAAATATTTCCTGTTGAGCTACAAGCTTGAAACTTTCACACAATGTACAGAAAATACCATTGATTCAGAAACTATTTCCAAAATTTCGAATGTTTGATCACTGAGTGGTTCTGACACCGCTTAAAATTGCTAGAGATCTGGTCCTATTAATGGAGAAACAGATAGGGTCATTTTTAAAAATACCTCCCGTTGAGCGAAACGCTTGAAATGTTCACACAATGTAAAGAAACACTGATTCAGAAAATATTTCAAAGTTTTTTTTTATGTATGCCACCGGATTGGTTCTAAAACCGCTTAAATTTCTTAGTGACCTGGTCCTATTAATGCAACAACAGATAAGGTAATGTTTAAAAATATTTCCCGTTGAGCGACAAGCTTTAAAATTATCACACATAGAAAATAAAGTCACTAATTTAGAAAATATGTCGTTCAAAATTTTGAATTTTTGAGCTCTGATCGGTTACATCCCCCTTAATGGTAAAATATGCATTTAGCAACCCATAAAAACCATATCATTAAATTTGTAAAAATAAACCACGATAAAAATGCGACATATAATAGAAATTCGAGCCCAGTTGTCGTTGTCACAATTAAAGGGCAAGCAGTTGAAGTACTCACTTGTCTTCCGAGTGGGGGGGTCCCGTAGAGTCTGCCTGCTCGTACACTCTCCATGTCTCACTGCTCAGCCCATGGTGTGATGAGCTCTTCTGTTTGGTGTTTGAGGCGCGGGTACCACAGCCTGTGCTGTTACCATAGTAACCACCAATGAGGGCGCAGGGACCTCAGACTGCAGCGCTCCTGGCGACCAGCCACGAGCTAACTGCTGTTGTCATTGACCCTCGCGGTTCAAGTTCTCGGTGACGTAACGCCTCAGGGAAGAATGTAGTCTCAAGGTGTGAACTTACAACTACCGCCGAGGGGATACGACCCAGGTCTGTCGGAGTCAGAGTCATCTGCTGCCTCAGGTGTTGGCGCTCTCGACAAAACAGCGATCAACGGAAGCAAGCCCAGGGAGACAGATCAAAACAAGACGCATGCAGCGGTCAACGTGGGTGGGATTTTACTACTACACGTGGGAACTCGTGCTAGAGTACTCTATCCTTACTCCGAACGAAATAATGTTTATTAATAGGCCCGTAGGTTTATGACATATCATTTTTTCTTTATATTTTTTCCATGGAAAATACAATGTAAGCACGACTTTATCTACGGTAACAAAAATCATACAATTTTCACGGGCCATATAAAGTCATATTGTGACTTTTTAACGCTTTTTGTCATTTACCGGTAAATGTTCATATTATGGTCACATTTCCCTGTGAATTTTCGTATTTTTCTCATATTTTAATCTTTTTATTTCTTTTTTCGCGGTTTCCAGGAGACTGTGAAGACAATATATGGAAGAACAGAAGGAGGAAGTAGTAGAAAGAATGGAAAGATACTCGCAGAGTGAAAGGCAGAGAAGGCTAAAAATAATGCACGGATTGTCAAACGTGGTCCGTGGATAGTCGGAATGACAGCATAATAATAATAATAATAATAATAATAATAATAATAATAATAATAATAATAATAATAATAATAATAATAATAAAATCCGCCTCTGTGGTGTAGTGGTTAGTGTGATTATCTGCCAACTCCAGAGGCCCGGGTTCGATTCCCGGCTCTGCCACGAAATTTGAAAGAGTGGTACGAGCTGGAACGGGGTCCACTCAGCCTCAGGAGGTCAACTGAGTAGAGAGGGTTCGATTCCCTCCTTAGCCATCCTCGAAGTGGATTTCCGTGGTTTCCCACTTCTCCTCCGGGAAAATGCTGGGATGGTACCTAACTTAAGGCCACGGCCGCTTCCTTCTCTCTTCCTTGTCTATCCCTTCCAATCTTCCCATCCCCCACAAGGCCCCTGTTCAGCATAGCAGGCGAGACCGCCTGGGTGAGGTACTGGTCATTCTCCCCAGTTGTATCCCCCGACCCAGAATCTGAAGCTCCAGCACACTGCACTTTAGGTGGTAGAGGTGGGATCCCTCGCTGAGTCCGAGGGAAAACCAGCCCTGGAGGGTAAACAGATTAAGTAAGTATAATAATAATAATAATAATAATAATAATAATAATAATAATAATAATAATAATAATAATAATAATAATAATTAAATGTCCGCCTTTGTGGTGTAGTAGTTAGTAGGATTAGATCCCACCACTGAAGATCCGGGTTCAATTACCGGCTCTGCCACGAAATTTGAAGTGGCACGAGGACTGGAACGCGGTCCGTCTAACGTCGGAAGGTCAACTGAGGAGAGGTGGGTTCGATTCCCACCTCAGCCATCCTCGAAGTGGTTTTCCGTGGATTTTCCCACTTCTCCTCCAGGCAAATGCCGGGATGGTACCTATCTTAATGCCACGGTCGCTTCCTTCCCTCTTCCTTGTCTAACCCTTCCAATCTCCCTTTCCCCACAAGGATCCTGTTCAGCATAGCGGGTGAGGCAGCTTGGGCGAGGTTCTGGTCCTCCCCCCAAGTTTTATCCCCACCCAACGTCTCACGATCCAGGACACTGTCCATGAGGTGGTGGAGGTGGAATCCCTCGCTGTGTCCGGAGGCGAAAACAAAGCTGGACGATAAACTGACTAAATAAAAAAGAATAATGTCCCTCTAATCGTTAAGTCATCAGAATATTGGAATATAGAAATCACGCCCTCAGGAATGCCACAAAATGTTTATCTACTCACACAGGTCTCTCGAAGTCAAGCTGCCGGGCTGAGTGGCTCAGACGGTTGAGGCGCTGGTCTTCTGACCCCAAATTGGCAGGTTCGATCCTGGCTCAGTCCGGTGGTATTTGAAGGTGCTCAAATACGTCAGCCTCGTGTCGGTAGATTTACTGGCACGTAAATGAACTCCTGTGGGACTAAATTCCGACACCTCGGCGTCTCCGAAAACCGTAATAGTAGTTAGTGGGACGTAAAGCAAATAACATTATTATTATTATTATTATTATTATTATTATTATTATTATTACTATTATTATTATTATTACTGGGTTTTTGTGGATCACAGAGAGGTGAAAGAAGGCGCGGGCTTGAATGGGTATATCTACGATATCAAAATTCATATAAAGCTTTAAAATAAAGGTTATATTTCTTTACAAATCTCAAAACTTAACAAAGTCTTCACTTAGTGAAAAACCAATGTATCAGATACAATGACAATTTATATACCAGAATAGAGAACCCCAGAATTGGGAATTTAACACATTTGGACTTCAAGCCCCTAATTAACAAATTTACAATGCCGCCAATGTAGCGCTTACATAGATAAGAAGAGAAATCTCCCGCGACAGAGCACCTTGCTCCATAAGATACACATTTACAGCCTTCCAGAGGCACCCCTCAATATTACCGTAAAATTAGCAATCACAGCCTCTCTAGGCCCAACTTACAATTTACAATTTGTACACAGGGGTGTCTATTACCCAAACTACTGGGCCTTCGTGGAAAAAAAAACAGGTTAAATTACTGGCCCGAAAATAAAATGTGTAGTTGCGTCATTTGCGCTCCTTGAAAACTCGGTATTAAAACCCTATTTGGGCTTGTGGCCCGATGATGCAGAGGCTAATCCCACACTACTGAGGTGACTAGAAGAAAAAGTGACTTGGTAATTTACAGGAGAAAAACGGTTACAAAATCGTAGTCACCTCAACATAAACTGAAGGGGAACTCTAGAGGGTAACGCACTCTCTATCCTCGATTTACAATTTAAATCTTTATGAAATTTTACATTAGCCGAAAGAAAGTTTATATTTTAGAAAACAAGAGGTTACATAGTTAGAAATTAGGATCTTCCCTTGCGGAGGTAGCTACAGAGATATAAAACTGGTGGCCATACCTGGGCTGATGTACTGCCTGCCGAAGAACGAGGCTCCCCGCCTCATGTCTTAACACACACACACACACACACACACAGAGAGAGAGAGAGAGAGAGAGAGAGAGAGAGAGAGAGAAATTCGGCGATCAAAGACAAGGTAGCTTGAAAAATCCGCAGCTTATATACCCGGGGGGATGGTTCGAGAGGGTTCTGGACTAAATCCGGACACACCCTTTCATTTTTATTGGAAAATTCAAAAGGTACAAGAAGCCTATTATTGGTTGAAAAATAATTACAGAAAATTCCTGATTGGCGAGATTCAAAATCTGGAGGAATGAGAAAGAAGTGTTGCAAACCTTGAAATAACAAATAAATGAAAGTTAATTTAGTTGAGAAAACATAATAACACAAAACATCTTTAAATCACTAGTTCTTCCACCGTGCACCAGAGTGCATGACCATAGTTTTTGTATGGACATATATGGAGAAAAGTTCAAAATTCTTGAAGTAAACAAACACAAAACAAAAAAATCCAGTCACTTTAGGCAACTACAGAATAACACATTACTCTGTTATTTATGAGTTACATCTTCTGATTAATGTCCCAACTTCATGCAGTAGCTGCTTCACGTTTAGTACGAGAGATAGCGTTCCTTAAGGCGCTTCTTTTAAATGTGCTGAGTTGAGTTGTACCACCCGGCACAATTATTATTATTATCGAACTCAAGCTTTCTTAAAAGCTAACCAAACGCGCCGGCAATCGAGCCTACAGCCTTGAGTAAACAAATTAAACGTCAAACCAATTGTGCTACTCAGCAGGTCGCACTACTAGTTCAGTCATTGCAATATTATAGAATCTATTGTAATCACTGCACTAATATGATGTTCATTATTATAGCCCAGATTTTACGCAGTGATGTCCGGCTCCATGGCTAAATGGTTAGCGTACTGGCCTTTGGTCACAGGGGTCGCGGGTTCGATTCCTGGCAGGGTCGGGAATTTTAACCACCATTGGTTAATTTCGCTGGCACGGCGGCTGGGTGTGTCTGGGTGTGTGTCATCTTCATCATCATTTCATCCTCATCACGACGCGCAGGTCGCCTACGGGAGTCAAATATAAAAGACCTGCACCTGGCGAGCGGAACCTGTCCTCAGACACTCCCGGCACTGAAAGCCATACGCCATTTCATTTCATAGGCAGTGATAAGTTAGAATGCGGGTAACAAGTAGTGATGGAATCATCGAATACTTTAATAATCGAATAACCGCCATCCGATTATTTAAATAATCGATTAAATAATCGAATAAATAATCGAATGTGTTTCAAATATCATTAAGTTATAGTGATGGGATAATCGAATACTTTAATAATTGAATAACCTCCATCAGATTATTTAGATAATCGAAGAAATAATCGAATGAGTTTCAAGTACCATTCAGTTGTGTCGCATAGAATATTCGGATGCCTCATGAATCAATTTTTCGGTTTAATTGTGTCGGAAGGATAATCGATCGAAATAAGCTAATAGATGAACTCACATATATATATATATATAGAAATACGCCTTTTTCCAAAGATATCTCCAAATGTTGAAAAAAATTGGTGAATTATCTGTCTTAACAACATCACTTTTCATTCACTTATTTCGAAGGCATCCACTATTCACTTGCCTCATTGATTCGAATGAAGTTTCGGATGAATAAACGAAAAATAATCGAATGGGAGATATAATCGATAAAATGAAATAATCGAATAAGCGATTATTTTGTATTCGATTATCTCATCACTGGTAACAAGTAAACAAGTATATCCTATCCTGCACAACCGTTATGCTATGAGATTTGCATAAACATTAGGGGTACGCCCGATCAGAACCCCTAGAATTTATGCTACTCTCGCTACATTACGCAAGAACGGGGTACACGACACTTCGTAATAACCAAATTAGTTTGCATTCTGACTTATTACTGATAAAAATTAAGGCTCTTGTCATTTATAGTAATATTTTAGATGGAAGTACGTTTACTGAAGTAACATTATGAACAGTAGTCTAATCACAACACAGTAACTCCAGTAAGAAGGCTTTACAGCAGGACAGTTAGGGAGCTCATGACCTGGAGGAAAGCTCAAATTGTGAAAACAGTTCTACATATCGAATGGCCCCAATGGTTAGCTGCTGGTCTTTGGTCCAAGGGGTCAGGGATTCGATCTCCGGCCGGGTGGAGGATTTAAATATTCATTGCTTAATTCCGATCGCTCCAGGAATGTGTGTGTCTGTGTGTGTGTGCGGTCTTCGTCATTAGAATTCATCATCCTATCAGGCGTGAACTTGAAAGCCCTGCAACAGGCATTATTATTATTATTATTATTATTATTATTATTATTATTATTATTATTATTATCATTATTATTGATGATGATGATTGTTGTTTAAAAGGGCCTAACATCAAGGTCATGTGCCCCTAATGGTACGAGGTGAAACGAAATGGAATAATATAATTGAAAAAGAAAATCTTCAGCCAGCTTCCAGTCATTCGACCAGGTTAGAAATGGAATGATTGAAGCCCCATCTAGCGGCGAGGATAAGAATTGTGCCGGCGGCCACGCTCTGCCCTCTGAGATACCCACGTCATGAACTGAAAACTTACGAGTTTTGACATACTTTTTTAAAAATGTCCAAGTATATTAGCAAAGAGCGTGTAAAGGCGTATATATTATGTATACAGGAGGAAACTAGATTCAATAAGGGATCGAATGAGATAAAAAGTACATCTATAGAACGGATACGGCTACGGAGCCTGTATTGTTGGCCTCTTGTAAGCCCTGCAGTTCGTGTGAGTGGTTGGTTCGTAGGGACGTGTTCTGCAGTACGTTAATTGCACATCGTCTCAGAAATCTGATCGAAACT
The DNA here is from genome assembly GCF_040414725.1 of Anabrus simplex. Lineage (NCBI taxonomy): Eukaryota > Metazoa > Arthropoda > Insecta > Orthoptera > Tettigoniidae > Anabrus > Anabrus simplex. Next base: position 212,913,637 of record NC_090272.1, read on the forward strand.
GATCTCAATCATGTAACTTTGACAATTGCTAAAAGCTATGCAAATACAAATTTAAATCTACTGACAAATATTAAGTGGCAAGCAGAGATTCAGTTAGATAGAAATGTACTAAGAAGTTTAGCCTATGCCGATGACTTCGTCTTGATGACAGACTGTGCTAAAAGCCTGCATCTAATATCTTAGAACTGGAAATATGGCAAAGAGTATGATATGAAAATTAGCCAAGACTGAAATGATGTCAGTAGGGAAGAAATAAATAAATAAATAAAGAAAATAAAAAAGGAAGGAAGGAAGGAAGGAAGGAAGGAAGGAAGGAAGGAAGGAAGGAAGGAAGGAAGGAAGGAAGGAAGGAATTGAATGTCATATTGGGAATGCAAAGCTGGTAATTTCAAGTATTTAGGATGCGTGTTCTCCCAGGGTGGTAGCACAGCAGTAAGATAGAATCAAGCTGCAGTAAAGATAATGCAGTGAGCTCGCAGTTAAAATCAACAGAATTCTGTAACATACGAAACTACACCGGTCCGTTTTCAGAGCAACTTTGCTTTACGGGAGTGGGAGCTGGGTGGACTCAGGTTATCTTATTCATAAGTTAGAAGTAACTGACATGAAAGTAACGAGAATGATCGCTGGCGTACAAAACAGGTGGAAACAATGGCAGGAGGGTGTTCGGAATGAGGAAATAAAGAGTAAATTAGGAATGAACTCTACTGAATAAACTGTGCGTATAAACCGGCCTCGGTTGTGGAGTCATACGAATCGGATGGATAAGGAGAGGTTACCAATCAATCAATCAATCAATCAATGATCTGCATTTAGGTCTACCGCCCAGGTGGTAGATACCCTGTCAATTGTTCACCTACGTATGTCTAAACTTTTCAAAGAACTTTGTAATTTATTGGACATTTCCCGTGGTAAATTATTCCAGTCCCTTACTCCTCATCCTATAAATGTATATTTGCCTTAATTTTGCCTCTTGAATTCCAAATGTTCTGTTCTGGGTGATTTCCGACAAAAGAGTAGCGTTACAAAAATGTTGCAAAGTTTAGGCTGAAATGACTTGGGAGAAAGGAGACGAACTGCTCGACTAAGTGGTATGTTCCGAGCTGTCAGCGGAGAGATGGCGTGAAATGACATTAGTAGACGAATAAGTTTGAGTGGCGTCTTTAAAAGTAGGAATGATCACAATATGAAGATAAAGTTGGAATTCAAGAGGACAAACTGGGGCAAATATTCATTTATAGGAAGGGGAGTTAGGGATTGGAATAACTTACGAAGGGAGATGTTCAATAAGTTTCCAATTTCTTTGAAATCATTTAGGAAAAGGCTAGGAAAACAACAGATAGGGAATCTGCCACCTAGGCGACTGCCCTAAATGCAGATCAGGATTGATTGATTGAACTTTATTTTCATATTATTATCTTTCCTACTTTTAAAAGTTCCGCTCAAGTTTATTCTTCTACTAATATCATTCCACGCCAGCTCTCTACTGACAGCTCAAAACATACCACATAGTCGAGCATCTCGTCTCCTTACTCCCAAGTCTTCCCACCTCAAACTTTTCAACATTTTTGTAACACTACTGCTTTATCGGAAATCGCCCACAACAAATCGTGCTGCTTTCTCGTATCAAGTAGTTCTGGTTGGGTCCCATACACTGGAGCATTACTCTAATTGGGGTCTTACCAGAGACTTACACGCCCTCTCCTTTACATCCTTACTGCAACCCCTGAATACTCTCACAACCACAGTAACAACCACCTTCTTATTGTGTTTACCCCAATTAAGATTATTCCTAGGAGAATAATGGACTCTGTTATGGAAGGTAAGAGAAATAGAGGAAGACAAAGACGACTATCGGTTTCTAGCGATTTGAATAACTAAAAAATTATAATTTATAGAACTAAACGAGGTGACAGAATTAGTTACAAATAGAGTATTTTGACATGGCGTTCATAGATCTTGAAAAGGCATTTGATAATGCTGATTGGACCAAGCTATTTGAGATTCTGAAGGTGATCAGGATCAGGAACCAAGAAAGAAGAATTATCTACAACCTATATAAAAATACCTATATAAGAATCGAGGGCTATGAAAAAGAAGCAGCAATCCTGAAAGGAGTGAGGCAAGGCTGCAGTTCCCCCCCCCACTTCATTTTCAGTGTTTATATAGAACAGGCAGTAAAGGAAATCAAAGAAGAATTTGAAAAGGGAATCACAATCCCAGGAGAGGAAATAAAAACCCTGAGATTTGCCGATGATATTGTTATTTTATCTGAGACTGCAGAGGATGTGGAGAAGTTGCTGAGTGGTATGGACGGAGTCTTGTGTGAGGAATACAAGATGAAAATAAATAAGTCCAAAACAAAAGTAATGGAGTGCAGTCGTACGAAGTCAGGTGATACATGAAATATTAGATTAGGAAATGAAGTATTAAAGGAAGTGGATGAATATTGTTACTTGGGTAGTAAAATAACTAACGATGGCAGAAATAAGGAGGACATAAAATGCAGCGTGGAATTGTATGGAAGTGAAATAGAATAGAATAGAAGCTTTTTAAATGTGGTGTTACAGAAGAATGCTGAAGGTGAGATGGATATATCAAATCATGAATGAAGAGATCCTGAACAGAATTGGTGAGAGGAGATCGTTGTAGCTAAATTTGACGAGAAGAAGAGACAGAATGATAGGACACATCTTAAGACACCCAGGACTTGTGCAGTTGGTTTAGAAGGAAGTGTAGGTGGTAAGAATAGTAGGGGTAGAGCAAGGTATGAATATGACAAGCAGATTAGAGCAGATGTAGGGTGCAGCAGTTGTGTAGAAGTGAAAAGGTCAGCACAGGATAGGGTCGCATGGGGAACTGCATCAAACCAGTCTATGGACTGATGACTTAAACAACAACAACAACAACAACACCAGAGTATTTTGCGGCGTTTAGTAAATTCACAGAGGCTTTCAGACTGAACGATGAAAGGATGAAGATGTATGGGGTAAAACTATGTTGCCAGTTTCACCCGAGTCAGGAATGGAATGAATGAAGCCTCATCTAGTGGCAAGGATACGAACTCTGCCGGAGCCTGTCGTATTCCTATGAGATAATGATTAACGACTGACAGATGAAATGAAATGGCACTGGAACGTGTTGCTTGAATGAAAGATGGGAGGAAAATCCGGAGTACCCGGAGAAAAACCTGCCCACCTTTGCTTTGTCCAGCACAAATCTCACATGGAGTGACCGCGATGTGAACCACGGAACCCAGCGTTGAGAGGCCGGTGCATTTCCCTTTGAGCCACGGAGGCTTTCTTTAAAATGATGTCTTGTTTATTATTTCTAACTGCAATACACGAGAGATGTTTCGCGTAAATTATTAACGGTGGTGTCCGACTCGTTGGCTGAACGGTCAGCGTACTGACCTTCGGTTCAGAGGGTCCCGGGTTCCATTCCCGGCCGGGTCGGGGATTTTAACCTTAATTGGTTAATTCCAATGGCACGGGGGCTGGGTGTATGTGTTGTCTTCATCATCGTTTCATTCTCATCACGACGCGCAGGTCGCCTACGGGAGTCAAATAGAAAGACCTGCACCTGGCGAACCGAACCCGTCCTGGGATATCTCGGCACTAGAAGCCATACGCCATTTCATTTCATTAACGGTGGTACCTAGAAGAAGCTAAGTCGTTTTATTTATTTTAACATATAAGATGCAAGATGGAGCGAATCTAACCAGTCTTTATTCCCCACAAGATGTACTGTACGTCAATGACTGAAGGTAGTAATATATGACAGCAAGTACCTTCGTTATCAATATCATACACACACCTGCGTGAGTGGTGCTTCACTTCGTATGCTGTTTGCTTATCTGCAGGATGCTGAGAATATCTTTGACAGAAAATCGTACCAACGCATCCACTAATTTGTCCTGAAGTCTGTTGGTTTAAATTGATGTAGAATTCTATAAGTAACATGTCCTTGTATATCTTTACACCGTTAACATATTCGCGACAGTTAAGAAAGGAATGTACCGTAAAACAAAGACAAAGGCTACTAAACAATGTTGTCCTCGAACCGTTTTGCTGATAAGTTAACATAGTTCTGAATATCCCGGTTGGCCCTGATAATCTTCGAAATGTGTTTCTTAGTTCGATTCGATCAAATCTGGAATATGCCTCTATTATTTTTTGGAATCAATCAACAAAATTACACACAGATTTGATAGGAAGGATACACAAAAAGTTCTTGAAATATATATACTTCAGGCAAAACGGGGAATACCCTAAATATTTATCATATCATAAGATGATTGAAATGTTTGATTTTGAAAGGCTTGATATCAGAAGAAAATGTCAGCCGATGATGTTTCTCTATAAGCTGGTTAACAATGAAATAGACAGTATTGATCAAACTTGTCAACTCCTACTGTATGCACCTAGAAAGCCGGCAGGTAAAATTAGGAATTTGTTTTCCTTGCCAAGAGTTAACACACACAAAAAAAAAAAACATGAAAATTCACCCCTATACATAATGACGTCACTGTATAAAAAATTATTTCCTCTGAATATAGATTTATTTCAAAGTAAGAAATCCGAATTTTTGAAGTCTTATAAGCATTTATTGCACATACTTACCTAGACGAATGATGCCATGTTGCCTGTTTTTGTTTTGTTTTTATTCGTTTTTCTATTGTATTCTTTATCTTCATCACTGCTATTATACTGTAGTTAGGTAAATCTTTATTTCATACTCTATTTTGTGATTATCTTATTTCTTGTATTTTTCTAATTATATTTTATAAGACTGGAAGTTATGAGCAAATATTGTAATTGGGCTAACGCCTGTATATTTGCATACAATAAATAAATAAATAAATAAATAAATAAATAAATAAATAAATAAATAAATAAATAAATAAATAAATAAATAAATAAATACTCACAATTGGAAACATTTGCCTTTTTCTACCACTACGAGTGCTAATGTGAGTCAATGCAGAGTTTCACTGTCCATAAAATTACAAGCGTTAGATTATGATAATTCTTTTTTTCCTTCCTTCCTTCCATCCTTCCTTCCTTCCTTCCTTCCTTCCTTTCTGTCTTTCTTTCTTTCTTTCTTTCTTTCTTTCTTTCTTTCTTGCTCAATCTGTTTACCGTCCAGGGTTGATTCTTCCCTCGGAGTCAGCGAGTGATCCCACCTATACAGCCTCAAGGCCAGTGTTCTAGGGCGTGAGATTTTGGGTCGGAGGGAAGGAGGACCTGAACCTTTCCCTGACGGCCTCACTTGCTACGGTGAACAGCGGCCTCGTGGGGGGATGGGAAGATTGAAAGGGATATACAAGGAAGAGGGAAGGAAGTGGCCGTGGCCTTAAGTTAGGTACCATCGCGGCATTTGCCTGGAGAAGAAGTGGGGGACCACGGATGGCTGAAATGGGAAGTGAAGCCCCTATACTCATTTAACCCCCAGAGGCTGAGTGGACGCCGTTCCAGCCCTCGTACCATATTTCAATTTTCGTGGCAGAGGTGGGAATCGAATCCGCGCCCCCTGGGATCGCAGCTAATCGCTCTAACCACTGCACCAAAGAGGCAGAAGATTATGATGATATGCTATGAAAAGGACAAGGCATGTATCTGTCATATTCCCCGCGTGTTATGAATATGGTAATATTATTCTTACGTTATCATGCTTTGGGCAGCTAAGGCAGCTGTGTAGCGCGATAGACGAGGCGCTCGTTCTGTTCTCAATGTTCGGGGTTTGAATTCCCTCCTCTTGTTTTTAAAATCATTTCGTGTGGCTATTTCTAGCCGAGTGCAGCCCTTGTAAGGCAGAGCCTCCGATGAGGGTGGGCGGTGTCTGCAATGTGTAGGTAACTGCGTGTTATTGTGGTGGAGGATAGTGTTATGTGTGGTGTGTGAGAGGCAGGGATGTTGGGGACAGCACAAACACACAGCCCCCGGGCCATTGGAATTAACCAATGAAGGTTAAATCCCCGACCGGGCTGGGAATCGAACCCGGGATCCTCTGAACCGAAAGCCAGTACGCTGACCATTCAGCCAACGAGTCGGACTCTTGTTCGTATAGAACAACTTGAGTAGGAAAGGATTAATATCGCATCGATCGTGCATACAAATAAATGTATACATATTATTACGTAGAAATGTTAACAATCTGAGTGAAATGCAGTGGAACCTCGATATCTCGACTCGGGAGCTTAATATTATTTCGAGTTATCGAAATTTCGAGATATAGAGAATGCCGTTCTTGAGCATGTATAGCGCATAATTGAATCACATGTAAACTGAACTACGGGCTTATTATTATTATTATTATTATTATTATTATTATTATTATTATTATTATTATTATTATTATTATTATTAATTTATTTATTTTACACTAATTGTAGGTACAATTTAGGGATTGTGAATGGAGAAAGGGCATAGCCCCACATACACGAAAGTGCCTCCATCACCACGTAAAATTACAATATTCAAATATACAATTGCATTTTTTTTTGCTATTTTGCTTTACGTCGCACCGACACAGATAGGTCTTATGGCGACGATGGGACATAAAAGGCATAGGAATGGGAAGGAAGCGGCCGTGGCCTTAATTAAGGTACAGCCCCAGGATTTGCCTGGTGTGAAAATGGGAAACCACGGAAAACCATTTTCTGGGCTGCCGACAGGCGGATTCGAACCCACTATCTCTCGGACGCGAGCTCACAGCTGCGCGCTCCTAACCGCACAGCCAACTCGCCCGGTAATATACAATTGCATTTTACATAGAGTGCTTATATACATTTACCGTATTTACATAGGCATATTTACATAATACTCACAAGACCTGTTCAAAACTCAAGTAATTCGACACACACACGCACTCTCTCTCTAGAATCCCCACATATACGTTAGTTAGGACGGCTCACTCTTACCCACATACAATCTCACTCACTCGGGATCCCATAAACTTTCTTCCGACCTCCCACTCATACTAAACATTCACAGAGTAGAAAAATTTTAACAGTATTTTTTACAGTATTTAAAAATATACTAATAAACTCGTATTTTACTGCATCACTTTAAGTATAACCCTTATTAAAGCAACTGTTTAGAAGACTGAATACAGTACATACAGTAGTGAAACGAGACAAATATCTCCCTTACTACCTTTGGAAAAAATCATTTAGTCTCATATTTTTTACTATTTTTTTCATTTATATTCAACTGACTGTATGTAGGTTCGAAATCACGCAGCCAAGATTCGTAAATAGTGCTTGTCATCCAGGACTTGCAGGGTTGCTCTCGTACGTGACCGGTAATGAATTCACACCCCAAAACCAGCGAGACTTAGCCGATTTTCCGATCAGTAGAAGTTTGTTTTTCGGTTCCCGTCGTATTAGCTCCCAGCATCACTGTAAACCTTTCTTTACTTGTTAACTGTTCCTCACAAACTATAAATTTTGTATTCAACAGACGACGTTGTACAAAACTCGAGTTATGGAGTATTTTTTGCTTCAAGGAAGGAAATGTTTGCTTCGAGAAATCCGTTTAACCGAATTTCGAGTATTGGAAGTTCGAGATATCGAGGTTCGACTATATATCGAAACCAAAGTATCATTTCCGTGACTCGGGATTTCAAGCTATAGCTCAATCGGTCCAGTAGTTTTTGAGCCTATCCGGAACAAAAATAAAACAGACACCATCTCATTTTTAGTAATACGAGTAGCGAAGATGATCCGCATGAACTGATAACAAATGTGTCAACAACTGAAGACAAAAATATCAAATTTTTAGTCTCATAACTAGGGCCCGGATGTTTATGACCTAAAAATGTATTAAAATATGACAATAAATAGGACATGATTTTTTTGGTCACATTTTATAAATCTTCAAAATTTTGCCGCTGTTTAAATTAACATTATACTAAAAATATAATTTTAAAATCTAAAGTATTCACTAATAATAATAAAAATAAGTAATGATATTAATTTATTAGTATACTTTCAATTTATTTAATTACTCAATCCGGAGGTAACTCTTGGCTCTGCACAGAATGAAATAAATGTCACAGTTTGATGGGCGATCACAGAGAATTATAATAGCAAAATTACATATATTTTAAAGTTTTCAAACATAAACGACCTTCTATTTTCACCCAACATTAACTTGTAGCGGGAAAAAGACCGCTCAGCATCGCAGGAGATTATTGAACCGTATCTGAAGTACGTCCAATCATTAGAGTCCAACTGAGGCTCACTATACGCATGTGCAGAAGATCTCGAGAAGCTGCTGAATGGTATGGACGAAGTCTTGGGTAAGGAGTACAAGATGAAAATAAATAAGTCCAAAACAAAAGCAATGGAGTGCAGTCGAACGAAGGCAGGTGATGCAGGAAATATTAAATTAGGAAATGAAGTCTTAAAGGAAGTAGATGAATATTGTTACTTGGGTAGTAAAATAACTAACGATGGCAGAAGTAAGGAGGACATAAAATGCAGACTAACACAAGCAAGGAAGAGCTTTCTTAAGAAAAGAAATTTGCTCACTTCAAACATTGATATCGGAATTAGAAAGATGTTTTTGAAGACTTTTGTGTGGAGCGTGGCATTGTATGGAAGTGAAACATGGACGATAACTAGCTCGGAAAGAAAGAGAATAGAAGCTTTTGAAATGTGGTGTTACAGAAGAATGCTGAAGGTGAGATGGATAGATCGAATCACGAATGAAGAGATACTGAATCGAATTGGTGAGAGGAGATCGATTTGGCTAAATTTGACGAGAAAAAGAGGTAGAATGATAGGACACATCTTAAGACACTCAGGACTTGTGGAGTTGGTTGTTGAAGGAAGTGTAGGTGGTAAGAACGGTAGGGGTAGACCAAGGTATGAATATGACAAGCAGATTAGAGCAGATGTAGGATGCAATAGTTACGTAGAAATGAAAAGGTTAGCACAGGACAGGGTGGCATGGAGAATGCATCAAACCAGTCTATGGACTGATGACTCAAACAACATACGCATCTGTCTCTTTCTATACAGCTTACTCTCCTAGTTCACATAAATATATATTTCTAAGAAAGATGATGTTAGAAATTACAGACAACAATTAGGAGATATGAAAAATCCGTATTTGAGACATCTGCAAGCAGATATGCGAAAATGGGGTAAAAATATAAAATATGACTAAGACACGAAAATTCACGGGGAAATATGACCATAATATGAAAAACTACCAGAAAATGGCAAAAATCTTTAAAAGAGCCAAAATATGACTTCATATGACCCGTGAAAATTCCATAATTTCAGTCACCGTAGATAAAATCATGCTTAACTTGTATTTTCCATGGAAATAATATTTAAAAATATGACATGCCATAAATATTCGGGCCTTACTTATAACTATCCAAATATGTAAGTATTTCGACACTTGTAATGTTAAGACAATGTACTGTATTTGTTTTTCTCTTTATACAGCTCAAACGAAACATTTTACCGGACAATTAGTTTATTCGGAGGAGGCACTTCTAACGAATGATTGCACAAACAACTTCTGACTGTCTCAAAAATACAGATACGGGTCGAAGTGAGATTATGTACAGAAGACACGGAATTAACAGTAAACAGAAGACGAACCGGTACTATCAAGCATAATGCTCTTACACATCCTTCCTTTTTTAAAGATCATATTCTAATTCACCTCCCCGAAGGGGAGAGGGGGCCACCTAAAGGGTTTACAAATCCTTCTCAAGTTCTCTAGGTGTTAGAGAGAGCAAGCCGCTAGGTTGCGGCGCGCACAAAAGCTCGAGCAAAGCTCGAACTTGTTGGAATTCTGACGTCATCTGTTCGAGCAGGTCGAGCCAAGGTCAAGCACATCACTATATCAGCGTTAGCTTGAATTTGGAGTTGCGTGTGAGCAATGCACCCTTCCATATACGTTTTTTTTTGCTAGGGGCTTTACGTCGCACCGACACAGATAGGTCTTATGGCGACGATGGGATAGGAAAGGCCTAGGAGTTGGAAGGAGGCGGCCGTGGCCTTAATTAAGGTACAGCCCCAGCATTTTCCTGGTGTGAAAATGGGAAACCACGGAAAACCATCTTCAGGGCTGCCGATAGTGGGATTCGAACCTACTATCTCCCGGATGCAAGCTCACAGCCGCGCGCCTCTACGCGCACGGCCAACTCGCCCGGTCCATATACGTTTAGGTTGATCAGAATTTCTGGCTCTTTCAAAACGACGCTTTATTTCACCTTCACAGCTACCGTTGTTACCAATAATATATATTGTAGATAAGATTAAATATATATTTTTTCATTCGAATTCACGGTGGATTAACGTAGGTAAACAAGCCCCATAACAGCAGATGCATATCCTATGACGTAAGTTTTGAGGTCAGTCGATAACATAACGCTGCTATGTCTGTAAGGCACAGTGAGAATCAGGAGGAACTGAACAGGAACAAAATCCAAAGAAAAGCAGCTCGATTTGTTCTGGGTGATTTCCGACAAAAGAGTAGCGTTACAAAAATGTTGCAAAGTTTGGACTGAGAAGACTTAGGAGAAAGGGGACGAGCTGCTCAACTAAGTGGTATGTTCCGAGCTGTCAGTAGAGAGATGACGTGGAATGACATCAGTAGACGAATAAGCTAGAGTGGTGTCTTGAAAAGTAGGAAAGATCACAATACGAAGATAAAGTTGGAATTCAAAAGGTCAAACTGGGGCAAATATTCGTTTTTAGGAAGGGAGTTAGAGATTGGAATAACTTAACGAAGGGAGATGTTCAACAAATTTCCATTTTATTTTCAATCATTTAAGAAGAGGCTAGGAAAACAACAGATAGGGAATCTGCCACCAGGGCGACTGCCCTAAATGCAGATCAGTATTGATTGATTGATTGATTGATTGATTGATTGATTGATTGATTGATTGATTGATTGATTGATTACTAGGAGCGAGCTCTTGAAGTTCTGCCATACAATAGCTGCCATAAGAACAACTCTTCTCCCAAATCAATATGGATTCCGTTTTTATACCTTAATTCACACCGACAGAGATAGGTCTTATGAGGACGATGGGATAGGAAAAGGCTAGGAGTGGGAAGGAAGCGGTCTTGGCCTTAATTAAGGTACAGCCCCAGCATTTGCCTGATGTGAAAATGAGAAGCCACATAAAACAATCTCCAGGACTGCCGACAACGGGGTTTGAACCCGCTATCTCCCGAATGCAAGCTCACACCTGCGTGCCCCTAACCGCACGGCTAACTCGCGCGATGCTTGCAAACCTTAGTATTATTCCAGCCCCTTGTGAGAAAGGAAGTCAGTAATTGCCTAAAGATCGTTGGTCTGTGAGGTAATTTTAACGTTGCAGATTACTTGTTGAAAAAGGTCCGCCTCTGTGGTGTAGTGGTTAGTGTGATTAGCTGCTACCTCCAGAGGCCTGGCCTCAATTCCCGGCTCTTCTACGAAATTTGAAAAAGTGGTGCGAGGACCGGAACGGGGTTCACTCAGCCTCGGGAGGTCAACTGAGTAGAAGGGGGTTCGATTCCCACCTCAGCCATCCCCGAAATGGTTTTCCGTCGTTTCCCACTTTTCCTCCAGGCAAATGCCGGGATGGTACCTAAATTAAGACCACGGCCGCTTCCTTCTCTCTTTCATGTCCATCCTTTCCGATATTCTCATCCCCCCAGCATAGCAGGTGAGGCAGCCTGGGCGAGTTACCTGTACTGGTCCTCCTCCTCAGTTGAATCCCTTGACCCAAAAGTCTCACGCTCCAGGGCACTGCCCTTGAAGCGGCACAGGTGGGATCGCTCGGTGAGTCCGAAGGAAAAACCAACCCTGAAGAGTAAACGGATTAAGAAAGAAAGAACTTACCGAAGAAGTAATTTCTAACTGAGTAAAATATTTCTCAAGTAATAGTAATTGAGCCCAATTACTTTTATTTTATACTTTTTTCCATCATTCGAATTAATCGAACACGAACATCGCTGTGGAAGAGTTCTATACACTCTTGCCTAACGGTGTGTGTGAGGACGAGTTGCGGAAATGATCTTCTAGCCGATAAACATAACTGGTTGAGCACGAAATACCGAGGAAACTACAGTTTTAAGAAACCTGTGTCTTGCTGAATGATGGGTGGAGTTGACTTTCGTAACTCGCACCGATGTTTGCCCAAGTCTGAATGTCAGAATAGTCAACTAATGTTAACTGTTAACTACACGTTGAGAGCGACATAAGATACGAACACCCCGCCTGGGCAGCCGTGGCTCACAAGAAACTCCCCCTCCTGTCTACGGAACGCCGAATAGTCCGAATTTTCCTCCAACTCCTCCCTCCCGATTTCATACCCAAGGACCTGTATGACATTTTTCCTTTCCCCAGACTTGACACCCACATCTTCCTACTCTTCCAGAAATTCCTCGACAAGGCCCTCGATCCCAACAACCCTGTCCTTCACTTCATCGCCACCGTATTCTCACCCAACGCACAGACCGACCGACCTTAATCCTACCACATCAAGTACACTTCCCACTCTGGTAATCGTCCGCGGAACGAGTTGTACCTATACAACCTGCTGGCTCACCTCACCATTAGCCACGTAGTCTTGCCATGTCATATTCTTCTCTCAAGAATCCGATGGCTTTATGTAATTCATAATTTCACCATCATTGCATGTATATCTACTTTAAACATTTTAACACTATTTAGTAGACCACATCTCCATTTGTGTTAGTTCAGATTAGCTATTTTGTTGTATTTGTCATCCTTCTTATTCAGTTCTGTTTTCCTAACTAACTAACCAACAGCATGGCACTACAGGCCTGAAGGGCCTTGGCCTACCAGGCGACCTCTGCTCAGCCCGAAGGCCTTCAGATTACGAGGTGTCGTGTGGTCTGCTGACCACGAATCCTCTCGGTCGTTATTCCTGGCTTCCTAGACCGGGGCCGCTATCTCACTGTCAGGTAGCTCCTCAATTGTAATCACGTAGGCTGAGTGGACCTCGAACCAGCCCTATGATCCAGGTAAAATTCCCTCACGCTGCCTCTACATCACGGGGCCGGTTCTGTGTTTCTAGTGCACTCAAAATCCATATGAAAATCTTGTGTTATGTTCTACAAAATAAAAACAATTGAAATAAAACTTAGTAAGAGGTCCAATCCTTCTTTTATCTCCTTCATTTTTCACATCCTTCTTCCCTCCTCCCTTCACCATCACATCTCCTCAACCCATCCGCATCTCTTGGCCAGACAGAGGGTGTTGCCTTCTAGGTGGCCGCCCCACCCCATCAGGTGGGGAACGATCGCTTTATAATAATAATAATAATAATAATAATAATAATAATAATAATAATAATAATAATAATAATAATAATAATAATAATATGTTCTTTTCTAGTTGCTTTACGTCACACCGACACAGATACGTCTTATGGCGACGATGGGACAGGAAAGGGCTAGGAGTGGGAAGGAAGCGGCCGTGGCCTTAATTAAGGTACAGCCCCAGCATTTGCCTGGTGTGAAAATGGGAAACCACGGAAAACCATTTTCAGAGCTGCCGACAGTGGGGTTCGAACCGAATACTGGATACTGGCCGCACTTAAGCGACTGCAGCTATCGAGTTCGGTAAGAAGAAGAAGAAGAAGAAGAAGAAGAAGAGGACCCGTGCTGCTCCGCAGTATTCGTTATAAGTGCCGGGCTGAGTAGCTCAGACGGTTAAGGCGCTGGCCTTCTAACCCCAACTTGGCAGGTTCGATCCTGGCTCAGTCCGGTGGTATTTCAAGGTACTCAAATACGACAGCCTAGTGTCGGTAGATTTACTGGCACGTAAAAGAACCCCTTGCGGGACTAAATTCTGGCATCTCGGCGTCTCCGAAGACCGTAAAAGTAGTTAGTGGGACGTAAAGCAAATAATATTATTATTATTATTATTATTATTATTATTATTATTATTATTGTTATTGTTACCGTTTTTTGTGGTAGGTAGAGGTGAAAGAAGGTGCGGGTGTGAACGGGTCTCAAACTACGAAATTAAAGTTAATGTAAAATTTAACAAGGTTATATTCTCTTTCCAAAATTCAGAAATAACACGAAAGACAGGTACAGAGTAGCAAGGCAATAAAAGTACAATTACAATATTTACAGGATTTGGGCTTCGAGCCCCGACCTCACAATTCTTGAGCAATCAGCCCAGATTTACCCCAACACAAGTTTCAACAGAGGGGCGGAAAACCCCATTCATACCCAGGAGCACTTGCTCCAAATTACACAGTAAAGCCTGCTTGAGGCGCGCAGAAAACAAAATTTTCAAGAAAGAGCAACCCGCTCTCAAATTTTAAGCCTGTCAAAGGCCACACCTAATTCCACCTCCAAGCTGTCCTCTAAGGACATAAACACAGGGGTAAAATACCCAACCTACTGAGGCCTATTAAGTGAGAAAAGGTTAATTATATGGCCTCTAAAATACCAACTTGAGAGGAGGCGATCTGCACTCCTAATGCATTTGTTTTAAAACCTAATCTGGCTCTAGGCCACTAATGCAAGGGCTAATCCCATACTACAGAGGTGACTTTAGAAAAGAACAATTTACATTACATTAAGGAAGAATCGGTTGTGAGAAATAAGTTCACCTCAAAACAATATGAGTGGGAGCTCGAGAGGGTTAAGCACTCTCTATCCCAATATGTAGCTTAAAAGATAGAATAAATACAAGGTGTCTTTACATTTTAGGGAAAGTTACATGGTGGAAACGCTTCGGACCCGCCCCGAGAGTTAAACTGCTGAGCTAGCAAGAAAAGAAGTTATTAACTGGCCATTACCTGGTTGTTGAACTGCTGCCCGAAGAAAGAGGCGCTTCCCGCCCCCTGCTATGTACTTTACACACTGAAAGATGGTACTGAAGTGGCACCGAGACCCGAAAATCAGCAGTTTATATACTCTCGCGGAAAGTTCGAGGCGTTTTTGAAATGAGCACACCCTCCCACAAGGATTTTATTGGTTCACCAAGAAAACCCCTACACAATACGAAGAAGAAACATATTATTGGTGGAAAATTAATTTGAGAAATTCAGGATTGGCTAAATTCAAAACAAGGGGAAAGAAAGGGGTATACAGCCAACTTAAACAATAACAGAAAGAAATTTAACAAGAAAGAAACTTTTGAAATAAAAATTTCTCAAAAAGCAGTTCTTTCACTTCGCACTAGGGTGCACCATTGTAGTTTTTCAGTAGTGTCCTCTAGAAGAGAAAGTTCACACTTCTTACTACAGGTAAAACAAAAGTACATCAAAAATGACCCAGTTCAAAAACTCCAAAATTTCCAAGTAGTGACATCTTCTGAGAAACTTGAAAATTAATACCGTAGATAAAGTTCAGACTTCCTCCAGCAGAGGAGTTTCAATTGGCGCAAATTTTAAATAAGCGGCGTGGAGGTGTACCGCCCGGTACAATTATTATTATTACCGTTATAAGTAGGTCGGAAAATTCGTCTTGATACACCTGTCAGTCATATTGTTTCGCGTGCCCTTTTCAATGCTTTTATGAGCATTTAATAAGAAGCGCGTTATGGTATGCCGCAGTTCGTAGTCAGAATTCATCCATTCTGACGTCATCATGCCGTCTGATTGGTAAAAATCTATCCATATATTTGCTTTTTATCCTGCAGTTTTTGATGTAAATCTTGTTATTGTGTCGTAGAAGGCAATGGCATTTTAATGCAGTTCCTCTACATACAGCGATTGTCTTGTGAGCTTATAGGTTACGCCTCGAAGGAGCGTTTTTTGCCAGGCAGAAAACTTTTTTAAGATACCCGGCCTTCACTCTTTCTAGTGTAGCTAGGCTATGCTTCGCTAGGTGTTCTCAGATAATGTCTAAGGCGAATTTCATGATGGGGTCTGTTTGAACGTAGACTTTTTTCTCTTAGCAGCATATAAGTTCTTAGGAACGCTCTGCCATCTGTTGAATATATTTGGAAGCTGGGAAAGGTCAGAGAATCAAAGAGTATCTAGCAGGGAATAGTTTTCTTCCATCATCAGAGAAAGTGTATTCTCTCTGGCTTGACAGGCAGTAATCAAACATGGCTGCATATAATGACATTACTAAGGATCAAAATATATCAGAATATTAATGAATGTTAATAAAACAAACCCTGACAGAAACTTTCTCAAAAGTCAAATTCTTCGGTGAAATTTCTGAACCATTTGAAATAAAAACCGAGTCAGACAAGGGGACTGCCTATCACCAATTCTCTTTAACACTGTTCTAGAAAAAAAATCATTAGAACCTGGGAAAAAGCATTGGAAATGAAAGGAATAAAAGGAATACATTTAGGGAGGAAAGGACAGAACTTAGAAATTAAGTGTTTGGCTTTCGCGGATGATCTTGTCCTCTTGGCTCACAACCGAGAAAATGCCCAAATTATGCTGAATACTCTACATGAGATCGCTGAGAAAACGGGTCTCAAAGTATCATATGAGAAGACGGAATACATGGAATATGGACATCAAGGGGAGAAACACTTAGAAGTGAAGCATGGGACTGTAAAAAGAACTGAGAAAATTAAATATCTAGGAGAATGGATAGAACCTAACGGACTGGATAAAGAGGCGAATAGGGCAAGAATTAGAAAACTAGAATTACCTTACAGGTTAACCCAGAACAGATACAACAAAAGAGCAATAAGGCGAAACTTAGACACTACAGCACAGTGGTAAAGCCAGAGAGTCTCTACGCTTCAGAGAGCCTGACAATGAATAAAAAAGGCGAGCTTCAAGATTTCGAAGTAAAGGAGAGGAGAATATTAAGGAAAATTTTAGGACCACAGAAAAATGCTGAGGGGGAGTGGAGGAATAGAAAAAATGATGATCTATACAAACACACCGAAAAAATCACTGTCACCATGCGAAAGCGAAGGCTAAAATTCTATGGGCATCTAGAAAGAATGGCTGAAAAACGACTAAGAAAATATTCAAGTACATCACTGGACTGAAAGCTTCGACGAAGTGGGTAGAAGAGGTAAAAAGAGATGCAATAGAAAGTGGACTTACAATGGATATGATTCATAACAGAAAAGAATTTAGAAGCCGAGTGGACAGCATCAAAACGTTCCAGGAGAAACCACCAAAATGTGGACCCAAACTGGTCATATCTGAGAAAGAAAGGAAGATCAGAAGTGAAAGGATGAAGAGGTTCTAGGAGGAGAAGAATAAGAATAAGAAGAAAAAGCCTTAAGTTCAATGCGGTCCATAGGCGGCCAAATTCGGAAACAAGAAGAAAGTGTGAGTCGCTTAGCAACCTGCTATGTACATAATGTATTGCGGGTTAGGGTAAGCTTTCCCCTGCAATTATTGGAGTGATCATTTAATGATTTGATTTTATGATTACTCAAAGTTGGTTGAACTTAGCGACCTATTAATTTGCCAAAGCTGCCTTTAGTAAACTCTTTTAATATACAGATAAGGTACAAACAACAGAATATTGTTCTTGTAATGTCACGAGCCGACATCGTGATGCCATCTAGCGGAGGTGAGCGGAACCAGAAGAACCACAATGTTATTACAGATGAGTTGTTTGGGGGCTTATGCCATCACATTTTGATTTCTCCCAGCTCGCCGATATTAGCGCTATCAACCACTAACCCCCCCCCCCCCCCCCCCACGTTCTTAGATCTCTATTTCCCTCATTAATCGAGTAATTGTTCTTTCACGTTCTTCTGATCATCTTTATGATCTTCCCGATCAATGGGGGCCTTGGAGCTTTGCCTTAACAGCGGCTAGTCGTATTCGCTCTAAATTTGGGAGGTGGATTGGCTAGTCTCCACCGTACGCTGTTCTGAGATTGGTTTTACGTGGTTTTCTGTTCTCATAAAAACGCGTCACACAGGATAAAATAATTCTTTATCCTAGGCCTGAGAGCTCGAAATTGAGCTGACGGCCCACTCTCACAAGGGAGAAGGAAATAACAATACTGTAAATGACAAATTAAGATCACTAAAAGAATCAAGAGACTCCCTGAAAATAGTGGATCGGATGGTTTCTGATAATTGCTACTGAAAATTTTGTAATAGTTGTTACAATCTGATCTTGAAGTTGTTTTCCCAATTTATATGTTCCCCTCCACTTTACAAATCCTATGAGTATCATTCCTCTGACTCCAAAAAATGCCGTAATCATTTTAGGTAAAGAAAGAAAGAAAGAAAGAAAGAAAGAAAGAAAGAAAGAAAGAAAGAAAGAAAGAAAGAAAAGGAGATTTTATTTCCAAGAATAAGAGAAAAAGCATATTTCTGATTATTTTGAAGGACAGTGAACGTCTGTTAAAGAAACATCTTGCCTCTCTCTGAACGGCGAGCGACCATCGTCAACAAGTCTTAGCTCTAGACTCAACGCTACTTGTAAGAATTCTTCTTATTCTTGATCTTGACCTTTCTCGACATTTGATGTGGATTAGGCCCTCTTCTACGATCGGATGCCCTTCCTTTAGGGAGGAATGCATTCACCGTTGCGCATTTCTGTGCTGGTTAGCATGTTATGTGTTGTACTGCACGAACAGTGATATAAAGAGTATGACTACAAACTAAAATGACAACAAAGTGTCGAGCTGCACTTTAGAATGTCATAGGGCCAATGACCTAGATGTTAGGCCCCTTTAAACAACAGGCATCAAGCCTGACAGAAAAGGAGTTGTGTACTATTTAAGCAAACAAGACATGATTAGTATCTTAATTTGTATTTCTCTTGTCTCTGGTAGCTTATGTTTAAAGTAAAAGTGAAGATATTTAATACATAAACTTTAAAGACGTTATTGTCATACTTAGGTTCAACATAAGAATGATACTGAAGCCTCCACCTTATCAATACATTTATTTATATACTATTAATCACAGTAATCACAGTACCGGTTTCGACCCTTCGAGGGTCATCCTCAGCTGTCATATACAAATATAGTTATTAAAACATCACATTGGAAGGTGTTGTACATACATGAAAATTGACCCAATTTGACAGGCCGTTTAAAATAAGTTTATGTTAAAATGGTAAAATCCTCTCTTCTTCAATTATAAAAAGATTACGTAATGTGAGAGGCATGTCACTACAATGTTCCTGTTGATTTGATAAGCGTAAACTGAGATTTGTACTATTGTGTATGCACTGGTGTTCATAGAGTAATCACTATTTTACGTTAAAGCGTATAATTAATTATTAAAACATTTCGATATTTTATTCTTCTGGTGATTATGTTGCTTATTACACGATGTCCTTCTGTTGGTAGTATGTGTATCTTGAGTGATCTGGACACTGTCTATGACGAAATAAGTCGTAGTTTAATGTTCGGTTCGATGTATTGTCTATGTACTATATTTATAGTATATACTAAATGCTGAGTTAATAGTAATGTGTATTGTAAGTATAAAAAATTTTGTTTAGTTTGCGACGTGCACCTTAATATGACGTTAACCGAGCTCGATAGCTGCAGTCGCTTAAGTGCGGCCAGTATCCAGTATTCGGGAGATAGTAGGTTCGAACCCCACTGTCGGCAGCCCTGAAAATGGTTTTCCGTGGTTTCCCATTTTCACACCAGG